>NW_022900941.1:11177730-11225406 GCF_012274545.1 Fukomys damarensis | reverse complement strand
AGGGGTCAGGGGTCAGTCCTCAGTTATAATAGCCCAAAGTGTTCCCAGGTGATGTCAATGTCTCCTGAAGGCAGGAAAAAATGGCCCCATTATGGTTTGAAACTAGAATGCTTCCCAAAGCTCTCATGTGCTCAGAGCCCAGAGTTTTGAAAAGCGACTAGGTCATGAAGGTGCTGTACCCATCAGTGGATTCACTCGTGAATGAGTTCAGCAACCGACTCTGATGTTAGGAGGCGGGGCCTGGATAGGCCACTGGGGGTGTGACCCGAAAGGTTTTATCTTCCTCTCCAACTTCTCCCTTCTCTCTGTGCTTCCTGGCTACCGTGACATGAGCGGCTTTCCTCTACCAGACCTGTCTACCATGCCCTGTCTGCTTTTAGTCAGCCAACTTTGGACTGAATCCTGTCAAAAATATGAGCCAACATAAAACTCTCCTCCTTTAAATTGCGGGCATTGGGTATTTTGTCCCTATGAAAAGAAAGTGACTAAGGCATTCCCAAATGAGAACTTGGCCTAGGCAAATATGTTAACTATATGCTTCAGTGTTGTAAGAGAGGCAAAAGTTTACTTTGACCCTTTCAAGGCTTTTCAACTAGACCAGCGAATAAAGTAGACATAAGACGGATCATGGAAGAAAAGCATACAAATTAATTTAATACAAGTTTTATGTTGTACAGAATTTTCATAAGGAATTGAACACCCAAAGATGAAATCATAGATATTGATTATAGATATATACACATATATATTTAATTAGACCAAGATTAGTAAATGCAGCAAATGTGACAAGAAAAGAAGGGTTTGCCCTAGGGTTGTTAATTAGATGGAGAAGTGGCTAGAAAAATGAAGATCAAACTTACAAGGTTTATTTGCAAAATTTCTCTCAGCCTTTATTTTCCATCTCCTTTGATGATAAAATTAATACTTTCCTTCTGGTACAGGGAGGGCATCTTTGACTTAGGAGTTTCATCTCCCGCTCTTTAGAAACAGAAGGAGTGGTCTTCTTGCACCTGCTATTTTTCAAGTGCATTCATTTCAAAATAGTCAGTATCCCAGAGCTGCACACTGTCACTCTTCAATAACATTGATACCCTTCAGTATCATGTTCTTCCAAAGTTCACTTCAGAATCCAGTGGCCTGGACAACTCACTTGCTGATTAAACTTGACATATTCTTCACAGTACTCTGTGCCAGAAAGGGGAGTTACACTTGTAATATAATGTGAAAGGCCAGGAAGATTACTCTGATTCAGTCACCTGATAATGAACTAAGAGAAGAAACCTGTAACTTCTTAGGGAATCCTTTAATCATGGCAGGTTCTTGCATATCATAGTTCTCATGCTTATTCTAGAAATAATATTCATTTATTATCAGGCATCATTTCATGATCCATGGTAAGAACAACCTAGGTGTCATATTCTTATGTTTGAATTGACTTAAATTAGACATTTTGTAATTTTTGCAATTGTGCTTTGATATTAATAATATCACTTAAAATAATGAAAAGAATTATGCAATCATCTCATCCTATGGACATATTTTTCTTGGGAATAACGATGATCTTATGAGGTGCTGAGGAGTTGTTGAGAAAGGTGGAGAATAGAGACAACCAATAAGGCAGTCAGTAATCAAATTTATGAATGCTTGCCAGAGCACTGTGTGTGTGTGCCCCATAGAAGGACACTTTTCCAGTGGTGCCACCCACTTATGTATTTTTTTAAATATGTTGAAGGTAGGAGCAAAACCTATAATAATAATTTGCAACTTTATAATTAAGGTCAAATTTTTAATTTTGGGATAAGAAGTTCACTTTATGCCAGACACTGTTTTAACAGTCCACTAGTACCCTTGATATATGAAAATGTGTGTGAATTCCTCACAGTAGTTTAGGATAAGCCCTTCCTGGACATCACAGTGGACCTCCACTCCACTAACATATTCATGTGCTCTTTTCCACAGTCTGAGACATAACACATATCACTGGTTCCCCAACTGCTCAGATCCAAGCATCATCAGGGCCAGAAGCTTGTTAAAAATGAAGATTCTTGGCCCCATCCATCCCAATTGTCCTGAGTCATGGATTCTGGGTAGAGGCAAGCAATCAGTGTTTAACAAGCCCACCGAGTGATGCTGAAGCAGCTAATGTTTGAGATTTGCTGACCTAGAAAATGAGTTGCAATGAGAAGGTAAGCCAATTTCATGAAATTTCCCACTTTCTTTCTGCTATAATTTGGATCTTGAATATCTCAAAAGGGTTCTGTGTTACTCTTGGTCCCTAGGGTGGCATCACTGGGAAGTGGGAGAACCTTTAGGAGGCAGAACTTAATGGGAGGTCTTTAGGTTATTGTAGGACTGAATCCTTCAAACCTTGAGCCAAAAGTTGACTAATACACTTTTCCACTACCAAATTCTATGTAGTATTACCAACCTTATAAACATTAACAGCACTATTTGCAGCTATGTTAGAAGAATAATGCAGAAACAATACAGAATCACAGCCTCTCTTTCTGCCTTGAAATCCCTGAAATACATAAGAATCTGACCTACACCACCTCAACCTAAGAAATTCAGAATTATGAGTATCTTAGCAAATTTGTATGAGTTACCCCTCATACATATGCATTATTAGAGAACATATGTTGTTTAATCAAAAGATAACATTATACTGGTTAATGTTCATGAGCACTGGCAAATATTTCACTCACAAGCTGTCATTGTAAATTATCCAGAAAAATATAAATATTCACATTTAGCCAACTTCCTTCAACTTCCTCCCTCTGAATCTCTTTTGAAAGCAGCAGGATCAAGCAGGAGTCCCATTGCTCAACCCAACAAAGCTCTTGAAAAGCAGACCCCATTCACTTAAAGAAGCAGTCTATTTCTAATTGACAAAATAAGGTCAAGGTGTGTGGAGGAGGAGACTGAGACTATGACTGGTAGTTGTGTAGAAATGCTGGGCTGGTATCACATATAAACATGCCAGGAAAGAGGTTCAGTCCAGGTAGATCCTGAGTCAGCATGCAGGATTCAAATCCCAGATCTGCCTTCTGGTTCCCCCTTACAAAATGCAGACTAGGCTCCCTAATAGAATAGCTGAGGATTATATGAGCCAATACAGTCAGTTAATATGTTCACAGTCCAAACGTCACATGTCAGTGATTCCCAGAGTGCTCGGATCAGAGCATCATCAGCACCCAGAAGCTTGTTAGAAATGAAGATAGTTTCTCTGGTGTGAAAAACTAAAATAGCACTCAAGATCCTAATGGGTCAATTAGCAATGTGAAACAGGAAGAAAAGGACTAAAGATATAGGGACAGTGAGAAGGGTAGGGGAAGGGGAATGAGGGAAAGGGAAAACAATATGAGAAAATGTAAAAATGGAATTAAAGTCTTTGTAGGTGGGGAGGGGTAGAGGGGGTAAAGGGAGGGTGGGGACAAGGGGAAAAATGAGAACCAAGACCTTCATGGAAAGGTACAAGATCCCAGTGATGACTGTGACTGTACTGTCTACCTAGAATGTGCCAATAAACTCAATAAAAAAAAGAAAGAAAGAAATGAAGATACTTGGCCCCATCCATCCCAGGTCCTGAGTCATGAGTTCCGGGTGGAGCCAAGCGGTCTGTTTGTAACTGGCCCACCAGGTGATGCCAAAACAGAGAAAGTTTGTGACTCAGTGGCCTAGAAAATGAGTTACACAATTATGAAACACAAGGATATATATTTCTATAATCTGCCTTTTTTACCTATTTTTATGAATATGGTTCATCCTCTCACAACTGTCGTATGATGTGACTATCAGAAGCATAACTTTGTGTTTACGCAGGTAAAAATATGTATGTTATTGTCTATTTTAATGTGTCATGTTTTTATATGTTGCTCAAATAAACACCCTTTTCACAACATAAGTATGGCGAGGAATGCAGAGCATTTACCTAGCACATGAGAGAGAGGCCCTCGGTTCAGTCTCTAGCACTCAAAAAGAGAAAAAGTAAATAAATATACTTTAGGGGACTTTTCCCCAGAGTTATATATACCTTTTTTTATTTTCAGTGTTTTTATCTTTAAAGATTGCAGAGATTACAGATTTTTGATCTTTTGGGTTTCAACACAGGATTATGCCATTCACGATTATGATTTTTGAAATTATGGCCCACACTTGCCCAGAAATTTATCACCACTGAGCCCACACCTAACAGCTATGCTCTACTGCTTTTCTATAAATAATGAAATAGCAATTAGCAAATATTAATTAGGTGGACATGAATACCAAAACACAAACACACCTGAGAAAGATAAAGTCAGTCACCAACTCCTCCTTAGCACTGACCCCAGAGCACTATGGGTTTAGCAAATATGAAGTATATTCCAAGTATAGGCAGTCATACCCCACAAATTTGCTGTATTTAAAGAGAAAAGTGGGCCGAGGATTTAGTTCAGTGGTGCCACCGCCTGCCTTGGAAGCTCAAGGTCCCAAGTTCAATCCCCGGTACCATAAAAAATAAAATAAAGAGGAAAGTATAAAATATTCAGTTCTCAAGTGCATTAGAAGCTAAAGATTTCAAATCAGTCTGAACTAAACAAGTTAAATGCACCAACCCCACAGTCCTCGTTTGTAAATTAAATTTAAGAAAACCTACCTCATGGGCTTCTTGTAAATAACAAAACAAAATGTCTAGCCCACAATGATCACTCCATTAATGTTGGCCCTCAGACAAGAGTTTTTTGCCAAAGAAAGTAGCTGGGGTTATTCTAATACAGTGCTGATCAGGGCATAAGAAATCATGGAGTTTCTACTTCCACATGGGAAAAATAACAGCTGAGAGTGGAGCGAAGGGAGCCAGGAGAATACTTTGTTCAGGACCAGCCTTCTGGAGCAATTTATAATCTGGATTAATGCACCCCAGGGACTAGATTCATAGCAGATTTAGATCTTACTTTCTCAAAAGCAGCTGGAAGAAAGGGTGCTTTTCTGAAAAGTAAAGAACTGGATAATGTTATCTGGAAGTGAAGGACCAGAGCGGGAAGAATTGCTTTCTGGCCTTTCATAGACATGAGACATAACTCTTCAGCAGTAAAGACTGTCAACAGAAATTTCTCATAGAAAGCCATGAAAAAATATGCCAAGATAGTAGTCTGTTTATGTGCTAGTGTAATAGATAGCAGGCCAGGCAGAAACAAGCCTTGTTAAGATAGAACAGTGTAGAAAGCTTATCTGTACTCTAGATGCCAACTCGAGGTGGTAAAACATCAAGTAAAGATCACCAAATCAAGGCACCTGAATGTAGTCTGACATATAATGCCTAGAGCTCTTCATTGATATCTTGTTAAGATAGAACAGTGTAGAAAGCTTATCTGTACTCTAGATGCCAACTCGAGGTGGTAAAGGCACCTGAATGTAGTCTGACATATAATGCCTAGAGCTCTTCATTGATAAATAATATTAAAAAGCTATAAAGGGATGTGCCAATTGTCTGGTCCAATACTATGGTGAATACGAATAAAATTTACTATACATATGAATATTTAAGGGACCACAAATAATGGGTATGGAATCCAAGTTCATTTCATTCATACCAAGAAACTAGGAATGATATTGTGACATAGTAGTTACTGGATATTTACGTGCCAAATATTTAACAAAACCAGTGGAGGTAAGGGGAAAAGTCTTGGTGTAGACTATATTCTTCCAGGTCTGGGGAGACTTCTGTGGGTCCCAAGTTGACCAGTCAACACACTCTGCGTAGGGTCTCACTTCTTGCTTGAGATTCTCTGTGGGGCATCATGAGGCATCCCAAGAAACCTATTGAAAATTACCAACTAACATCTGGTACACCTGTAGGTGTTTGGAAGCAAACTTCCCTTATTTGCTTGTCAGTGGAGAAATTACACAGTACTCTAGCCTTCTGCCTCTTCACCTTAAATGGTTAAATTTCTCCTTAGCAGCTATATTTTATCTGGATAGGCAGCTTCTCTAAAGGCTATGTTAATGGTATCAGTACTTTCTGTTTGGAACCCATCATAAAATTTTCCTTGTTGTACAAAGGACCACAAAAATCCAGTGTTGTGTCATGTGACATTCTCTTGTTTACATCTAGAAACAGTATCTGTGTCTGAGTCATCTCCGCAGGTTCAGTGTTGAACACTGAGGACCAATGAGGTGTCAGACAGCCTTTACAAACTCATCCCACATTCAGGCTCTGTTGCAGGGGATGTGAACTAAAAGAAGAGATGCCAACATTCCTGATTTCTGTTTGGAGGGAGAGACCTTTCATGCAAGTGCTCACATATGAGTATATGCAAAGAAATATACACTGCACAAATACACAATGCATATACAAATACACAATGAAGAAATCAGTACAAAGGAATATGTCAACAATGCAAATTCTTAGTGTATCCCAGATGTATGCAAATTGCTTTGAGGTGAGAAAAGGTTGAATTAAGTCAGTAATGTAAGGTTTCATGGAAAATGTGATCTGTGCAAAGGCAGAGATTGGAAGAGAGAATTTAGGAGAGAAACAAAGACACAAATGTAAATGTATGGAACTGATGAGAGATGGCCCACCTTCTATTGTTCTACAAGGAAAGTAGATCAGGAGATCCAATTACTCTCACCATATGAAAACAACTTCATCCTAGAAAATGCTTAGAGTCTAAACTGGTCCTTTAGAGAGCTCAGATTTTCCCATGAATTTCTACTAAACAAAGGGGAATGTTCAACAGTCTCCAAACACCCAGTTCACCTGGTTCAATTCCCTGGAAATAGAGTTTATCTCATTCAGCCTGATGGAAAGAAGCTTCAACAATGAAGATCATGCTTCTACATTATCACAAGCTCATTCAGCTTTGAACATGCATAAAGAAATGGCAGCATGGCTATGAAGAAAGACAGAAGTTAAAGGCCTTGTCTGACCGGGAACTAAATGGTCCATTGTTGGCAAGTCACTTGACCTCAAGAGCCTTAGGTTTCCTCACTAGTTGAAAGAGAAAAAAATCAACTAAATCAGGCATTACTAAACTATAACCTACAAGTCCACCGCTTATTTTATAAATATATCAGAATATAATTGTATCCATTTGTCTATATATTGTGTATTGTTCTGTTGTAGCTACTGTGGCACAGTTGAATAGTTGCAACAAAGACCAGAAGCTTAAGAGGGCCAAAATATTACATATCCGTCCGTTTAAGAAAAAATTTGACAATGTCAGAACTGGATAACCTATTTTATTTCCTTTCAGGTCTAAAATTATATGATCCTACCTAATGAAAAGTGTGCTGATAAATAATGAGTCAGGATTCATGATAGGTGTAATTTGACCCAACCTGTTTAAGTACATGGATTCCAATCATTGCTTATATAAAGTGAAAACTATAATAAGTAAAAGTAGTTTAATTTGGAGCTTGCTTTGGAGCCCAAACATTATTACCAGGAGTGAGCTCTGCATTGTACTTGTACTTCAATAATTCATTTTCAAGAGCTTC
Source organism: Fukomys damarensis (assembly GCF_012274545.1). Taxonomy (NCBI): domain Eukaryota; kingdom Metazoa; phylum Chordata; class Mammalia; order Rodentia; family Bathyergidae; genus Fukomys; species Fukomys damarensis. Next base: position 11,217,924 of record NW_022900941.1, on the reverse strand, counting down.
AGGTTTGGATCAAGCCATTTCCCTTTGATGCACTGGCTAATCCAGAAAAAGATGGTAAAACGTGACAATCAGGGCACTTCTGTTGACAAAGAAAAGAAGACTTCTGCTGGGCAGAAAAGCCACACACTTTTCTTATAAGAGTATAATAATCTTTCAGACCAGAAGAAAGTTTCTTTGAAACTTTGGGAATTATATATAATATACATGGGGAAAAATTATCTGAACCAACATAACCATTAGAGAAAGGAAAGAATATGGAAAGTTAAAATGGTACTAGCAACCATACTAAAGTTTTAAGTTTCTGATGATGTTTTCATGAGAGTCAATGTAGGTCAATGAAAAGAGAAAGCTTCTTTATTACCTTAATCATTCTAAGACCAGCAAGGATTTGCAAGTAAGGTTATTTAAGAAAATTAAAAATTGTATGGTGAATTCATCTCCCTCACATATTTCTCCTCAATAATACTTTTCCTGTTCTGTGTTGCTAAGCAATTTTGAGACACTTAGAATGCACAATTTAAGTAGCCCAGAAAGAAGGTCTCCCCAGGAGAACAGCCACATTAGGTTTGCTGTTGTGGATTTGATCTAGGATCCGGCTGCTTCCAAGAGCCGTTCTATATACCAATCATGGAGATCAAAGTTAGTCCACAGGACAGGGGTACAAGGTGAGTAGACCCCTCTGTTTCCTGACCACCCATGATCAAGATAAGTGGTTTTTTCCATTTCTTCCCTAACAAAAAGTTATGTCACTCAGTTTCCATTTAGAATTACCAGTTATAAGGAGCTCTGATGTTTCCTAGAGGAAAAACCGTCTCTAAAAGAAGGGGCATGGAGTTAATCATTTTATTTTCATTTTCTTGTTTGTAGGGGTCTTCCATAAAATTAAAACCTTGCCCTAGTCTCTCTACTTGCATGGAAATCATTCTGGGCAGAGGAAAGGAAGAGGCAAGTGAAAGATTCACTCCCTTGTATTGTTCACTGTGCCAGAAACTTCACATATGGAAGCTCTTTCGAGTCTCATGACATTATAATGCCCACAGTCACAGACTCAATTAGCAGTAAACAAATATTATCAGTTGAACAAATGTATATTCAGCCCACGCTTTAGCTCATGTCAATCTGATTTTCAAGGTTGAGTTTTTCTTTAATGTACATTAACATACTGCCTCTAATATATCTCTTTCCCATTTGGAAACAAGGAAAAAGAACCATAGATGTGGCTATCTTCTTGTTTTCCTTTCTTTCCAGGAAGAGTACCTAACAGTCTTTTGAAAATTTTTTTCTACTACCAATGGGAAAAGATTAAACAGGAGATTTTTTTAAAGCCTTTTCGAAAAAGCTACTGGAAAGGAAGAGATATGCAACAGTAAGAACAGAGATATTGGGGTTCTGTCTTTTCCTTGTGGTGCATCCTTGAGAAAGTGATCTAGCTCCTCTATGCCTCAGTTTCTTCACCTGTAAAATACAAATAATAACATCTACATCGCGGGATTATTGTGAGGAATGATTTACTGTGTAACAGTGTGGAACAGTTCACAATACATAGTAAGCTCGGATTTTCACTAATTTCCCTTCTTGGTTTCAGCTGATGCAACCCCAGGGGTCCTCAACCTCTATATAGTTATCACTGCTGTAGGAAAAATGTAATATTTTGTGTGCACTGTAATTATTGATTTGTTGGCATCTGTAGCCAGTGTTTTGTGCCTGGATATCTTTTAGGCCCATTTCTTAGTTCAGTGTTTCTCAAAATTAAGTGCACACCAGAATCCCCTAAAAGAGAAGGGTATGTTGAACCATAGATTTCTGGGCCCCATCCCCGGGGTTAGGCTCTAAGACTCTGTACTGTCACAGATTCCTACATAGTACGTAGTGAAGCCCTGCAAGAGCACACCTCAGAGTATAGGAAGTCTGTTAGCTCAACTGTGTGCTACCCATGGTGCAGAGAAACATTAGTAATCAAAGAGAAAAAATGACCAGAATCAAAACTGGCTCCAAAGTCTACTACCAAGGGTGTCCCAACCCATATCAGTGAGGAACAAATTATTTACTATTCCTTTTCCCAGTCAGCAGACACCAATAGAGAGAAAGGCTGTGGTCACCTAAGCTGCAGAACAACTTTGTGAGTCCTGAGGCACGCAAAGAAACCCAAAGCTGAGTGGACTCTTCGAATTTTTATCGCTGCTTCTTAGAGAAGACCAAAAGGAATGCGGAGTTCCAAGCACTGTGTTGGGAGGCTGGAGATCGAGGAGATGGGAAAAATGGTGAGGGCGTTATAAAGAGTATTGTTCAATTTTTCATTATTTGCATTTTATTTCAGTTCTCTCTGCTTCTCTAAATCTACACTGACATCAGTGTTAATGGGCTGAATTGTGACCACTCCCCAAATTAATGTTAAAGTTAAATACGTTAATATGTCTCAGGCTAAGACTGTGACTCTATATGGAGAGAGGGTCTTTACAGAGATAATTAGGGTTAAGTGAGGTGTTTAAGGAGGCTTTTATTCAATATGCCAATGTTCTTACATTAAAGGAGGTTAGGATGCAAACATTCAGAGGGAAGAGCACGTAAGAACACAAAGAGAAGCCAAAGAGACCCCACAGGAGAAATCAACCCTGCGGATGTCCTGATCCTGGACGTCCAGCCCCCAGAATGTAGAGAATAGTTTTTATTGTCTAAGCCCCCATTGGAGGTACTTTGCCATGGCAGCCTGAGCAGATTAATATACTCAGTTACCCCAGGAGAACCTTGGGGTCAGGATGCAAGGAAAAGTTTGTGAAACAAGAAGCCTGAGTTTTGCAACTCAGATAGTGTACTTGGAACATGACATAGAACAGCAACGTGTTCTGTAAACTGAGTTATTCCGGGAGAGCAGAGCCTTGGAGCCAAAGGCAGCCTGCAGACCCACACGCCAGCCCACTCTAACTGGGGTGAGGTGTACCGCGTTGTTTTGATTTGCATTTCCCTTCTGACAAGATTAGTGATACTGAGCATTTTTCCACACACTTGGCCATTTGAGTATCTTCTTTTGAGAAATATCTATTCAGATTATTTTGTACCCCATGATTATATAAAATTATTGTGTCACTTGTAATAATATAATGTTTAAATTAAAAATGTTTAATTAAATGCAAATAATATATGAAAATGACTGTGTATTCCTACTGCCTCTGGGATGATATGAGAGCCAGCCAGTGCCATTTGAATCTCAGAGGTCAGGGAATCTCAGATTAATACAAAATGGTCCTGTACCCTTTGAAGAAGCAAGAAGAGCTCACCTAAGAACTCCCAGATAGCATTCAATGTAGCCATGAGTCCTGTTTTCTACACCACTGGTGGCCAAAGTATAGGGTCATGGCTTCTGGATCCTTCTGGTATCATTAGGATTATGGCTCATGACCAAGAATGGGAGTTGTCTGCTTCAAGAAGGAATGCATCTGCATTTTTCACATATGACTTGAGAACCCTGGGCAAGGTGGGTGTAGGTTTCTCAGTGGTGAGGCCAGAGCAAAACATTGAGAAAAGAGTATTAATTGATGGTGGTTAAAATGTAATGCATAACTTGCACGGGCTTTCTGTTCTGATTTACATGATAACCTTTTTTCTCCTCCACAATAAAATTCACAAACAACAGGGACATCTGTTTATTGGTCTCCTGTCTCCAATTTGCATTCATTAGGCATCTGGGTGGGGTGATAGAAAATTCTAATTACTCTATAACTGAAACCTCTTCAGTAACCAAATACCTGAGTTAGAGCCCCTGTTGCATCCAGAAGGCCTCATACTGAGTTGTAACTACAACCCAGTTTCTTGGGTAGTGTTCAATTTTAATGAAGTACCCCATTTACAGGCAGAATCATCCTGGTGGTGAAAGGGAAGCCAGGACACCTGGAAAATACCCTCCAGTGTTTGCCCACATCCCCTTTCAAATGCACAAACCCGGATGGTTGGGAAGGGAGCTCTAGGCTAAGGCTGGCAAGCTCAGAATCTCAGGATATCAGTTCCCCAAGAACAAAAGAATGACTAATAGAAGAACTTTTACTACATACCACAAAGTGCAATAAAGTGCCCTCAGATACACACTAAAGAGAACATTACCTTTTCTTGAATCGTTGCTGTCACTTCTCCCCATTCCTATGAGGCTGTATTAATGAAATTCCCTACTATCCTACCTTAATATCAAATTGCTGAGGAAATAACTCCATAAGTGGACTATGGGGAGTCATGTGACTGAGCTGAAAATTCAAGAAGAAAAGCACTCAGTTGCATACTAAAGAAGTAAGAGTTTGGAATTTAAGTACTCATCTCTACTGCTATTTTCTCCTGAAAGTTTTAAAACATTTTTCTTTTCCCTCTGCCAAAAGACTGAAACCTTAGTTTCAATGTCACAGGCCAGCAATAAAATGTACCTAATGATAATTGACTAATCTATTTGTCCCTTCCAGACCCTACAGCCCTCCAGCTGTCTCCCCATTCTTCTAATGACCCTGAGTCATTTTCTCTAATACAATCATAGCCCAAAACTGAGGAATACTAGACTTCATAATACACAGTGTCTACATGCAAAGCTATTGATACATGCAGGCTGCAAAAGTTCAGCTCTAACAGGAGGCGTGATCTAGAAGATACTAAGGGACATCCTACAAGTGTGACCTAGAGCACTGATGGGTGAACCTGTTAGAGACCAAGTTCCCAAACTGCAACACAAAACCCAGTTATTGATCACTAAGTACCAACCCTGCAAAAACCTAAATACTGAGGTTTTAGTCTAGAAAAGACAACTCGTACATTAATATCTTTTGTCTTAAAAGAAAAACAATGACACACATAACATAGATTCGACACCACTGCCCTAGAAGGTGCTAGTGGGATTCCTTACCCATTTGACCAATGAGGAAATGGCATGTTGTACTTAAAAGATGGCATTCAGATGCAGCTAGTCCTAGGGTCTCAATTCTGCTCTTACTAGTTGATCAGCTGAAGACGCATGGTCAGCTCATTCAACCACTCTAAGCCTGTTTCTCATTAAAACTGAAATCACTACACTTAACTTGTATCTGTACTTAGTTAAACTCAGTAAATAGTGATTTGTTGTTTTCTCTCTCATTTTTTGTTATTGCTACTGCTGCTGTTGAAGCAGAACTGAAGAAAAGACAGAACCCCATGAATGAGAAATTATTTCTAAAGGAACTGCTTTCTTCGGAGCAAGAACGTATTCTTGTACAAAGGAAAGAAGCCCTGTTTTGTCTCTATCTGGCCCAGATATCTCACTCTTCCTTCTGGAGTTAAGAGATATCGTAAGTAGTAAGAGGGCAGGGCTGTAGCTCACTGGTAGACTGCTTATCTAGCTCACACACACACACACCAAAAAAAGATATAAGATAACCTTGATATGATAGAAAAGTTCCAACTCTGTCCAGTTGGAAAAGCTCCCAGTACTATAAAAATTGATAGTGAACCAATTAAAATCTATAAAAATTAAAAATACTTAAAAACCTGTCAGAAACCCACAGTAACTGCATGTTCACCAATTAAAGACTATCTCAAGACTTCCTCTTCTTATTCTGTAAAACCTTTTAAGCCACTTCAAACTCTTGCTGAAAGAAAAATGACAGCAAGTGGTTCCACTGCAGCTGCAAGATTATAAATACATAGCCTGTGCTAATTTGGTCTCAGATTTGTTTTTTGTCTTTGATAGTAGGATAACCTATTAATTCACCATCCGTCATTAATGCATCACCTGCCTTTGTTGCCAGAAGGTTGGGAAGGGTTGTATCACAGGACATGCATGCTCAGGTAAGTTCAGGAGGGAGGCAGGAAGGAGAGCCCGGGGTGACTCCTACGAGAAGAGGAACCTGAGACTAGCAATATGCACCAGATGGGTGCTGGACTCCTGGGGTAAAAAGGTGCATGAAAATGAATAGAAAAAGGTATTTTCTGAAGAAAGTGAAAAGACACTGAAGATAGACTTTACCTAAGCCACTTGCTTCTAGTGACAGGCACAAGAAACCTGCTTTGGAAATATTGTGACTCTGAGCTAAACTCATCATCTGTCCTCAGGGGTAGTATATATTGCTCAGCTGGAACTGGATACAAGACACACCACATTGCTTTATTTTTATGTCAGACAACTCAGAGAGACACTTAGTCACAGACGTTCCTACAGAAAACGCAAGGAAGGACAAAGGGCTTGCACACACTGGGAAATCTGAGGATGCCCTCACAGTCCTTTGGCTAAAATGCTCAGTGCCAAAGTTGGCAAGGCCTGTTTAAAAAATGAGAAGTTCCTAACTTCTACCAAGCTGGGCCTCAGAGGTCCCTTGCCAAAGTTTCCAGGTCTGTTTTCCCATGCCTTTTTCTCACGCTTCATTGAGAACACCATTCCATGTGGGGTGAAGTGGTTGAGCAGAGCCAACCCTTCATTCTTATGGAGATTGCCCCTCCTTCCTTCCCCTCAAGGTCATGGGAAAGCCTATGTGAGCCTCAGTTTCTGGAGCCAAGCCAATGTCAAGCCAGTGTTACCTCCTTACCTTCCATGAAGAGCCACAAAGCCCAAATGTATGCAGTGTAAATGCTCTTTGACTTACAATGAGACTATATCCCAGTAAGCCCATTGTAAGTTGGAAATAAACTAAGTTGAAAATACTAAATACTTTTAGTATATCAACCCTACTAAATGTAGCTCAGCAATGCAATGCCAAGAATCAGGTGTTCACCTCAGTCTTAAGCATCTGACTGGGACCTGGGACTTGTTGCAGGTATCTAGTGTCATTAAAAAAAAATCATACCAGCTGCAAGTACCAGCGCATGCCTGTAATCCTTGCACTCTAGGAAGCTGAGGCAGGAGGATTGCAAATTCAAGCCCAGCCCTGGGAAACTTATTGACTTAAACTTTTTCCTCAAAAAAAGTAAAAATAAGTAAATAAATAAAGTAAGTAAGAAAGAAAGAGCTGGAGGTGTAGCTCAGTGTGAAGGCCCTGGGTTCAACCCCTGAGTACTACATATACAAAAAAGTATCAAACTGTGTATTGCTAGTATGGAGGGGAAAATAAAAATTTTTAAATTCAAACTTCATGGTTTCTACTGAGTACATATCATTTTCCTGTCACTGGAAGGTGGAAAAATCCTAAATTGAATCTTCATAACCATGTGTAGAATACAGCCCTCTTAGAGGAACCACCCTTTTGCAATGCATGACCTGCACAGCTTATATGCCTAGTTTACAACTATACGTAGAAGCTCTGAAAGCAGACAGCAAACAGACAGGTGCAAGGTGAGAACCAAACCCAGTACAAAGAGCATGTGGATGCTGAGTTCTGACAGTGCCTCCCCGCTCTGACAGTGCACGTATCCGGCATGGCTTTCCCACAGTGCCCATTTTTTCCAGATTGGAATTACTCATCAGGTAGTCTAGGAGACACATATATGCAGAATGCAGATCACAGGCCTCCAATAACTGAAAATAACAAAAAACAACTGAAGTCCTTTTCTCTTAATCTAAAAAACTACCTAGAATCTTACCTTGCAGTAAAGGGGGAGAAAAGCAGACACCAGTCATCAATCTGCAAATGCTAGCTTTCTCCTGGAGCCAGGGACAAGCTGCTTTCATGCCCCAGTGACAAAGAAACACTCACTGCATTTTGTTCAGACAGTCGCTCCAACACTAGGAGTCAACACAGCCTGAAAGCCACTGCGTTTGGCCTCATTCACTAAGTAATCTTTGGCACAGGGTTAAGGAGCCATGCTTAGTGGACTGGGATGATAAAAAGATCATTTAAATGCCTGGAGGGTGAGCAGCAAAGCCATAAAGCCAAGGTACATTCAAAAACACCAGCTTATGCAGAGCTGGAAAAACAAATCCAGGAAACAGGCAATGAAAAAGGGCAAAACATTTGTGCGTAGTCAATGACCTGAGACCTATCAGGAAAATCTTTCGGTGGCTGTTCCCTGGTAACAGTCTATCTCAATGACACGGGGCTTCCAGGATTTATGCTATTACCTACGGCAACGTGCCTGCCCCCCGAGGCAGTGCACAGCTCTCACTAGACACAGCCCACAAGACCCACTCTGGAGTGGGACTGCCATGCACAGTTACCACATCACACCGCTTCCCACTTCTCTCTGTGCCATCTGCTCTGTGTTGAGCTGGGCATCCTCATCCCATTCCTGAGGTTTGTCATGTTGCCTACTTCTCCAGGTACTACCTTGTTTTCTCCAGACCCTGAGCCTGGTCATCCACAGCACTACCTTTACTGTCTCCCTGACTCAGCCGATATCCTCTGGGATCCTATTCCTTGGGGCACAGTCAGTCCTGACTCACCCTAACTCGGAAGCGGGCAGCAGACAGCTCTAGACATATGGTTGAAAGTACCCTCTTCCAAAATCCTTTTGGCTCTTTACTCCCAAGGACTGGCTGAGATAAGTATGTGCATCCCAACTTATATAATTTTTCCTATATCAATAGAAAACTCTAAAACAACCATTATTCATATTTGAACACAACATTTTTAAATTAATACAAACTTTACTAAGAGATTTTGTCATGAGGTTCCCTTGTTGCTAATTAATTCACCAGGGCTTTGTAGGAACTCTGGACACCACTGAACACAAACTTCCTTTTGGAGGAATCTCCAAAGTCTACATCTTCCTTAATATATCCCCCGGGGGACTTGTTAAACCCCAGAGACTTGCTAGAGTGACTATGGAAAACAACAATCTAATTCCACCTAGCTGTTAGTGTCACCAAGCACCAAAATATCCTAATGTATGCTCCTAGAATACAAGTTCCTCAAAACATTAAGAGAGTTTTCATGAAAATCAAATATTGGGGAAACCCCTGGTTAAACAGTATAGATTTATGTATGTATTTGAGAACATCTTAAACCTTTACTGTGCCAATTTACACTGCTAATGCTACTGCCATCCCCACCAGACATTTTTTCTAATAACTTTTTGGGTGGCTAAGGTCATACAAATTCTATTTGAAAAATCCTTGTCTTGACCAGATGCCTTCCCAGCTGATTTTATATTTTACTGGAACCACTATCCCCTCCCCACCCACAAAGACTCCTACAGTGAAAGTTTCAGGCAATGGGATAAGAAAATGAGCAAGAAGAGGAGATGCCTCTTCAGTCAAGAACCCAAAATTCTCTAACCTCCCATCATTCCTCAGCCGCTGGGACCATGTACGGACGGATTCAGTCATTCCAGCAGATCCTGTGGGCACATCCTTGGGTTCCATGTCCATTTCTCCAGACAGCCACAGAGAAGCCTCCATTTCCATCAGCAGCAGGGAATCCACATTTTTCATATTAATTATTATCAAGAAGTAAAGACAATAAGAAAAGTTCTCAAACACGTTTAAATCAATAAGCATGAAATACAAATGCTATCTGTAGACAGTGTGTTCTGAGGAAAAACGAAAGGCATTAAAAAGCCACAGTGCCCATCACCCTGGGAAGCTCAACAGGGAGATGATGTTTTAAATATATATATGCCCATATATGTGTGCATTTGTATATATTTATGATTACATATGTATATTTGTATGAATATGTGTGTGTGTGTGTGTGTGTGTGTGTGTGTGTGTGTGTGTGTGTGTGAAATAAGTCGTTTTCCTGTCCCATATGGGTCCTCCAATGTTCTGACACAGGAGTCTCTTCTGTCATGGGCTTCAGTAGTCCTGCAATGATGAAGGCCAGTATGATGCCCCTGCCCCAGAAAAACCTCCCTGCTTTGCAGGCACTGCCTTTCTCTGTTTACCACTTGTTTTCAGGCAAAACTCCTACTGATTTACAAATGCCCACTTCCTGAACAAAGAACAACTTCAGGAGGAGAAAGCCAGAGAGAATTAAGCCCCAAAATGTGCCAGGAACGGAAAACATTCCTCTTTGTACTCATCGAGGAATGGAATATAAATGACGCCAGTGGTGTTGAGGCCCCTACCTCCACCCCAGGGAGGTGATTAAGTGTGCAGGAAGAATTCTGTGTGAGTAGTAGTGGGGACAGGAAAAGAGATTCTCTCCACAGAAGTTCCAGGACACCTTCATTTAGAGGCATGAGCTTCTGACACTGAAAACAAAAGAACAATAAAATCACCAGAATTTATTCCTCCTGTCAAATAACAACATTGTACCTATTGTGTGATCTCTCCCCGTCCCATCTGTCCCTGTCCTCCCAGTATCTAATGTTCACTATTTCACACTAAACTTCTATGAGATCAACTCTTTAGAGTCTGTTTATGTGTAAGATCATTCATGGTTTGTCTTTCCGTGCCCGACTTATTTCACTTAACATAATGTTCTTCAGGTCCGTATGTGTCAATCCAAAAAAAGTTTTTTTAAAAGATCAATAAGACTCCAAGTGAGTGGCCAACCACGAAAAAGCCAGGTTAGTATTGATGCTGGAGCCACAAAGTCAGGATTCCAAATATAAGCACATCGAGAACGGAACTTTTTTTATTTAGTGAGCCTGGCACCCTGATAATAGGCTCAGGAGGTAAGTGAGTTGCCTAACTTAAGAGCCATACTTATCTGTTTTCTCCTTAGTTTTTAAAGTAATGTAGTAACCACGGAATGTGATTTCCTTAATACACAACAACAGAAATACATGCAACAAAAACCCCTAAATTTTCACAGCTCAAAGTTGGACCCTCATCGACAATCCTCTCTTCCCAAAGATAACTGCTACGCTTTGGCATCTCTCTCTCTAGAACTTGTCCTGAAATTTATGCTCTCATATGTACTCATGAAAACACACAGCACTGCTCTGTGGGTATAACCTTCATATACAGAGGGTCGTATATTGTTCTGCAGCTCACTGCTTTGATCCAACAACACAGCTATGTGATTCTCTCTCTCTGACAGAACACTCAGAGCCACAACATTCATTTTACCACAGCAATGTGTCCAACAGGATGGCTGTGCTGTACCTTATGTAGACACCAGCCTACTGTCAGGAACATGAGTTATGACTGGCATTTGTTAAGGTGTCAGCTTTACCATGACATGAGGTGACGACTCAGGCATAGTACAGGGTCCGAGATAGGACACACTTCTGAGAGTTCTCTGAAGAAGAATCCCAAATGAGAGAGATGCAGAGGCTCTGGAAGTTCTGTCTGAAGACACTTCATTCTTTTCCCCCCAGGGCCAGAAATACATAGGAAACAGAGAAGATCCCATAATAGCAAAATTTAGCAAATGCGCCAGCTTAAGGAAGAGACTACAAAGAAATACATTTGAAACTAGAATCAAATCTTCCCTGATATAACCAGTCCATCCAAAGAAATTAGTCCTTGAAGATCTAGTACTGAATACATCCCAAACAAAAACTACTTTAAAAGGTTAATGTTGTAAACTGTGGGGATTTCAGCTCTGTAAACCATACAAAGAAAATCTGTAATGCAATCAGTGCTACTCATTTTATGTATTTATAATTTTTAAGCGAAATGAGAAAATAGATTAGTCCTATATCTGAGCCATAAAGGTGCCAGGAGACAATGGCTAAGAACATCTAACTCATGCAGACACATCTACATTCTAGGAGAGGAAATGAATTTTATATATATGATCTTTACCAATCCAGTTAACAGTACAGAGCTTGATTGCATGAAGCTTCAAAAGACTATTTTTTTTTAATTCAAACTGCTTCCCACCCATGGAGCCTAGAGAAGCTCTACATGTCCGACCCTGCATCCCCTCTTACAGGACAGCTCCTTTCTTCAAAACCAATTTTAATACAAACATCACAGTGCATACAGAGCTGCATAGCATAGCATCTCTGGTTTGTCACTCCAGCTAACTATGGTATAAGCTCCTTGAGAGGAAATACTGTGGTGCATGGTTTCTGTCCTCACAACACAGTTTCTGGCCCATAGCAGGTTCTCAATAAAGAGTTACTGACCTGTACATCTCTAAGTAAATAATATTCTCATTCAATAATTATCAAAGGTATACAAAAAATAGTTAAGGGGAAAAGCAGTAAGTCAGTAACTCAATTCCATCAACACAACTTGCAACTCCTTGAGGAATTAACCATGAAGGAAAGGTCTTCCTTTTCTATTAAATTCAAGCATACTTTCTGAAATCTCCAATAGCTGTAAATTTGTATTAAGAATTCCTAGTTGACAAAACAATAGATTTTAGAGTCAAGAACTCAACAAAATGATGTACAGTTAATTGCAGCAGTGGGCTCCAGCATTTTACTTTTCCAAATGCATATTTCCTTTTGTCAAGTAAAAGCCTCAGGCTTACTCTTGGAGAGTCTATTTCACCCACTCTGGGGTAAGAAAATACCCCATATTCTGGGTGAGAAACTCTTGGGTTTTTTTTAAAGAGCTGAGGACAGAGGGGAACACTAGAAACCAAGATTTTTGTCTTTATCAACTCTGTTATGCCTTAGTTTCCCCATCTTTTTTTTTTCTATTTTTACAGGGAACAATAAACAAATCTCAACTGCCTAATCCAGACTATTAGCTCCTATCCATCCTCTAACTCTGCCCAAGCACAAGCTCGCCTGTGCAGGCTTCAACATTGCCCCTGCACATTTTCTCATGAAGAAACATACCAGACCCAGCTGCTGTGGCCAGCTGCATGTTCCAAAAAGGCCACAGTGGTATTTCTGGCTCTCTTTGCTCTTTCAGCTCCTATCAAGAGGTGAAAACTATTTCTTCTCCTTGATTTTGAACATGTCTTTGTGAGGGCTTATAAGAGCAGAACGCATGAAAACCATGGCACACAAGGTTCAAGTCAGTTACATGAGTTTTAAAGGCTTATGCCTTGTACCATCTTTAGAGACATGACCCACTATGTCAAAAACCCATACACCATGAAGCCACCAAGCAAGGAAAACTCTATAGGGAAAACAGAGCTACGGAGGGATGTCCAGGGGACCCCAACTACTTCAACGGCTCCAGGCCCACTCATCTGTCCGCCCAGCACAGGTGCTAAATTTGAGGGCACAGCTGTCACAATGACCACAGCCAGCAACCACTTGATGGAAGCCTCAGAGAGACCCTGAGCTACAACTACTCTACCAAATTGCTTGTGAGTTCTTGACCCATAGAAACTACTAGAGATAATGAATGGCTTTCTTATCTTAAACCATTTGGGATTGTTACATAACAATAAATAAACAGAAAAAGTCTTTCTCCTGGAAAAATTCTGTATCTATCATTACTACTACATCTATCAATGTGAAATAATTGTGTGTTTATCTCTTGCCATCCCAGATTTGATTTCAGGTCCCCTTAATCCGGAGCCATCTATATTATTATAGCCAATAATAGTTGAGGAGCCCAAGATGTTCAATTAGTTTGGATGGATGGATGGATGGATGGATGGATGGACAGATGGATGGCTAAATGGATAGACAGTATTATAGTTTGGATGGTTGAAAGCTTGATTCGCAGCTTACAGTGCTATTTTGAGGTGTTGAAAACTCTAGAAGGTGGGGCAGTGATTTACTTGGAAGAAGTTGTCGTGAAGGGTGTGCCTTAAAGAGTGTATTTTGTCCCTGCAATCTGTCTCTCTTCCCAGCTGCCATAAAGTGAGTAGCTCTTGTTTAGGATTCACTTCATCCATGATGTTCTGCCTCGCTACAGGCCCAGAAACAATGAGCCCAAGTCAGCAACCACAGACAGAAGCCATGATCCAAAAGAAATCTTTCCTTCTTTATGGTGCTCTCCCCAAGTAATTTGTCACAGCAAGGGAAAGCTGACTAATACAGGCACATAAAAATATAACTCTCCCAGAGATATTCTAGGACCATACAAATTAATAAATATATGATATTTAATAACAAGTAAAAAATGTCTTTCCTTAAATGAGATCTCATCCATTTTTAAATGTATATATTTAAAGGGTTTTTAAATCACAGATATTTTCTGGGTAATATATTTAGTCATTTTTATTTATTCTTCTCTGACCTTGCTAAACTGTACTACAATTGTTTTATTATCTGTCTGTATCCCTATTATTTATAAGTGCTGTAAGTGCTAAAACTATGCTTCTTTTTGTCTACCACTTATTCCGAGTCTAGCACCATGCATGACATACATATTTATTAGAGGGGGAAAGACAATGAGGAAAGAAAAAGTATATAAAAACTGAACACAGACCTACTGCCCAGACTCTGTCCTTAACCTAACAGCCAGAATAATCTAGTTACCCGTAACTCAGAATACATCATGTTTGTGCTCAGAATCCTCCAATGGCTGCCCCCTTCACAGAGCAAAAGCCAAACCCTTACCATGACGGAAAATCCCACCTGATTTGGCTTCCCTTCTCTCCTCTTCCCTTTCTCTTCCTTCTCTTTAGTGCTTTGCAAACACAGCAGCCCTTTTTTATTCTTGAATACATCTACATCCTTCCACCTGCTTAAGAAAAAGAGTCCTGCTAACCAAACGGGAGATGCAGTGAGTCCCAAGTTTGCTGAAATCAAATGCATCAGTGAGGATGAGGCTGACTTCCTCTTTCCCATGAGCCACTGCAGTGTGATGGCAACAGCCTTATACTATGGTCGCAAGGAAACTGCTATAGTTCTAAGCCTTGTCCCCTCCCGTGATAATACCCAATGAAGAAAGCAAGGGAGCTATTACTAAAAGTGATCTATTCTCAAGGGCTACCTCTTGTTAGACACAAAAGTTCCCCTGAAAGCACCAGCAAAGCTTCCCTTACAGGCCAGAGCACACCCACCAACAAAGAAGAAGTGGTTAGCATGGCAGTCACCATCTATCCCTGCAGTCAAGAAAATTACAGAAACAAGAGTGGGTATTGTAGGCACAAAAAGGAATAGGGCAGCCAGCACCCAACTCAATGCACTGATGTGCCACTAGATTGAGAAAGAGCACTAATCTCAACAGAGATGATCTCCAGTTTACAATTTTTCAACTTGACAGTGGTATGAAAGTGATACAAATTCAATAGGAACAGCACTTTAATTTTGTATTGGACCATTTCCTGGGCTAATGATATGCAGTGATGCTGGGTAGGAGCAGTAAGCCACAGCTCCCAGTCAGCCACAAGATCTCAAGGGGAAACAAGTGTTGCTGTCCAACATATTGTGTTTGTAAGCTACGATGTTTGATAAGTTAGGTGTGTTGCACATGTTAAAAGGTATGTTATGTTAGACTTACCTTAGATGTATAAGGTGTTATCCCCATTATATGTGGATGAATACCTATATTTGCTCTGCTATTGTTTGTGATGTTTATAAATAACCCCCAACCCACCCACTAAAACAAAGATCTTCATCAGCAAAGGGAAGAGATTGGGATAGAATGTTCCCTGCAATAGGGAGCTTCATGTATTATGGTAAAGCTCTCCTCCTATATGTCATTCTTCATAAATGTGTGCATTTCTTCAAATGATGGCAACATAGAAGGACTTTGTTCATTTATTTAAAAAGGAGAAAGGTAATGTAAATAATTTTGCACTATTCATTCTCTGCTAGTTCTTAAAAACAATAGTTTTTTTCTATTATTACTGACATTTAAGAAACAGCTTTTCAGATTCAGTAATTAGGTCTCAAAATCACTGAGCATAAAACTAAGGCTTCCCAACAGTCATTCTAGTGAGGAACTTCAAATGACTCTTATCTGTGTTGCTAATGGTAATTCCTAACCACTGTTTTATTACTCTATTTTAAACACAGAGAAAGAAAATGATACTGTCTTTGACACTAGGACCTCTGGCATTACCAGAACATAGAATCGAAATCTTTACATGACCACATTAGGAGACTTAGCCCCTGCTCTCTGAAGGTCATTGCTCTTGGGAAACTGGGAAACAAACCAGAACATCCAGGAAAAGCAAAAGAGACATTAGTGTACCTGCAGATAATGAGAGTGAAAAAAACAGAGAGAGCCAAGATGTTTTTCTCTTGGGATTCCAGTACCTGACACAATGCTCACCACACAGCCACTCGATGGATAGGCATTGTATGAATAAACAGGTGAATGAATCAGTGGCTTTGTCAGAAAGCTACATTTAGATGTATCCTGGCACCTGTACAAATCAACCATCCTACTTCTTCACCCCCTCTGCCTTTGGCAATGACTCAGGTTGATTATTATCATTTGTCAGTCCATCTTTTTTTCTCATGTGCCTGCAACAGTAACTGCAAAAATGCTCAGAGGTAGCAGAACACAATTCGTCTCCCCATTTGCACAGATATTCTTCCTACTCGCCTCCCAGCGGGGGTGGAATGGACTTCAGTTCAGGAAAGTCCCCTTCCAGTGCATCAGTCTTCACAGGCTATAATTACCTCAGCTCCTGCCACCATCTGTTAGAGGCTTTGGTTCCGTGCTTAACCAAAAATGTAAAATACACATAGTCTAAGCATCTGCTTAGAAGTTAACATTAAAATTGTTGCTACCTTCTGTATTTAGCAAACTCAGAGGAAAAAGTTTTAAAGGGTGCACAAAAATCTATCATTTTCTGCCTTCTATCCAGATACTTTAAAATCTTCCCGATTATGCTACAATAGCAGAAATTTGTGAACTGAGGATCTTTCTACCCTTTCTCCTTCCCTGTTATGGTTGTATGTAGATGTCCCCCTACCTCATGCACTCATAGGTAGGGCTTTTGAGAGGTAGATGGGTCTAGAACATGTGACATTAGGATGAAGGGTGTGTAGTAACTAAATTACTTTAGCATAGTTCTGGGTGTGGATAATGGAAGTCTCACCCTGGTAAGGGTGGCATCAATCAATAGGCTTATAGCGTGAATGGAATATAAAGGGAAAGGCAGGCTTGCTGCTTGTGGCCTTGCTGCCTTCTGCCTGCCATGCCATGAACTCTTTCTCCTCTGTAATGCCCCTCTGACTTGTCACACTGCCTTGGAGCCAGCTGACTATAGACAGAAACAAATCTCTACAAAAAGTGAGATGAAATAAACCTTTACTCCTTTAACGTGTGGGTGCTGGGTATTTTGTCTCAGCAACAAGAAAAATAACTAAGACACTTCTCTATGTTTCTCCAATTGAAAGATTTTCACAGTTATGGGGCGTGGAGTGACACTAGCAGTCTACGTTGATAAGCACAGTAAGAGATACCACAAATGGAACCCTAGACACCTACAAGGAGAAAGTGGAAGACGCCATTATTTTATACAGTGTACTCATTAGGGAGAATCCCAAAGGAATATTGTTCTTGTAATAGCATCAAAATAAATGGTGCAGGACTGGGGATTTACCTCAGGGGCACAGGGCCTGCCTGGCAAGCAAGAGGTCCTGAGTTCAATCCCCAGTACTAAAAAAAAAAAAAAAGAGGGAAGGAAGAGGAGAGGAGAGGAGAGGAGAGGAGAGGAGAGGAGAGGAGAAAATGAACAGTGCATCTGCTTAGGATGTATTTATTTTTAATCTCAAAGTAACAGATTCTACACACTGCTTGCATTTTTATTTTGGCTTCTTGTTATATCTTCCACCAGTAATTTTTCTTCTTCTCACCTACTTCTATTTATGGTGTTTT
The DNA here is from genome assembly GCF_012274545.1 of Fukomys damarensis. Lineage (NCBI taxonomy): Eukaryota > Metazoa > Chordata > Mammalia > Rodentia > Bathyergidae > Fukomys > Fukomys damarensis. Next base: position 11,200,460 of record NW_022900941.1, on the reverse strand, counting down.
GAAAAATTGAGTGCATCATTAGAAGTGATTTAAAGCACTCTAGACAGAGGAAAGACACAAATTTATTAATTTATTCAAGCAAACTGACATGAAAGATGATCTTATCCAAATTTTAAGAGGCATTTTGAATGTATCCCTCCTTCCCAAAACCTCAGTAATACAAACAAGATGTCCCCCCAAATAACAACTAACAAATGCTTCCACACACATGGCTCAAAGATCTACCTCAGGGCTGTATTTACCAACTATATAGAGGGATAATTAATGGCAGGAATGGACAAAATTACTGATTATTGGCTCAGAAGTGGATGATGTGAATCAAAAGTAAGCACTGTGTACTTAATACTTTTGCCAAAGACCTAGCATAGCAATTAGCAACGTGTGAAAGCCTCCAAAAGTTTGACTATAGAATGGCAGAGCAGTGCAAGACTAACTGCACGTAACACCCACAGCAATACTGCACAACCAGGCCACCACTTTGCTTGATTTGATCCTATGGCTATCACAAATAGATTATAAAGCTTTTATTTTACCCAGAATGAGGAAAATAATGTTGCAAATGAAAAACTAGAAGAGTTGACACTGTCAGTTGCTATAAAGACATGTACAGCCTATACATTTTCTAAAAGGTTAAAACTTTAAATTCTCTAGGCTGAATATTGGGGTTAGGGGCAAAATCTACAGCAGACACAATCACTTCTTATGTGTTATTAAAATAACATGCCTGACTTAAGGGTTTTTTAATAATGTTTTTAACATCTCATGAACAACATCAGAAATAAAACCTAATCCCTGAAGATTTCAGATGATGCCTCGCATCCTGACCTCATTGCAAATCAAAATATGCATCTTCTGTATTCACAAAATGGTATCTATACTTATGAATAAAATCCAAAATCCTGACCTTTCTAAATGGGTTATCTAACCTCCAAAAGCAAATAAGATCATTTCCTTATATCTCTTCACTCCCAGCAATTATCTCACTGAATTTTAATCTGACTCTGATCAGGGAGGAGCAGCCCCTGGCCCTGGATGAACACTGCAACAATCCATATGCATGTTTCCTCCTTGTCTAAAAGCTATCTGTGAATAAAACTTTTTCATTAATTTCCTCAAGCAAATCAGATGTGTGCTGGTCGTGCATCACAAATGGCCCAAGCTACAGTGGTTACTGGTGAGTAAAGAAGGAACATCTCCTTCTGTGTAACTCGATGATTTAATAATTATTAATGAGACATGATGCCTTTGTACATTTCTGACAGATGATTAAGTGCACCATAAATGTTTAACATTGCTCTCTGAGGTCTGGAAATGCCATGCCAAATGCCTACTCGTGCTTCGCACAATCAGAAAAGACAAATTAGATCATAGCAATATGGCAGCATTATTGATTTTTTTGTAATATTTACAAACTGCAGGTGAATGCAGAAAAAGTGTGTGTGATATCACCAAGTCCATTTACTTGAAAGTTTTTCCTCTAGGCTCATTTGGAAACAATTTATCTCCTAAGCAATGGTACAAGAAAATTCCTGAATAGACTCCACTCCTGAGTTATCTTTCCTTCCAGCAGGCTTCACGTGGCAGGAGGAGTCTTGCTCAAGATCCATGGTCCATTTGGATCAAGCCTTGGATAGGAGAGCTTTGGCCTGGAGGTCTGCTTGCATGTAAAAATCATCTAGACATTTTTAGAACTCAAGATTACAGGGCCTCCCCTTAGTCTAATTCAACCATCTCCTGAGGTAGTTACAATCACCGGCCTCTTACTTTTAAGTCAAATGCTTTTAAGACAACCAGGGTTGAGAACTTCTCATTTATACCATCTACTATACTATATTTTAAAATAGCCCCAAATTATTTGATGTCCCTCTCATCAGGAGATAAGGTCTAGGGCTCCCACCCGAACGTCTGAGCTCTGTGACAACTTGACCAAGATTAAGACAAATGTGATGCGTGTCAATGTCTAGGTCCAGACCTTAACAACTGGCAGCCTCCACTTCCTTGCTGTCTCTTGAGATCTTACTCTTGAGATCCAGCTTGCATTCTGTGAGGAATCCCAAACAGCTACAGAGACACCTATGTGGAGAGGACCTAAGGTCCTCTTCCAGACTCTGGCTAAGCTCCCAGAACCGCCAATAATGTGAATGCATCCCTTTGCAAGTGGATCTTCTGCCCCACAATAAACCTGATCCAGCTGACATCACACAGGACAAAGATAAGTTGTCCCTGCTAAAATTTGTGCAACAGACTTCAGATTCATGGGCAAAATAAATAATCAATCATTTTAAGCCATGAAATTAAGTGGTGGCATGTAGCTGAACATCACCCAAATAAGATTTACTCTTTTAAAAGTTGAATTACAGACATTTCCTGACTCAGTGCTTTAAAAATGAAACCTTCCAGCCCAGGAAAAGGAACCAGGACGGTGAAGAAGGAGTGGGAGGCCATTCCGGGAGGAGACGGGGCTCAGTGTGAGGCAGACTGCCTGCCGCCAAGGCCTGCCCCCCTCTCCTGCCCCATTCCCAGCTGAGACCCAGGCAGATACACAAGACCCAGGTACCCGATCACCTGCAGAGGGAGTGAATGTGGGAGAGACCAACCGCAGGGACTGCTTTGAGCTTACAGAAGCCATATCCCAAGTGCCATATCTTTCACAAAATTATAAATGTAGGATGTACTGATGGACACACACTGAGCAGTGCAGGTGTCCTAAGCTTTGGATCTGGGAGCCAGGAACTCTGGACACACACTACTTTAAGATTGGAAAGATTTCTGGAATGAAAGAAGCAAAACCATTTGAAGCAAGCGGAAACTGAAGCCATCAGCTAAGTTGCTTTTCTCTTCAGAATGAGAAGTTGGTTCTGAGAACAGTCTCAGAGGTGGACAGGAAGATGGGCGTTAGAATGGGAAGTGTTGTTCAGAGCTAGATGCTCCATTTAGAGGAACACAAACAAACTGGAGCAGATTTAGTGCCACCCACCACCCGCAGCTGAGAGGCCATCATAAAGCAAGATGTAATCATGGCATAGTGTAACCCAACAAATGCAACGTGAGGGAGAAAATCCTAATTGATTTTCATTATTAAAAAATTCTCAAATGGCAACTGAGTTATCAAGGTCATCAAAGAATGTACACATTGAAGATAATGTAGATTTATTAGTACTTACTCTGGGAAACTCTGCTTATCTTGGGAGACACGGGACCTCCAGTGGTTGGAGACAGGTCCTCACCAAAGAGTATCATTCTCCTGTGTTTTTGCTCTACCTACAAAAAGTTCTACTGGTTCCAAACAACAGTCAACTTTGATCGCTTCCCAGGCCCTGTCATACATCTGTAAAATGTTTAAATAAACAAGTGTTTAACATTTTAAAAAATGTGACCTTCCATCTTCTCTCTGGCCAAAATAATGAAATTCCTTTGCCTTCTTAACACATAAGAGTTCCCCCATGAAGCCTTGTCAGTCTGTTTCAATACTCTGTACTTTCTCTAGTTATATCAGATCTTGTTTATAAAACGAATGAGCTCCTTGGTCACACAAAATTATAAATGTAAAATTCTGAATACAAATTTGCATCTGGATGAGAAAGTAATCGTGTACTGTTTGAAGAGCCAAATTCTGGAAATAGGTATAAGGGTTGGATAGAACTGACAAAACCAGATTAAGTCAGTGGGAGGAAATAACAAGTTGAGAGGAGGAGAAAGAGAGCTGGCTACATAGTGGGGAACTAGGCCTCGAATGTGTGTTAGTACAGTGGGGTGGCCGTAGTGAGTGCTGGTGAGGCCTCTCTTCCTGTCTTGGCCGGCCACCTCATCTCGATAAAGCCTCCTGTGCCCTTTCTTCGGAGTGGGGCGGTATCTAATGTCTCTCTCCTTTCTTATAGAGACAACAGTCCTACAATTGAGAGGGTGAGAAAGGAAGAAAATGGCTAAAGGGGGAATGGGAAGGGGGGAAGCAAAAAAGGGAAAAGAAAAAATACGAAAAAAGGAAAAAATGAAACAAAGTCTTTGTAAATAGGGAAGAGTAAATGGGGTGAAGGGAGGGCAGGGGCTGGGGAAAGAAACAAGAACCAAGACACGTCATGTAAAGGTGCAAGACCCCAATGATGAATGTAACTGTACTGTTTGCTTTAAATGGACCAATAAACTTAATGGAAACAAATAAAGACTACAGTCCCTGCTGCACGAGGCCCCCACCCTCATGATCTCCTTCTGCCTTAATTACAGTCAGCCCACAATATGTGTTCCACATCATGGACTCAACCAACTGCAGATGAAAAACATTTTTTAAAATTGCATGTATACTGCACACAGAGACTCTTTCCCCATGTCATTATTCCCGAACCGATACAGAATGACAAGCATTTAGATGGCATTTACACTATGCCATTTTATACAAGTGACATGAGCAGCCACTGATTTGGGTATCCATAGGAATTCCGCAATGAAACTCCAGAGGACACCAAGGGAAGACTGTGCTTTCTAAAAAGGCTCATCTCCAAATCTAGTAAACTTAGAGATCAGAGCTTCAATATATGAATCTGGGAGAAACAAAATCAATTCCATAACACAATGGTAAGGCCTTGGAACAAGCAGAGAAATCCTAGATAGAATTATACTTTTTCTATATGCCCCAAAATGGGTGGCCATTTTGCTATTATTTTACTAAAAACAATAATAATGGTAACCACTTATTGACCAAATACTGACACCTGATTCTCCCATTTCTTCATTTTTTTCTTGAAACTATTCCATAAAACAGACTATGTTAATCCCCATTCTTTGCAGCTGAGGAACTGGAATACAGGAGAGTTCAGTAGCTTGTCTCTGATCTCATAGCTGGTAAATATCAGAACAGAGATCAGCATACAGGTCTGTGGGCTTCAAAGGCCTTGTCCACCATGTTAAACTAAACTACCTATTTCTATCATACTCCTTCCTCCCTTAAAAACTTTATTTTTTGATCACCTATCATGACTCAGGCTCTGCATAACATTCTGGGGATTCAAACTTGAGCTGATCCTTGTCAAAGAGAAAAAAAATGATCTGACATTTATTGTTCTGAAACTTATCAAAGACATCCAGGAAGCCGGGCGTGGTGGCGCACTCCTATAATCCCAGCACTTGAGAGGCTGAGGCAGGAGGATTGCTGTGAGTTCAAGACCAGCCTGGGCTACATAGTGAGTTCCAGGTCAGTCTCAACTACATAGTGAGACCCTGTCTCAAAAAACCAAAAAAAAAAAAGACATCAAGGAAGACTTCACTGAAAGGACCACTGCAACAAATTCTGCAGCACAGAAGAGATTTTGCTCATCTCCAGAACAACATGAACAAGTGAGGATTTATAATCAGGAAGCAGGGTGGGAGTCAATGGATGGACAAGCACTAAGAAACATCAGAGCTAGGGGGATTCTTGAAGGAGGCTGGCCAGGATAACAAAATATCAAGGGTAGAGGGTGAGGAATTTAATCAGATATTAAGGGCAAAAGACTTTGGCTAAACTGATCCAGGAGATCCTTACTAACACTGCACTAAGAGGTCCAAGGACAGAACCTAAGGGCAAGAAGAAGATAAAAAGTAGCCTACCTCAAGTTTGTTGAAGGAAAGAACTCCTACCTGAAGCTTCCATTTCAACTAAGAGATGCCAGTGAGCAGATGCAGTGCAGCAAGCTAAGTTTATGGCTGCCCTGCCCTCCAAATAACTAGATGTCCCCAGCTCACAGAAATAAGACTTTGTGCATATACACACTGGGTGTGAACACTGAAAGGAAAAGTGCCAGAGCTGCTGTGAAGCAAAGCCGAGGATGCTGAGGTAGAAAAGCAGTGCTCCAGAGAGGCTGGAGGGCTGGGGATTTACCTCAGTGGTTCTGTCACCTGCCTCGCAAGCACAAGGTCCCAAGTTCAATCCTGAGTACAAAAACAAAAACAAAACAAAACAAAAAAACAAATTCCCTACACCTTTAGCCCTTTTCTTCCTATTTCACATTGTTAATTATTCCATTAGGATCCTATGTACTATTATAGTTTTTCACACCAGAGAAACTATTCGGTATTTACACATGTGTGACTTATTTATTTCACTTAGGAGTATATCCTCAATATGTATCCATTTTCCTATGAATGAATCTAATTTCTGGGAAGGGTAGGAGAAACGGAATAAGGGAAAAGAAAAAAATATGAGAAAATGGAAATAAAGTGTTTGTAAATGGGAAGGGGAGGAGGGCGTGAAGGGAGGGCAGGGATACGGGGAAAGAATGAGAACCAAGACCTGTTACATAAAGGTACAAGATCCCAATAATGAATGTAACTGTACTGTATAACTAAAATGCACCAATAAACTCAATTTTTTAAAAAAATTCCCTATCGCTTCTCAGCCTTTTGGCTAAGATCAAGGGCAGAGAGGCCTGGGAGCACATGGAAATAATCCCACTGTATTTCAGGCTCTACTTCTATTTGGCACTCAATAACTTGGAAAAAGGAAATACATAGTGGCCCACCCCAAATTGAGTAGGTGCTCCCTAGAGGCCTCCTGCATGTGTTTCCTCAAAGCAAATCAAACAGGCATTTCCTTCACAAGGCAGCCTTTGTTTTATTTTTCGTCTATTTCCTTGGTGCTACTAATCAAATTCCTGATTGTGCTCAGCCAACCCTGAAACACAGTATGCTACTGGACCATCTTTCTGTCTTCCTTCAACTTTTTGTTTGTAAAAGCTGCATTCCTTTGAAGTGCAGAAAACAATCTAGGTTTAAATTGATTGAGAAACTTCAAGAACTCCAACAGAATTGATGACCACGGTTCATGCCAGTTCCCAATGCAGACCTTGGGCTTAACTGAACTGACTGTAAATGACCCAGTGAATGCTAAAAATCACTCCCAGAGAAGAGCAGCCAGACACAGGGATGCTTTCTGAGATGGTTTAAGTGCTACCCAGTAACTAAACAGAACTTCAAAGACTTCAGACAGACCTTTCTATGCAACAGAAAGAAGAGACCATTCCATAATTGTGTGATAGAAACGCTTTCTTATCCAGATGCACCTGCTGCCACTCTCCAGGAGGAAGCCCAGAAGCTCCTGGCTACCCATGGTCCACATTCCCTGCTTTCTCCTCAGCCAGCTCTGACACTCAGAACTCTCCAATGCCACTCACCCAAGAGTTTTCAGTGCCACCTGCAACCTGGCCATTCTGCAATGGGCAGCAAGGGCACAAAAGCTCTTTTGTTTTGTTTTGAATATTTGAGAGTGCTTCTCTCCCTACACTTTTCCAAAACACAGCACCACAGGAAACACTTCAATGTGCTATATAAAAACAAGGAAATTGTCATAATTTGAAACAAAGTGTTCAGAAAAGAATACAAAACACTGGCATTGTTATATAATCTTTAGCTCAGGTATTATATTTCTATTGCATGGTATGGACCTGATTTTTCTTTAATTCCTGTTGGACAAAACAGTTTGTTTTGAAAAACTTTATGTTCTATTTAAACATCATAAAATTTATGTCCTGGAAAACTTGTATTGTCAAATTCCGAGTTATTTACAGAAGACATTGCACATCCAGAGAAGCCCTATGGTTGTGTTCTGTTTGATAAAGGATTTAACTGTCTGGGGATGTCAGGCAAAGTTCCAGCAGGGAAGAAGCATAAAATCATCCAAAATGAGAAGAAACAGGATGAGGAGACAGTTAGGTGGGAGAGAAGGGTTACTTATCCAGATTAAAAAACAGAACACTCTGGGTTTCACCCCAGCCAAACAGGGTACAAATGTATGAAACCCTCTTCCTTCTATGGACAAGTCCATCAGGAATTGAGTTTTCTTCCCAAAAAAAGAGGATTCAGAAGAAACCACATAATAGTGTAGTCAAATTCTGAATTTTTTATCTGAGTGATATAGCCAATAGGTGAGTCTTAGTCGCTTTCCTCATTGCTAGGATAAAATACCCAAGACTCATAACTTAGAAGTTTACTTTGGTTTCCTTTTTTTTTTTTTTAGTCCATAGCCTGCTGGCTCTAAGACAGGAAAGGTATGGGAGAAGGGATTGTTTACATCACAGCAGCCAGGAAGCAGAGATGGGAGGAAGGTGGGGGGAGAGATGCCCTACAAAGTCATAACCCAGTGATCTGCCTCTTCCAAACAGATGCCACCCCATGACGGCAAGTCAGCTGTACCACCCCATAATCCATTCACCTTTCCAAAGCCCCACCTATGAGTGCATGAGCTTTGGGGGAGGCATCTAGATATAAACCATAATGGGGAGTTATGAGCATATTTTTATTTTGTACTTGATATAAATGAACTATATTTTGTCTAGCACTGTTATATTAAAATATAGGGAGAAGGGATCACAAATTCAATGACCTTGTATGTAACAATGATCTAGAAAAGAAAAGTGGTCACAAAGGCAACATGGCAAAATGAAACTGGTTATAACAAGATGTGAGTGAGCATTGGATACTAACAGGAGTACAAGGCTGAGAGCCGCATTTGAACTCTGGGCAGCCAGTTTAAGAACTCTGTAATCCAGGAGTTCTAGGATGGTGGGCATAGAGATTTTCAAGTGATATTTGATTCTATGCATCAATTTAACAGTACACCCAGGGCACTCAAATAGTCTGCTGAAATATGCTCCTTCTCTGATTTGCTCATAAAGTTTTATTTCTGTATTTCAGGAAGCACATCTGAGGAGAAGATATGCCTCTTATATTTTAGCCAGACCTCCACCCAGTCAGAACCTGTTGGCAACCTACTCTCTAAGCCAACTGCCCAATGCCCAAGAGGAAACCACCAGCTACGACCTCTCAGAGTCACTCAAATATTAATCTGCAACCACACCACAAGCTGGAGACCCGGTCTCTCCTCCACATGTGTCACTGTGTAAAGACTGCCCTCCACAGACCAAATGCCTCAACACGGAGGCCAGCTAGCGTGCCCCGGGGACCTGGCCCATTCCAGCCCAGTTAAATCTGGTCTCTAAGGCTAGGGCCTGGACAGATCCTAAAAGTTCTCCAGGGGACTCTGGAAGTAAAGGTTCTCCTCTTCAAGACCATTTGCCTGGATCACAGGATTCAAATTTGATTGGCTGCTGGGATTGATGTTTCCCACCTGGGCATGTTTTCTACCTGGGCATGTGATTGATGATGTTTTCTACCTGGACATGTTTTCCTCACAGCCCACAAATACAGCTTTCTATGCCACTCTCGAAGCTCCAAAGAGCACAGAATAATAATAATAGCATGTTTTCATTTGTTGGCAATAGCCTAAGTATTCTACATATATTACCTAATTTCATCTTCACAACACCTTGTGATGCAGGTGTTACCACCTTTTAGATAATAGATCTTGGTTTACAAGGTCAAATAGCCAGAACTGGAATGTTCCAGTTCATAGCAGAAACAGGATTTGCAGCCAGATCTTCAGCTCTGCCTCATACCAAGGGGAGGCTTTTAGTCTTGTCCCTCTTGCGCTCAAGGCTCTCTCCTGCACAGATGGTTCTCAAAATGAATACCAGCTTTGACTTCTGGCAGAGCACAGGGCCACACCCTGGAGGCACCTGGGCCTTCTGCCTGGATAGTTCTCATTTATCTTTGTTGCTGTTGTTGTTTTTGCAGTGCTGGGGATTGAACCCAAGGTCTAGCACATATGGAGTAAGCTCTCTACCACGAGCCACATCTCTGTGTGGTTGACTTTATTCTGGCCTTGTTGGCTATACAATATGCTGTCATTTAGCTTCTCCTGGTCTAAGGAAGGACACAGTCAGAGCAGGAGCCCACTGAAAGTAAAAGAGGATTGAAGTGCTTAAGCTTCTTCATTGACTGTAATTAAGCTCACCAGAGAAGTAGATCATGAGGGATTCTGCAGAACTTTTTTTAGTTTTATTTATATTTCTTTCAATTCCAATATAATAAAAACGTTTTTCCTCAGACCTATTTCACTGGGATAGAGTTTTTTCCATCTATTAAGAAATAGTGCCATCTACTGATACATTTCCATCCTGGCTCTCCCAAACCAGGAAAACATAATTACCTACCATTGTGTATGCCTTAATTATGAATGCTTTCCAATTTCCCTCCTCACCAAATATCTGTTCTGCACTTAAAACCATATATTTTTTTCTTTTATAGCCACAAATAACAAATGGATTTGGAATTACACTAGAGCTTTCATGCGTATGTCTTGAAAAATGGAGCCTATAAACCAGGACCTGATGAGGTGGAGCAGTTGGGGCAGATGCTTAGATAGGGAGCCAGGAAGCCAAGGCGCCCTGTACCACAATAACCCTAAGTGGGAGCTGCAAAGCCAACCTGGAAGGGTTTAAACCCTACATTCCAAAATTGAAATAGCCAGGAGTCAGACTAAAAATAAATAAACTTGACTGCTACAAAAAAGATAATAAAAGCATTAAGAGCAATCAAAGAATGTCTAAACAGATGGGAGGCTATGCTAGGTAATGGGAAATGTATTCACAATGGGGCCAAAAAATGGCTTTATGGAGAATGAAAACAATCCTTACCTTTGATATACACAAAATACAGTCACACAGTTATGTCAGTGTTATTTAAATTTCCAAGTAGAGGAAGAGAAGATGCATGAAAAACATATGGAAAAGGCTCCTTAAAGGTAGCATCAGGGAAATAAAATGGAAAAGACTAGAGGATTCAATATTGTAAATGTGAATTGTTCCAACCAATGGATAGATTTAATGTGCTTCTAATCCAAGTCCTCATAAGGCATTCCTTCTGTGTCTGTGCATATAACTGCAATGGGGTATGTATGTGTGTGTGCGTACTGACAAACTGCTCATAATTGTACAGTATATGGAAAGAAAAGGTGGATGGTTTCTCAAAATATGAAGACTTATGATAATGCTGCAGTAATCAGTACAGTGTGACACTGACCCAAAGTGCACAAAAAGACTGACAGAATAAACTGGAGAGCACAGAAAGAGATTTATGCACATTTAGACACTTGCCTTACAAAACAATAAAAAAGGGTTTTTCAATCAAGTGGAATTTCTATGTAAAAGAAATGAAAAGGATCTTTACTTCATGATTTCTGGTAGATTGCAGATATAAATGTAAAGCAGCAAAGATTCTACATCAGTTGATTCTTCAAGGGTGAGCCCTGACCAACAGTGTCAACACCACCAGACCCCACGACAGAGGTGCAAATTCCCCGGCTTCTCCCCAGACCTACTAAATCAGGAATTCTGGCAGTGGACCAACGAGCAGTTTTGATGAACCATCTGGGCCACAGTTTTTGAAGCTAATTTAAGAGAACATTTTAACAGTCAAGTTAAGAAAAGTCCTCTGAAACAAAACACAACTGCTGGATGAGAGGAAAACTTAGACAACTAAAAATGTAGAACTTCCATTCGCCAAATGGGCCATGAAAGGAAGTAAAAGATGAACCACAATGCAGCAGAAGAAATTGGCAACACCTGACAAAAGCTCATATCCAGAATATAAAAGAACTCTTACATTGTTGTTGTTTGTCTGTTTGTACTCTGGTTCTGAAGCTCGGATAGGGAGGGTGAGGCAGAATCACCAAGCAGACTCTGGGGAGGTTTCTGGAAAGCTTCTCTTGTTAATAGGCAGAGCAATAGCTTATACAGTCAAGGAGCAAGGGGAGGGACACTGTATACAGGACATAACATGATTGGTTGATCTTTTGGGCAAGCGATGGAGGCAGCCGATAGGAGGAACAGGATGTCCTTCAGCTGGCTCTAAACCAGTCTCAACTCATTAGAGTGATCGTGCTCAAACTTCTGAGTATCCACTAGCCTGCTAGGAGATTTGCATGTGGCGCACTTGGCTCAGCCATGCTTGAATTTCTCTCACATTACATATTAATAAGGAAAAGATGGCTCAAAAGAAAAATGGGCAAGAAACCTGAGTACACCTTCCTTTGAAGATGATGGCCAAATGGTCACCCAACATATTGAGGTAATCAATGTCTCTAGAAGTCAGATAAATAAAAATTAAAGTTATAATAAAGTATAGTTATACACCCATCATAATATCTAGAATTAGAAAGACTGAAAAACATTTAAGTGTTCCTGACTATGGAACAGGCATTGGCACAATTTTCCTGTAAAGGGTCAAATTTAATTGGGCCTTGCAGTTAAGAAACAAAGCCAAGAGTGTAACAGATACAGGTACTCACATATCGGAGTGGAGCATTCCAGGTGGTGGGCAAGCTGTGAGCATTTGCAGTTGGCTAGAAGCAACCTGGAGAAAATGCATCTCCATCTGAGGGGGTGAAGCCTAATGCATAGAAGAGGGAGGGAAGCCACTACGCTTAGTTTTCCTTTTCTGCCTCAGAGATACTGAGCTCCCAGGGTGCCTTTCTGTCCTGGGCAACCTGGCTGCCTCACTTGAGCAGTTGGCCAAAGCAGAGCCTGACTGGGGTGCCACTTCTCAGCACCCCAGTGGCTGTGAGCAGCAGAATCTCCAGTGGGGTGACCATCAGGCCCTGGGCATGGCTGCCAGTGGGAGAGGATCAAGGGCAGAGAATATGATCAGGGTCCTTCTCCGGGACCATAGTGCTGGGGAAGCCATTATTGCCCCTCCACGTTAGGGCAGGGCCCACAATTTGCTGACCCCTAATGTAGAACAAAGAACTCTTTATACCGTGTGGCTAAGAGTAGAAGTCACACAGTGGTTTGGAAAAGTGTTGGTATTTATTAAAATACAGGTACAAAGCATACTCAGTAATTCCACTCCTAAAAATATGCCCGACAGAAATCTTTGCACATCTGCACAAAGAAACAAGTACAAGAATGCTTGTAAGAGCATTATTTATAAGGATCAAAACATGAAAGTCACTACGAAATGTCCAACAGCATCAGAACAGGAAAATAAATGTTAATATATTCATATAATGAAATTCTTTACAGCAATGAGAATGGAAAATTACCACTTCACACAACTGGGATGAATGTGATAATGCTGAGCAAAAAAAGAATGCAAATTATATGACTCCATTAATGAATGTACATTTGACTCATAAAATTATAAAGAAAAACAAGGAATATATTACTATAAAAATCAGGATTGGAATAAAAGGGTAGCCATTGTGATTAGAAGGAGAGACCAAGATGCTTCTGAAATGCTATCAATATCATATTTCTGGTCCTGGATTGTAGCAACACTGGGTTTTGTGTTGTAATCAATCAGGGCCACACCTATGGCCCAAACCTAGTGTATCACTTATATTTACAAATAAAGTTTTATTGAAAGCCTGTCACTCATTTGTTTCCATACTGTCTATGTCTGCCTTTACTTTAATAGCCGGGTTGAATAGTGTGACAGAGACCATGTGGTCATGAAACCTAATATTCTTGCCATCTGGCCTTTCACATACAGATTTTGCCAACACTAATAAATAATTGAGCTATATATCTCTATTTTATATACTTTTTCTGAATATGTGTTATATTTTACAATTTAACTATATGCATATAAACAATTAGATTTCACATTTAACTCTCTGCCTCATAATTGGCAATGAGCATTTAATGCACAAAATAACAAAAAACATATCAATTACATTCAAGACAATGAATAACCTTCCCTTTAATTAAATAGATTGAATATATAGAAAAAAATAAACTCTAGAAGTGATTTTATTTTCAAAATCCACATCTACAAGAGAATAAATCACATCTTTCACTCCAAATACTTTGACGATATATTTCTTAAAGATGTTTTAAAGATTGCAGGATGACACTTGAAGGCACTCGTTACAAGTGCCTTACCAAATGCTGTCACATCTCTATCTGAGTTGTTCTCAAAGGATTGAACCCCAGTATCTCTAAACACAATAAAACCCAACAAAGGAGGCATATTCAGCCGTACTTTGTTTATTCAGTGATAGTGAGGGCAATTTTCCAAACAGTGTTTTAGTTCCTCTTTTCCTGTTTAGTATTTCATTCATTCAGTGGATATTTACTTAGAATCTAGCATGCCGAAACTTTTATTTTTACCATTTTAATTAGATATCTGTGAAACATTTTATACTGTTCCCTACCTTTTACACAGAGTTGTGAAAAGAACTTCATCTTTTCTTTATGATTCAGTCTCACTTTGGAACCAAACTAAAGACTGAAATGTTGGTTTTTAAATGTGTATTTTAGCAAAGACTTTTTATGGAATGATAACATACGTAATGGATACCAAGGAGAGGTGGAGAGACAGGATGGGGGGCGTGTGCAGCCAAGTCCTACCCACTTGATCTCCATAATACCCCAGAGAGCCATTCAATTTCAAGAAGCATTGTTGGGAGCTGCCAGCACCACAGGGACATACCTGTGAGGACTGCAAGAGCATAGAAGGCGGTTCCTGCACTCAGTGGTCTTAAATTACAATCCAAGATTGCCATAATTATTTAAATTCCCAAAAATATATCTTATATAGGGGCGGGTGGAGGGGGTGAAGAGAGGGCAGGGGTATGGGGAAGAAATGAGAACCAAGATCTGTCATGTAAAGGTACCAATGATAAATGTAACTGTGCTGTACACTTAAAAGTACTAATAAACTCAATGAGGAAAATGTTTTTATAGTATTCTTCTCAATGTCTGCAATTATTCCTTGCTGCTGTCGGTGTGGCAGTCCATATCTGTGCTCTCTTCCATACGCTCATCCCCAACACCTGAGGTTTCTGTAAACTGGGAGACTAAAGTCATCAGCCTTCCTAGAAGTGTGGACAAATCAATCATCTAAAGACGAGTACAGCCAGACATGATACGTGTGATTGTGTTTGTGTGTGTGTGTGTGTGTGTGTGTGTGTGTGTGTGTGTGTGTGCAGGGTGCTGGAACTTCACACAGTCTAGGCAAGCACTCTGCCACTGAACCATATGCCCAGATCCCAAGAGATTCTTTTTTGAATAAAGGACATAGACCTTACATCCTGTACCTGAGTGACCTATTTTCATGATTTAACATCTATTTTTCTGTCTAATTTGCAGATCAACAAATTGACCTTAGGAGATAAGTGACCTTTAGATAAGTAAGAAAATTATTTAATTATCAAGAAGGGGTTGAATATACATTATAGATGGTGATTCCATTATCTCAAGTGAGGAGATGCTTCTAGAACATGTCAGTCTACTGAGAACCATGTCTAGTAGTATATGTCAATATCTGGAGTAACCTTTGCATATTTAGATTTACTCATATAAAACACTTCATAGTGGTGGTAAGAAAAGTATTCCCCACCATACACACACACAGTTGGAATCTTTGCTTTTCTCTTAACCCACAGTCTTAGTATTCACCAAATGAAAAAAAGTTATCTGCAAAAAAGAAGCTGTAGAATTTATTTTAAGGTAATATGCTCATCCCTGGCATTTCTAAGCACTGCTAGTGCTTCAGTAAATTTACGTCACTTGCTGATACGATGACAGCATTAGGTAAAGGCATACATCCAGTATATTTATAAGAGGGAGATCTAAAACACACATGGACACAGAGCAAGCAAAGAAACATGATTCAATTACACCCAGTGACCAGATAAAGGAACAAAATCAGCTCAGGAACTAAATCCTGACCGGATATTCCTCCAGGTGAAGATTCTTGAAAATAAAACTTTCAAGTTTATTTCACATGACAAAAATATTTTGTCTTTTGAGGAATCTTCACACTGATTTCCATAGTGGTTGCACCAGTCTACACTCCCACTAAAAGTAGAAAAGGGTTCCTTTCTCCCCACAACCCCTCCAGCATTTGTTATTGGTCAATTTTTTGATAATAGATGTTCTTTCTGGGTGAGATTGAATCTCAGTGTTGTTTTAATTTGCATCTCTTGAATGATCAGTGATGATGAACATTTTTTCATATATTTATTTGCTATCTGTAATTATGTGAAATAAATTGGACACACATTTAAATATCGCATTGTTTCCCTGGTGTGAGAAACAGAAGTTGAAATGAGGACCGAAATATATCTAAAATCTAAAATATACCAATAAAATTTACCATGCAAAACTAAATTTATATTTTTTAGGTTTTTCAATAAATTTTTATGGCCATGAAAAGAAGAGAAAAATATTTTGTCTATAAAGTAATTGTGGGATTTGAGAAATCACTTTTTTCTGTACTGGGATACAGAATTATACTTTTAATGAAAACTAATGTAGTTTCCAATTCCCTATATGAATAAAACCTAAGAGGTGAACAATACCTTAAGGAACATCTCTACCACCAGATTTGTGGTGCTTGAACCTTTCCTGTCAAATTCAGCCATAAGTTTGTAGATATAAAACTTACACAAAACATTAGGCCATCAAAAAGAATTCAAGACACAGAAGATTATTCAACATCACAGTAAAAAAAACCTATTTGACCTTGAATATAAGGTCAAATAAACCTTGAATATAAGGTCAAATAACTTTTTGAATTATTTCTATTCATCCAATCTTTACTACAGTACATTCTATTTGCATTTGGTACAAAATTAGACAATCTTTCCTAATATATGGCAATAACCCTATGTCACATAAATAATGTTAAATCTGTACAAGTCCATTCAAATATAAACAGAACAGATAACATTTGTTTTCAAAACAACAGAGCCTTATTACCTGTATCACATTTTAAATTGTGTGAATCCCTCCCCAACAAGAGATCATTTAAACAAAAATAATAATATTCTACCTGAAAGTGAGAAATATTTCTCAAAAATTTTTGAATGAATTGTCCATATTAATAAAAATATTGTTATGGTCTGACTGGTTGTCTCGCCCCAAAATGCATATGTTACAGTCAAATTCCCAAAGTGATGGCATTGACAGTTGGGGCTTTGGGAACTGATTAAAGTCATGAGAGTAGAACCCATATGAATGGAATTTGTGTCCTCATAAAGGATGCCCAAAGGGGCTTGTTTGCCCCTTCCACCATGTGAGGACACAGCACATCCACCCATGAACCAGGAAATGGGTCCTCGCCAGATACTAAATCTGCCGGTATCTTGTGGACTTTGGATGTCTCAGTCTTTAGAATAGGCAGAAATATTTTTGTATGTTTGGCATCACTGCCAATTGAACCCAAGGTCTCAAGCATGATAAGCAAGCACTCTGCCAGGCCCAGCCCTATATCCCCAGCCCTAGACTAAAATTGCTTGCAAGCCACCTAGTTTCTAGCCCAATTTGACTAAGATAAATTCTTTATGGCTGCAAATCATATCCCATTTAAGCAATTAATAGTTGCCTTGTGGGTACTACAATTAAGCATGTATTTATTTAAAAACAGTTCAGGGTTCTTGAAACAATCTACAGAAAAATGTAAGGTTTGGGCTAACACAAAGAATGGGTGTAACAAAACCCCCATGCCTCAGCACAAAGTTCAGCTATTCTAGTTCAGTAACAAGGTGGAGAACCAAAGCTAACTCTTCTCTTTTTTCCTTTAAAAAGAAATGAACCTTATTTTTCCCATAAGAGATATCAAAATTATATGAAACCTGAGCCCATCAAAAAGAAGCCAGGGCACAAAAGATTATTCAACATTACAGTAAAAAATTGATGAAACTCAGAGCAAATTGGTACATTCTGAGTGGAAATGTCCTTGGGAGAGAAACAAATTCTAAATAGGGACAAAGGCACCTCTCCTAGCTTCCCTGTTTCATCAGCTGCACTCACTGAAAGAACTATGGTCTTTGGAATAAGAAATGCCTTCAGGGCCCCCTGGTGGTGATTTATAAGATCAAAATGACTATGAATAAAATAAACTAAGCCATCCACCACACAGGACCAGATTTTACAAGTAGCAATCTCCAGGACTCTTAACATTGTCAATATATGTGTGGTAGTTTGTCTCTCCCGGCTACAGTTGAGTCCGAGCCTGTGTAGTTTCCTGCCAAAGAAAAAATGTTTTTTCTTATCTCTCTGCTGCAACTTTAAAATAAAAACAAAACCAAAAAAATGAACATTTAGTATCTTTGCACAAATCACCCTGTTTCTCTCTTTAGATAATGTTATTAAGGGTGGGGCTATAGCTCAGTAATAGAGCACTTGCCTAGTGTGCGAGAGGCCTGGGTTCCAGCTCCAGCCCAGCCAAAATTATAATAATTTTAACCAAATGAATTGACCTTGCACAACACTGTGGTTAGTGCTTCACAATACAAACTTAGATTTGCAGGAATCTGTTTGTTTTTCTGAGCACTGAGAGTACATAATTATTGATGTCGATATTTTAATGTCAATATGTTGCTAAAAGTAGAGGAGTTCTTATAATACAAAGTATATAACTGGTTTTCACTGGGAACTGCAACTCCCATAAGGGGCAACTCAGTGGCCTATTAAAATTGGAATTCTCTACCCAGCCAGACCAGAATGATCTCATAAACAACCTGAAAAAGTAAATGGCTCAATTAGTAGAAACTTTATTCACCAAAGAACCTGCTCAAAGGTGTTCAACCCTTGGCTGAACATTACAATCAACTGGGGAGTGTTTTAAAACTGAGGGAGCCAAGTTACTTCCAGAGATTCTAATATAATTGACCTGGAATGAGGCCAGGACATGAGTCCTTTGTAAAAGCTCCCAAGGACATTCCTAAGGACAGCCAAGATTGAGAACCACTATACAGAGGAGCCCTTATGTTCAGGGGCTCCCAGTAAGGCAGTGCAGGCTGTTTCCCTGTCTGCGTGTGGCTGAGTCCAGACTGTATAAAGTACCAGTCACTCACCTTCCCCTACTTCTGCTATTTATGCCCCTTTTGTGATTGCAAACAAGATGATAAAGTAGCTCAATAATAAGCTCTACCTACCCTAAACTGGCATATTTTATAATGTCATGGTTACTGCCAATTACAAACGTTAATATTTCATTACTCACAGAAATTATAAAAGCTGAGCTAGCTACACAGAAAATTTTGAACGTACAAAGTTGGTGAGTTATAGTTTGTTATATTACCTAATCATGAGATATAGAATTTGTCCAGGAGACTTAGCAGAGGTTTGTTGTAGACCAATGCCTTCGTGAAACGCTTTTGACCTTTGGCCTCTGTGATAGCACATTCTTTTCTTTCCTTGACATCTGCCCTGGCTGCTCCTGATCATTCATGCACCAGCCATTTTCACACTTTAGGGAGCATCAGAGCCCCACATAGGTTTTGCTAAAACATAGCCAGCCCCATTCCAGGGTCTCTCATTTACTCGGTCTAGGGCACTGGTGCTGAATCTGTTTGTATCCTTGAAAACTAAAAGGTTCACCACCACTGGTCTAGGGTGAGTCCCAAGACTTTGCATTTCTAACAAGTTTCCAAGTGCTGCCAATGCCACACTTTAGGAGTGACTATCCAAACTGTGTTGAAGTTCCACAAGGCTCACTTCTGGACTCTTCTCTCATATTACTCCACACTTTCTCTCAGTCAATCACAGCCAACACTGCCCCTCACACTACATGGCCCTATGTTTCTGCCTCTGGCCGGGTTTCTTGCAACTTTCCTTAGAGACCAAACTGCCTATTGTAACACCTCAACTTTGTGGTCTCAGAAGTATCATCATCTCAACTCCCTGAGGCCAGACTTGCAATCTTGACCCTTCTCAAACCTTGTCTCTTTCTTATCCAGAGGTCCACAGCATAGTCAATGGTTTCCCCACCCAACTGCACAAGACAAAATCTCTCATTCATCATTGGTACCTTCACCTTCCTTGTAACCATGACCAACAAGCAATTCATTCCATTATGAAGTCCATCTACCTCCCAAATATTTCTCAAATAGTTCCACTTTTCTCATAAGTGCTACGTCCACCCTACTCTGGGGTACAGTCATCTCTCACCAGAATTATAGCACCCCAAAATCGACCTAGTGCTCTCTCTCTCTATCTCTCTCTCTCTCTCTCTCTCTCACACACACACACACACATACACACACACACATACACAAATTTTTTCTCTCCACACCACAAGCACTTATTTTTCAATCTTAAAATCTGATTTTATCAGTTTCTGCCCCTAAATGGTTTTCCATTGACTTAGAATTAAAATAAAAATCTAACTAATCTTGGCTTATAAGTCCTGAAAGGCACTGGCTTCTATTCACCTTCCAGCCCCACTTCATGCTCTGTCTGCCCGGCTCTCTAAACACAGGTCACAAAAGCTTTCTTTCAAGTCCTTGAACGTTCCTAGCTCCATCCTCCACAAAGAAGGGGCTCACATGTTGTCTGCTCCTCCACTTACTCTCTGCCTTTGCATGGTTACCCCTCCCTCACCATTCAGCCGTCGAGTGAGAGGCTACGAGTTCTAAAAATTTCTTTCTTTACACTGTGCTCCTCAACCCCAGACCACCTGTCTTTTCTCCTTATAATAAATATTTTGTAAGACCACTTTTCCTATCGTAAAATTAAATTGATGGTCATATAACCTCTCTATACATATAATTTCGGGAGTAATCAATATAGAATCCAAAATATAAAGTAAAGCAGAAGTAATGAGAGTGAAGGGTTAATAATAAAAATATTATTTCAATGTGTAAATGTCTAGTCACCTGAAAAGATTCAACAAGGGAATCCTGTGTTCGCATGTGATTTCATCTCTGTGAATGAAAGAGCCACAAATGCAGACCAATGTAGAGTCATCGCACTGATGAAACGAATGCTGTTAGCAAGTTTGCCATCAATGACATGAGTTTCCAAAGTGACCAACAACTCTCATTAAAGTTGTAAATAATGTGAAGTACAATCTTCCCTCAAATTATAGTATGCATTTAATCATGCATAACGACACTATGAGATACAGGTATACATAACTGCATCAGCAAAGGTTAAGGGGATACTTGATTTAAAAGTGGTAAACCAGAACAGAAATTCAAAATATACAAAAATTTTACACTAAGACATAATAATATATGAATAACCTACAAATGTGATGGCATTCACTAGAAGACAGAGCTTGGAAAGTTAAAGCAAGTAGCAAAAGGGATAAAGCCTCAAATACAAAACTCGTTTCATACAAATATTAAAATCATGCAAAATACTTTATATTCATGTGTAAAGTGAAGTTTAGCTCCAAACTCAAGATAATTAAACATAACCATTGGAGGACATTTGAAAGTCATAGGTGAAGTGAGATAATTCTCCATGCACTGGACAGCCGAGCTGAAGTTATGTCTAACACTCTGCTCCTCTCCCATGAAATGCCTCCAATTGTGTGCAGGCAGAAAAAATGCCCCAGTTAATTTCCAAGTTCTTATGTGGCAGCACTGTTCCCCTGAGAGGCAGTGATAGCTGCCTTCACTTTTACTGTATAACCATTCCACACACTCTCACAGAACCCTGCTTTTTCTTTGTAAGGATACATTCACTGGAAAAGGTTCCACAGACTGAAGATATTCAGAGAAAAGAATCGCATCTGCGACAGACATGTAGAGACCTTTTTCTCATCATTGTGCCCCAAATAATATAGCACAAAAATATTGACATAGCACTTACATTGCATTAGGTATAATAAATCATCTAGAGATGATTTAAAGTGTACAAGAAGATGTGCATACGTTATATGAAAATTAATTTTATATAAGAGACTTGAGCATCCATGGAGTTTGGCTTGATCTGGGATAAGTCACACATGAGAAAAAAGACAAATACTCTTTGGTATCAGATCTTGAAATCTTACTCATGATAAGTACTATATGGTTAAATACATCTCCCCTGTATGCTCCTTAGGATTTAGAAGGTGATATTTGCCAAGCTTTATAAACGTACCCCAGCTTATTGAATATTTTGGCATCAGGAAACAGGTCTAAGATCGATAAACAAAACTGAAGCTGCAGGATGGAGACTTCTGAGAAGGGTACACTGAGGGGGAAAAAAAGATAATTCCATAGTTATGCCCATGATTCTAAGACATTTTTAAAATTAAGAATAGGTAGATAATCAGTAATTTAAACAAAGAAACAAGATAATTAGGATTCTTGAGAAAGATAAAGAGCTCTGTAGTGGATAATATTTGCATGAGTACAGGGAGGTAAGCACAAATGAATAAATTGAAAACAGTAACATAATTCTATCAAGAAGAATTAATAGGAGAGCCTATTTCAGTTTAAAGGAAGTCTCAGGCTGGGGATTTAGCTCAGCAGTTCCACCACCTGCCTTGCAAGCGCAAGGACCTACCTGAGTTCAATTCCCAGTACCAAAAAAAAAAAGCAAGTCTCCTATCATTGTAGAACAGTCTAACTTTTTAAAATTAAAACATAGCAATATGTAAACTATGTATAAATAGGATATTTACTGGAAGAAATAGCTTAGAAACTAAAGCAAGGTGCCACTGGGATAATAGGCATGAGAGATTTCTTTTTTCATTGTAAATGTCACAATATTTCTTCTTTTTATTTACACAATTATTATCTTGATAAATTTTTATTACTTATGTTTCTGAAAAAGACAACAAACTTCTAAAATATACATTTATCCCATTCTAAGTCCTGTTACAAAAAAGTGTGATTTAATATGTTTCAATCAAAAATCCTAATTTTCAAAACTGCAAATAATGTGCTAAACTTGAGCAATTAAGGGTGAATTTTTCAGACAATGCCTTAGGAACAGACTGTGGAGTAGATGATTTAAACCCAGAGCCATAATGATTTAACAGCAAACTGCACATTTTTAGGTGACTTCTCAGCAATGTTACTTTATTAACTGAAAAGGGTGACCTGAATCTGTAGGTTTGGCACATATTTCTCTTTGTGGTATATGTGAATCAATCCCTTATCATGACTTCTTAAGACATTTTTTTAGATGATCAGG
>NW_022900941.1:11156836-11177691 GCF_012274545.1 Fukomys damarensis | reverse complement strand
TGTGGTATATGTGAATCAATCCCTTATCATGACTTCTTAAGACATTTTTTTATAGATGATCAGGCATATAGAGAATTGAGGAGCATTCTATAGAAGAAAAAGAAATTTTATCCTCTTTTTTTCCTGAGAATCTTCTTTTAAAAAAAAATGCTTATCAAAGAAAAAAACCTCTACCTCTGGGAAAATTATTATTTTAAGGATTAAAACCCTGTCAATCTATAAATTATGAACTAGAGGCAGCAACTCAAGTTTTGATTAATCTGTGCATTATTCAGTGGACCCTATTTGCTAGCCTTGACAGCAAGTAGAAGGGTCTGTAATGCTAATGTTACTTCAAGTAGAAAAATATGAAATTTGTTTCTCAACTTTGCGACTATGCAAAACTTCTAAGTAGATGGACAAGTCTATGGAGAAATGACCTAATAAAACAGGACCTTGGTACTTTGTAGTTTAAATCCTGTATTTCTAAGAAATTTTATTTTTCCTCTACCCTGTGGAAGTTTCCAAGCCTAGAGGTCTGAGATACCTGTACCAAGCAGGGCATGTGTATTGCCAAGGACTGAAGCATATTAATTCGTTCATTTTTTTTCCTCTTGAGCCCTATGTGCCCCTGGTACCACAATGCATGCTGGGAAGACAAAGGTGATCAGAGACATTTCCTGTGGCACCAATAGCTCACAGCCCCAAAAGTACATTGTTGTAATGAACGGCAGTTTCCCGCCTCAAGGAAGTAAATTCTAAGAATTAACCATAGACATCAGTGGCCTTTTTTATTATTATTATTATTCAGCCTACACCTTCTAGCTGGATGCCTCACCCCCAGTGTGTCTTCCTATCATGCAGATGCTCATTTTCCCATGCAGTAGAGGTTGCCAACAGCATCACTCTAAACTACATTTTTAGAGCCCTTTAGCCCCCATAATGGTTCATCTTCCTCCAAGTTACTTAGATAAGTCATTGCAATAGAGCAAAAGATACTTGAAAAGTATATGTGGTTATGTTCCTTTGCCTCATTCCTTAAGTCTTCCCCATTCAAGCTACCGTCAACAAGTCTTCTGATCCTTCCTTTACTATCATACACTTATTTTTTTTTAAATGCCTATCTGTGAATTCACGAGTGTAATATGTCTTGGAGCAAGGGAACAGGGGTAAAGAAAGGTCTAAACTATAAACATGGATGCAGTAACTCAGAGAGGGTCCAGAGAGTTATACGGTTATTTGTTGCTTTTGTCTTGGGAAACTTGCTTCTGTGATTATGACAGAAGGATGTCTTTTTATTCTCCTCGACCTTTTCATTTAGCTTTCCTTATGTTTGTGAAAAAGAGAAAATTGACTGACATCCTTAATATACAAGCCTGGAACAAGGCTGTACAAACTTCGGGCCAGTTATTTAAATTTTGTGCATCCTTTCCCTATATATAAAATAAGGATGATGTTATTTATTTCGTGGGGTCACTGAAAGAATGAAATGAGTAAATACCTGTCAAGTGCTTAGAACAACATTGTCAGACAGAAAAAAAGCTCAGTAATCATGGTAATATCATTAAGGTAATTACCACCTTTGGCTGGTGAATTTAGGTTTGTAAAGAAAATTTTATGAAGTTACAGAGCATAACTTCAATTCCTTTGCAACTTAAACATGTTTTATGAGCTAGTATGTGGTCTATTTTGGAGAATGATCCATGTATAACCGAAAAGAATGAATATTTTGATTTTCTGAGGTGAAATATTCTGTAGACATCTATTAAGTCCATTTGTTCCTAAGCTTGGTTCAGTTCTAGTATTTTGTTGTTGATTTTTTTGTGTCTAGATGATCTATTTGTGTGGTATTGAGGTCCCCCACCACAACTGTATTACTGCTTATTTGGTGTTTCATGTCCCTTAATATTTATTTTGTACAGTTGGGGGCATTGATAGTTGGTGCGTATATATTTATGTTATATCTCTTCCTCTTGGATTGTTCTGTTTACAAGGATGTAGTGACTATTCTTTGTCTCTCTTAATTAGTTTTGGTTTGAAATTTACTTTGTCTGCAAATAAGACAGCTACTCCTGATTTTTTCCAGGTTCTTGTTGCATGGAGAACTGTTTTCCATACTTTTACTTTCAGTCTCTGAGTTTCTTTTTTAGTTAGGTGTGTATATTGTATACAGAATATTGTTGGATTTTGCTTCTTAACCCATTCTGCCAGTCTATTTCTTTTGATTGGTGAAGTAAGGTCATTAACATTGATGGTTAAAACTGATATGTATTGACTTATCATCATCATATTATTTTCCTATTGTTGGCTCTTGTTTATTTTTCCCCATCTCCCTTACAATTTCTTGCTTTGCCTGTTGGATTTGCTGTGTTGGGCCTCATGGAGTTGTAAACTTCTTTGTCTTTTTCTAGGATATTGTTTAGAATTGTTTGGAGTGCTGGTTTGGTATTCATGAAGTTTCTCAGGTATTCTTTGTCATGGAAGTATTTCATTTCCCTACCAATTCTGAAAAACAGTTTTTCATGGTACATCAGTCTAGATTGGAGGTTGTTTTCTTTTAGGGCTTGCAATACCTCCTTCAGGCTCTCCTTGACTTGAGGGTATGTGTTGAAAAGTCTGCTGTTGAGTAGCTGGATACAAGGTCAACACTCAAAAATCAATAGCCTTCTTGTACACAAATAACAGACTCACTGAGAGAGAAATTAGGGAAACAATTCCTTTAACAATAGTATCCCAAAAAATGAAGTACCTAGGAATCAATCTAATGAAGGAAGCAAAAGACCTCTACACTGAAAACTACATCATTCTGAAAAAAGAGATCAAAAAGGATATAAGAAAATGGAAAGATATCCCCAGCTCCTGGATAGGAAGAATCAACATAGTGAAAATGGCCATACTACCAAAACTGCTAAACAGATTCCATGCAATGCCGATAAAAATTCCAACAGTATATTTCACAGAACTAGAAAAAATAATCGAAAAATTCATTTGGAGCCAGAAGAGACCTAGAATAGCAAAAGCCATCCTAAGCAACAGAGACATGGCAGCGGGTATAACAAGTCCCAATTTGAAACTATACTACAAAGCCACTGTGATAAAAACAGCATGGTACTGGCAAAGAAACAAACCTGAGGATCAGTGGAATAGATTGGAAGATACAGGAATAACTCCAGATGTACTAAGCTACCTCATCTTTGACAAAGGAGCCAACCATCCTGAGTGGAGGAAAGATAGCCTCTTCATTGAAATGAAGAAATGGTGAAATGGTATTGGAAAAAGAGGATTTCAACTTGCCAAAGATTAAAACTAGGCCCTTATCTTTCATCATGCACTAAACTAAAATCCAAGTGGGTTAAAGATCTAAATACTAAAAAAGAAACACTAAATTTGCTGGAAGATAAATTAGGCAGAACTCTAGCATAGGAAAAGACTTTATGAACAAATCCTCAGTAGCACGGAAACTAGCAGAAGGAATCAACAACTGTGATCTCATTTTATTAAAAAGCTTCTGCACTGCAAAAGAAATCATCAACAGAACTAAGAGACAACCTACAATGTGGGAAAAAAATTTTACCAGCTGCTCCTAAGAAAAATGACTCTTATCTAGAATATATAAAGAACTACAAAAAAAATCAGCCCCCTCAAATATAAAGACCCAATTCGAAAATGGGCATCTGAAATGAACAGACATTTCTCAGACAAAGAAGTAAAAGCAGCAAGTAAATATAAAAAACAAATGTTCCACATCACTGGTCATTTGAGAGATGCAGATGAAAACAACACTGAGATTCCACCTCACCCCACAAAGAATGGCTGCTATCAAGAAATCAACCAATAACAAATGTTGGCAGGGTTGTAGGGAGAAAGGAACCATTCTCCATTGTTGGTGGTACTGCAGACTGGTGCAACCACTATGGAAATCAATATGGAGATACCGCAAAGAACTAGGATTAGAGGTTCCATTTGACCCAGCCATCCCTCTGCTGGGTATCTTTCCAGAAAAATTAAAAGAATCATACTATAGTGATATTTTAACTGCACCCATGTTTATAGCAGCACAGTTTGTAATAGCTAAAACCTGGAAACAGCCCATTTGCCCATCAGTTGGAGACTGGATAGAGAAGATGTGGTTTTTCTATAAAATGGAATACTACTCAGCCATAAAGAATGAGAAATTAGATTCATTCATAGGGAAATGGATGCATATTGAGGATATACTCTTAAGTGAAATAAATAAGTCACACATGTGTAAATACCAAATAGATTCTCTGATGCGAAAAACTATAATTATAAATAAGATCCTAATGGTATAATTGACAATGTAAAATAGGAAAAAAAGGGTTAAACGTGTAGAAGAAGTGGGATGGGTAAGGGAAAGGAAATAAGGGAAAAGAAAAAAATATGAGAAAATGAAAAAATGGAAATAAAGTTTTTGTAACTGTTTGTAGTATTTTGTACTTTTGTTGGGTTTCCAGGATTTTGACTATTATATGTCTAGGTGTAGATTTTTTTTTAATCATGATTAGTTGGAGGCCTATATGCCTCAGTTATTTGTATGTCAACTTCTTTTGCTCTGTTTGGGAAGTTTCCTGTCATTAATTCTGTGAATAGTTTTTTATGTCATTTGTACTTTCTCCAATATTTCTGAAGACTCCAATTAATTTTATATTATTCTTATTTGCTTCATCTAGGAGCTGTTGGATTGATTTCTCATGGCCCCTTACTATTTTTAAGAGATCTCTCTTTTCATGATCATTGACTACCATCCTGTCTTCTATATCTGACATTCTCTCTTCAGATTGGCTCAGTCTGCTGGGTATACTTTCAATAGAGTTTTTAATCTCCTGGATATCAGTTTGAATTTGTTTCATGGATTCCATTTCTTTCCTATATTGGGCATTCATGGCTTCTATTTCTTTCCTATGCTGAGCATTCATGGCTTCCATTATGGTCCTGAACTCATCTATTTTTTTTATCTGTTTCTCTTCTAGAGACTCTAATCATGTTTTTATTCTGCTCACCATCTCTGTAGTTATCTGGGAAATTATTTCTGGTTTGAATTTTTCTGGAGCCTCATTCATTGGTTTTGTTACTTCCTGTGGTATTAGTTCAGGGTGTTCAGGTGGTTGATTATCAGATTTTTCCACATCAATTCTCCAAGAATTTGCCTTTGGTGAACTAGAAAACTGTGTCTTGCTTAAATGTCTTTTCCTTTCTATTATTGTTGTTGGTACAGTCCTTGATTTAATTCCTGGACTGATACTTTGATATTGCTTATTGTAAGTATCTTTGTTGCTTGTATTTAGAACCCTTGTGGAATGATTGCTTCTCAGACATGTCTTCCAGATATAGCTGATCTTAAGATTTTGAGTGTCTAGTGATTAGGGAGCAATCTTATTTTCATTAAAGATAACTGAGTAGAAGAATCACAACACTAGCCCATGTGATACAATCAGCAAAACAATAGAATCAAACACAGCTTAGAAGATGACATTTTGTGGTAGTTATTAATCTATCCCCTTTAAATGTGTGAAATAAATGAAAATCAAGGACTAGCCCAAAATATGTTTATAGTGAATAACTGTTCAATAAACTGCTACCCTGTGGGATGGGGACTTAGAAGGAGTAAGACCCTCTTACTGATCTTCACTTCTGCTCTATCTTTAAGACTCGCCCATGCCTCTGCAGTGTAGATCCAGGTACAGGCCAGCCAGGAGGCCAGAAGGGAGGAGGGGGCACCCTAATGATTCCGATGTGTTCCATAAGCCAGGTGGTTTAACAAGTAAAGAGATATTATTCAGTTTTCTCATCATACAATACAACCCCCAACATCCTTAAAGGAAAAGAGATATCATTTGCTAACAGCTTCATTCCATGATCAGCTAGATCCAAGGCAGAGACAGCATGGCAGAAGGGCATGGTGGACCGAAGGTTCTCTGTTGTTTATGATATCTTGGAAGCACAGCAGAGGAAGAATGCCAGAGAAGAGCTAAGGCTCAGACACAGACTCCAAGGACACGCCTCCATGAACAACCCAGACACACCTAGAAGTGAGCTTCACAGTACCCCAAAGCCAATAGAATTGAAACTCCACCCTAACCACCCCAAAGGATGGCAGAAATTATAGAGTCAAACTGAAATATTGTTAAGGAATCCCACAAAATAGGTTTAGGGGTCTTAACAGGGTCTGATAAGAGTGAAAAGATAAACTCCCAGTGAGCTTCAAGGAGATAAGCTGCTTTAATAAAATCAATTATTAATTAATATAGAAATAATCTCAACTTTATCTTAAACTATACAAGTCCAAAAGATGAGTCAATTTTTTCAAATCATAGGCCATAGAACTTAGAGACTAAATCAATGACTAATTATAAATGTCCCAATACTATTATTAAATACTTATGATGGAATTAAATATGTCCAGCAAGTCCTGCACTGAGAAAAGTATTTATTTTTATGTAATCAGGTGCCTCTGTGACAGATGAGGTAAGTGTTAGGTCACAGCAGGAGTCTGGGGGCCTAGGGGTCTCCCGTGGCATGACCCCCACTTCTCAGGTTCTTGTCCTACATCTGGGTGAAAAATAGAGAGGTGGTGCTGACTTAAAGCCCAAGATCCCCCAAGTGGGAAGAAGCCAGATGTCCCAGGAGCACAAGGAGGAATTCAGAAGGCGAAAGTAAAGTGAAACAGGAGTTTAGCAGTAATATGGGAGAAGCAAGGACTGCCAAACAATGAAATGCATGGCAGGGAGAAGCTCAGGAGAAGAGCTTCTCAACATGATGTCTTTACTTTGCCAATATTTACAGAGGTAAGCTGATTTTCAAAAAATAACTGTTTTCACTGATTGGTACAATCGGGGTCTTAGACTTTGTTCTTAGGGTGAGCCAAGATCCAAAGGATCTGTGGGCACATGGCAAGAGTATGCAGATGTCCCACAAAGGGCAGGTTGCTCTGTACACCGTGTCACGAGTAAGCATGCAGTTATCTCCATTACGCTTGCCACCCAGGTCTTGCCCTATGCTGCCTATTCCTCCCAATTGTTCTCACAATAGAAAATAAATACAAAATAAATACAATAAGAAAGTATTTACACTTGGATTTGAACCTGAATTCTGGGCCAGACATGATATTAAACTATCATCAGTACTTCTTTCAGAATATCCTACTTCACATTTTTTGTGGAAAGTGATTAAGAAATAGTTTGAAGGAAAAATAACTTTTATATGAAATCATCTAAAATGTGTCTCTGTTTCATCTTAACTTAAAATGATATTTTAAACTAAAATATTAACATGAGGGTTAATATTGGTAGGTTATGGCATGGAGATTCCACTGATACTGTATTGGATTTGTACTTAGAACACTGGACCTCTACATTTTAGAGGAATTACTTTCCTTGTCTAAAACCAGACACATGATACCCATTTCATTGCCTCCTTCCAAATTTGAGGAACACATAAAAGTACATAATGAAATTTTTCTGTAATCAGTAAGCCTAATGTTCACAACAGAAGGTACTTACCTGTATCTTGTCCAGGCCCCATTCCCCCAATACCAGATAAAAAGGTCTTTGGAAGCTGGCCTCTACTTTAAAGGGCTTAAACTAAATACCTCAAGATCCCTTCCAACTTTGACACTCTATGAAAACTTCTACTCTTACCCCTGCCTCTCCTAAATGAGATCACACCCCTAGACATTCCTGTTTGGGATTAGAAATCATATATTTTGTCATATAGGATGAGTTAGTCTTTGCTCATCTTTACATAAACCCAAGCAAGGAAACCTTTGAAAATTTGCTGCTCTCTGTTACAGTTGCAGAATCAAACTAGCTACTCACAAATTTCACGTGTTTGGTATCATGTTCAACTAAGGTGCAAGAGGATATTCCTTGTCTTTTGATAACTGTTATAGTTTGGATCTGGACTGTCCTCTAAAGTCTTGTCTGTTGGGAGGCCTGGTCACCAGCCTGTGGCCCTACTGGGAGGTGGTAGAAACTCCAGAAGGTGAGTATAGTAGAAGGAAACGGGGTTGGAAAGAGCATTCCCTTTTGTGGAATAGTTGGAAACCCCAATCCCTCCCTTTAGCTTCTCATCCTCTATGAGATAAACAGCTTTCTTCTACTTCCCACCAAAAACGACAGAGCCAATCAACCATGTGACAAAATTTCTGAAACCATGAGTTAAAATAAACATTTCCTCCTTTTAAGCTATCTTGGGGATACAGCGTGATTGAAAACTAGTTAATGTTTAAATTTTTTAAAATTATTATGGTAAAAGTCATATTGCACCGAATCTGTATAGCAGTTTTGGTAGTACGGCCATTTTCACTGTGTTGATTCTTCCTACCCAGGAGCAGGAGATATCTTTCCATTTTCGTATATCCTCCTCAATCTCTTTTTTTCAGAGTGCTGTAGTTTTCAGTGTAGAGGTCTTTTGCTTCTTTTGTTAGATTGATTCCCAGATACTTCATTTTTAGGTACTATTGTGAAAGGAATTGTTTCCCTAATTTCTCTCTCAGTGAGTCTGTTACTTGTGTACAAGAATGCTATTGATTTTTGGGTGTTGACCTTGTATCCAGCTACTCTGCTAAAAGTGTCAATTAAGTCGAGAACTCTTTTGGTGGAGTTTTTTGGGTCTTCAATGTAGAGTATCATATCATCAGCAAAAAATGACAATTTAACTTCTTCCTTTCCTATCTTTATTGCTTTAATTTCCTTCGCTTGTCTAATTGCTATGGCTAATGTTTCCAGAACTATATTGAAGAGGAGTGGTGATAGTGGGCATCCTTGTCTTGTTCCTGATTTTAACGTGAAAGTTTTCAGTTTTTGACCATTTAATATGATGTTGGCTGTTGGTTTTTCATAGATAGAAATGTGGTTTTTCTATAAAATGGAATACTACTCAGCCATAAAGAATGAGAAAATAGATTCATTCATAGGTAAATGGGTACATTCTGAGGATATACTCCTAAGTGCAATAAATAAGTCACACATATGCAAATGCCAAATAGTTTCCCTAGTGTGAAAAACTAAAAGAGTACTCAAGATCCTAACAGGACAATTAACAAATAGGAAGAAAAGGACCAAAGGTGTAGGGACAGTGAGAAGGATAGGGAAAGGGGAATAAGGGAAAAGGAAAAAAATATATAAGAAAATGTAAAAATGGAATTAAAGTGTTTGAAGGGGAAGGGGAGGAAGGGGAGGAAGGGGGGGAGGGTGGGAACAAAAGGAAAAAATGAGAACCGAGACCTGGCATGTAATGGTACAACATCCCAGTAATGAATGTAACTGTACTGTCTACCTAGAATGTACCAATAAATTAAATTTAAATTTAAAAAAAGAAATCTCCATTGCTGAGTGTTCTGTGGTTTTTCTAAGAATTGCTTGTAGACAACAAAAGGGATAGAGGTGGTACAATAAACTAATGACACAAGACTATGTAGGCAAATCATTTGATAGGGTAAAAATCAGTGAGCTATCTTCATTGTACCTGTTCCTCACAATAAAATATTATTAATCACAAATAAAAAGTCACATTGCCATTAAGCCTCTTCAAAATACTAGTCCTCATTTCCAACACATTATCCAAGCATTCTTATCACTTTCTGAAGTGGTGCTAGGAGTCTTCTTTCATGAGTGTCTTCAGTTGTACTGTCTCCTGGCTACCTCAATGTTCTGAATTGATTGAAAACATTTATCTTTCATGTTCATTTTGACTTTGAGGCAGAGTCCGAGGTGACCTGGTACCATAAGGTAGATGAGAATACAACATAATATTTTTTAAAGCCTGACTTGCCAGTGTATGGTACTAAGTAGCAGCACTCACTATGTATATATATTTTTATCAAACTTTATAAAAACATGAAAGAGGACTTCCAGAAGTGCTTCAGAAAGTGGCAAGAAAAATGGGATGTCTGAAGTATTTTGTGGGGGATTAATGGCAATGTGTACTTTACTGTAATTTTTTTAAATTTGAAAATTTAACATATATTTTGATCCCCACATATTTTTGTGACAGTGACAGAAATCTAACACAATAGCCATATATTTTTCTGCTTTCTGAAAATGGATATAAAACATCTGTTTTCAACATAGGGCTTCAAGAAAAACTCATCTCAATAATCAGATTCCTAGTCCCAGAGCTAACACTTATTCTTTCTTTTAATGTAGGGAGGCAACCCTGACATAGACATATTGCTCTATATTAATCATATAATATGGTTTGTATTTTAACCTATATTTACTATACAAAATACTGAAATTCTGTCAACAGATGTTTTTATAAATACAGTTGAACTTAATCAAGAGTAAATACATCAATGTGGGATCTATTTCTTTTGTCACTTTTTCACCCTGGTAGAAATTCTAAACCTCAGCTCAAAGACTTTCTCATAGTTACTGGTTTTAACTGACTTCTTAATTCCTCAATAATTATTTCTTAACTCTACCACATGTGGACGAGTAATGACAGCTGTCATTTAATACAACCTAAGTATAAAATAAATGTGCTTAACAAATACAACTTCATTAAATCCTCATTTAAAACTCTATAATTATCATTACTACAGCCCTTGAGTATATTTTTTAAATGAGGCTTTTTTAAAAAAGATAAATATTTGCCCAAAGTCACATAGAGAGTAATTGGCAGACCTGGGGTTCAAGCCTGTACCTCTCACACTCCAAATTCTGAGCCCTTAACTGTTAAACTCTATTTTTTTTTTCTTGAAACTAAAAGCTTTAGTTAGGAAACTATCACCGTTTCCAAATTAAATGATTATACAATTATATAAATAAAGTGATGTCTAATTTATATAATATATATCAATTATATTTTTGTGCTATGTATTTTTAATATTTGTATACACATAAAGCTTTAAATTAGTAAGTAAATCTCATCAATTTTATCCCCCAAATTCTGTGTATCCTTTCTTCATTCTGTTTTCTCTATCACTACTTTATTCAAAATTGAGAATCATTATTCATTACCATATGCTAGGCAGTGTTCCGCAATCTGAAGATGTTTCTGCTTGTTAGCAACTCAAGTCTACTAAAAGAGAAAGACATTCGCAAAGGTTCACTGCCATCCTTTGTTCAAAAAGCAACGATGTAAATTGTACACACGATGAAGGAAGCCATGAGGGGAACAGGAACAGCGCTGCCTGGGGACAGGGAAGCTTTCCTAGGGGAGGATACATTAAAGTTGAGCCTGGATGGATGTTAAGAAGTAGACTGTCAAGTAGGCAATTCTGCAAGCAACAGAGGCCCCAATGGCGCATGAAACAAGCCTCCTGCAAGCCCAGCACTTTCTTCCTGGTTACCAAAATGGCCACCAACTGGTCTCAGTTCTCCTTATCAAGTCCACTTGAATGCTGGTCACAAATCCTCCAAAAGCACAAATTCTGTTGCTGTTATTGCACGCAAAACTCCACATTATCGCAAATCCTCATAGTATCCCCAAATTGCTGCCTTTTAATTAAGGGCCTTTTCATCTGATCCCTATGGTTTGTTATCTTCACCATGACTTACTAAAACTACTAATAGATCTACTTCCTTTTTGAGAGAAAACACAACTCAACCTTTTATCTTGGTTTATATCATTCTCCAACCAAATTCTGTTCGTGGTAGGATCCAGCACGTGCCGCCTTGCTTGCCCTTCCTTAAGTACTCCAGCTGCCAAAACTGCTGAGCAATTCACATGATAGATGCAAAATTTTATACACAGGAAAAAGTAGCCCTATTAATTAATCCAACTTCCTCATCTGTCCAGAACAGCTCAGTGATCCATTCCTTCCTTCACTCATTCAGGAGGAATATTTCACCTATTACATGTAATTCTCAAACTAAATGTCCCACACTAAATTCACCCCCACACTTTTTCCTTCCCCTTCCTCTTCTTCCTTCACTTCCATCCTCCAAATTTTCTTTTCATCTTCCTATATTCTATAGAATACGTTCTAAGCTAAGACATTCATAACCATTTTTGCTATGATTTAAATAGTGTTTTCCGCTGTGGAATGTGTGCTGAAAGTTTATTCCCACTGTAAAAATGTTGAAGGATGGCAGGGCCCTTGAGAGGTGATTAGGTCATTAAGCGAGATGAACGCCCTTCTAGAAGGAGTTCTCAACCTCACAGGACTGGATTTTTACCCCAAGAGGAAGTTATAAAACCAGGCCATCCTCTCTCCTATTTTCTCTATTATACATATGCCCACTTGACCTTTCACTCCCCAGGTTATGATATTCTCACCAGACCCTGCTGCTCTGGCCTTGGATTTCCCAACCTCCAGAAAACCATATACCAAAATAAACTTCTGTTCTTTATATAAATTACATAGCATCAGATGTTTTGTTATGGCAACAGAAAACAAACTAAGAAAAACAAGCTAAGACATTCCTGTGCTCTTTTCTGTCTCTTAATTGTCACATGCAATTGCTAGCCTAGTTATATTAATTCTTGTTTAGAGAATGTATCTAAACTCTGTTCTAGCTTTGTTATCTGATGTCCCTACTGAACTGTTAAAACACTCAACTGTTTCCCATCAGGAAAGTCAAGCCTTATGAATGAAGCAAAATCTTCCTTATTTACAGTAAATAGAGCACGTTTAAAGTTCCTGTATACTGTAGAGTGTTGAATCTTACAGAAAATAGCACTGCAAGGTTCTTAGAAAATCACTTGAAGAGTCCTAGTGCCATGATTGGAAAGGATAACTCAGTTACTTCTGTCTTCCAATTCAAAGATGATTCTTTTTCTCAGTGAAGTGGAGCACTTTGTATTTGATAGGGAAATGCTGCACAAATTGCTTTTTATTTTATATACACTTGTCTGAGGTTTAAGGATCTCTGGTGCAAATTGAAAGAAAAACATGGATAAGCCACTGTCTATGTTAAATTTAAGTATTTTAATACTGAGGTAAACAGCATCTCCCTTGCACTAGCACAATGCCTATGTGCATTGGTACCGAATGAAACACTCCACCATCGACTCCCTTCCCACACCGGATGTTGCTTCCTTGGCACAGTTCCCTTGTCAGTGCATCCATCATAGTTTCCTGTAATTTTAATTTGCTCTCTTCTCCGTGGAAGCTTTCTATATGCCACTATTATATTTCCAGCATTTAGCACATTCTTAGTACAAATATGTCAAAAACTAATTGGTAAATGAGTGAATAATTGGAGGATGACTATATTTTGAGAAGAGACGTTTCAGTGATAAGCAAGAAGTTTTGAAGACTTAGACATAGGCGGGAATGATTACCGTGCAACCACTATGGAAATCAGTGTGGAGATTCCCCAAACAATTAAAAATAGAAGTTTTATTCAACCCAGCTATTCCCCTTCTAGTTATCTTCCTGAAAGAGTTAAAGACATCATATCACAGTCAAGCATACAAACCCATGTTTATGGCGGCACAATTCATAATAGCTAAATCCTATATATCCATCAACAGACGAATAAAGAAAATGTGGTATTTACACACAAGTACTATTCTACAGTAAAGAAAGATAAATTGAGTCATTTGTAGGAAATTGTATACACCTTGAAACAATAAAAGTAAATGAAATAAATCAGACACCCAAGCTTTCTCATGAGAAACCCAAAATATAAATGCAGTGCTTTTAAAAAGCACATAAGCCGGGCGTGGTGGTGCACGCCTGTAATCCCACCACTCAGGAGGCTGAGGCATGAGGATCGCTGTGAGTTCGAGACCAACCTGGGCTACATAGTGAGTTCCAGTTCAGTTTCAACTACATAGTGAGACCCTGTCTCCAAAAAACCAAAAAAAAAAGAAGCACATAAAAGATAACAGGAAAAAGTGACATAAATCTTTTGCAAATTGAAAGGGAACCTAAAGAGGGAGGGAAAGGGGTAAGGAGAGGAGGAAAAGGGGAAGTAAAGATGCGTTATGCACATACAGATACCAACTCCCCACCATGAATGTAATCATTATGTACTGCAAGCATACACAAAAAGTTTGGTACTGGAATAGGCGCTCATAATGGAGAACAGGATTTTCAGAGACACATGATTACTTATACCTTCCACTAGACTTTGTTGATTCAGTTTCTGTCCAGGGGAAATTTAAACTATCACATTCCCAAAACCCCAAACGCACAGCCAGCTCTATTACAACGCAAACCCCATAAAGCGAGTGACCTCCACTGACCAGGGGGCGCTGCACAGATGCGGTCGCAAAGAGCTCCACAGCGCCGGGGCCCCCTATCCTTTCCACCCCGCCGGGCTCAATAGTTCCTGTGACGCACTTCCGGTTGGCGGAGCAGCGCACGTGTGTCCCAAAAGGAAGTGGCGTCAGCTGGTGGAGTTGAACCTGGCTCCTTGTTGAACGCGTCTCTTTGCCAAGTATGTCGCACTTGCAGATGAAACTTCTGCGTAAGAAGATTGAGAAGCGGAACCTCAAACTGCGGCAACGGAACCTAAAGCTACAGGGTGAGCTGAGCCGGCAGTGGGCCTCCGCCGGGTCGGGCCGCGCCGCTGGTCTGCTCCGTGTGGCCCCGGGTCCGCCTCTGAGCCGTCGGAGACTCCGTCCGTCCCTAATCGGACCGGTTAGATCTAGAGACTGAGGGTTGCCTTTCTGGTTCGCGGCTGGGCTTTCGACGAAGCCTGCCTTTTGCACCTCACCTTCTTCAGGCCCACTTCGTCCCCCTTTGATCCCCATCCCAAACACTAGTGGAACTTTTATTTCAGCGCACCTTCCGGTCTCATCTTGGGTTTAATTCATGTCTTTCTTATCCCCAAAGGCTTAAGCGCCGCTTTCTTCACAGAGCATCACGCTCACTGCGAGTGACTTTTGTAGCGCTTTCTCGTTTTCAGCTGTGAAGGTGTCATCTGCACGCGTGAATGCACAGCCTCTCCTATCCCATGTTCTTATCGCTCCCTGCTTTAAATTCTTAATTTCTTAAGCGTTTCCATATATTTGTGTTCTGCAAAGGCTCTTAAATCGAAAAGATTTTTCTAAAGTAGTACTTTTCTCGCCTCGTTTGCAGTCCCAATTTCCTGACAGTGGGCCGGAAATCTTGAAGTGATTGTGTCACTTTTTGAAGCTCCGTGCAGGTCCCCGAGGAAATGTGGGAGGCGTATTTCTTAGCCTCAAGTGATTTTTAACAGTAATTGATCGTAAGAAATCCTGGAGTATGCAGTAGGTTTGTGAGTTCTAGGGATGTGTTTTGGAGTTCCTTTATATCTTAGTTCATGTAGAATGATTAACATTAGTAAGTACCTCTTGGCTTAGGCATAGGTAATAATCTGAACAAAAAGTGATGTTCTTACATTTTCTTCTCTATGTAGACAAAAACTTCAATAAGATATTCTTTGGTATTTGTATATGAAAGACATTGGACAAATAATTTAGTTCTTTAAATTTTCAATTCGCTATTCTAGAAGAGTTGAAGTTAAATGTTGTGAAATTATATGAGAAGTGGTAGTTGTATGAATAAGATTTAAATTTCCTTTTCAACAAATCAATTGATTATCAAGTGTGAAGAAGAATATTTTTGTTACTGCTGTTGTCTGGTCCCCATAAGTTTTTTACCTCCCTGAAGTTTGCCTATCCCAGACTCCTAGGAGATGGATTGGGTCTTTTGAAATTAAGAAATCAATATGGCTTTCTTTTTTCCAGAATTTTTCCTTTTTTAAAAAAGCTTACTTTTAGTTAGTAGAATATAAAAAATTATAATTATTTTGAACAGTGAACGTGAAAGAGTAGAAAAATGTAAGTAAATTGAGTCATGGAATTTCTCGTGAGGGATTCTAATGTTTCTGCTAAGTCTTCCCTTTGTCATAGTGCATGTTCTGTTTTTAAACAGGACCCTCAGATGTGAGCCTGTCAGAAACTCAAAATGGCGCTGTGCCCAAAGAAATAGCAAGAGTTGGAGGAAAAGTTAAAAAATCCCTAAAACATTCAGTGAACGTGGACTTATCTGAAGCTCAAAGTGGAGATGACCCTGAAGAAACAGGGAAAGTTAAGAAATCTTTAAAATATTCTGTAAACCCGAGCTCATCAGAAGCTCAAAACAGGGATGTGCTTAAAGAAACAAGCAAAGTTGGGAAAGTTAAGAAATCCCTAAAACTGTCTGTTAGTTCTGTTAATTCAAGCTTGTCAGAAGCTCAAAATGGAGATGAGCCTAAAGGAACAGAGAAAATTAGAAAAGTTAAAAAGTCTCTAAAGCATTCACTGAACATGGGTTTGCCAGAAGCTCAAAATGGAAATAAGCCTGAAGAAACAGTGGAAAATGTCAAAGTTCAAAAGTACCCCCAGAATTCTACCATATTAACCAATGGAGGAGCAATAACACCATCTCCTGATTCAGAATTGAAAAGGAAAAAGAAGAAGAGAAAAACGGTGAATGATGCTGGGCCTGGTAAATACTTCATTTTCTTTGAACTTCAGGCATTCAGATAGTTTCTCACAGTTATCATTCCACTTTTCTCGATTATTATTCTGTTAATATGATATATAAGAATTCTTCATGCTCGTCAGTATACCAGAGGTTAGCAATGTATGTCTTTTTGGCAGTTAACTAGGCTTTTTAATGATAAACAATATCCTATGGCATAATATATTAGGTTTACGTATTTGAAAGTAGAATTATGAACACTAAAGAAATCTGAAATGGTTGTAAGGCCTTTCTATGTCAAGGGACTTGACATTAATGTTTCATTTCATTTGCCTTTTTTTTTTTTTGCCCTCATTCCTTCCATTTTAATACTGTAAATTCCTCCCCATTCAGACAGAAATTTAGTTGCAAAGTATATACAATGTCATTTAAGAACATTCTAAACAAAATATTAATTTCCAAATGAGTGAATAGGCAGGATAATGTTGGAGGGAGAGAGGAAAGGAAGATAATTCTCATGTGGAAGGAGTGGACATTTTAATTGAGATATGAATAAGCAGAGATTTCCAGGTAGGATAACATGGGTCAGCAAACCCCCTGGCCTTCCACCTGTTTTTAAGTAAAGCTTTATGGGATCACAGAAATGCCCATATATTTGCTTTGTTTTTATTACAGTGAAGACTATGTGCCCTATAGAACCCAAAATATTTATTAGACCTTTATGGAAAGTTTGCCAACCCCTGAGTTAGAACATCGTATGGATGTATTTTATCTGAAGTAAAGGTTTCATTTAGAAAGTACTGTGAAGTTTTCCAAACATGTATGGCTGTCTCCATACTTCCTACAAAGTAATATATATATATGTGTAGGTTATGAGAAATTGCTTATTAGTACTAGATAGAAAATATGAGAATTAATTTTGATGTAAAGTGATTTTAACCCTATTCTAAAATTATTAATGGCTTTAGGATTGCTCTGAGTATGCCTGAATAAAGTAACATTTCTACTCTCAAGCACTGAAATCACAGTACTGGGAGTTTCAACCTATGGCTAAACTTTAAGAAGGAAGGCAAAAGTAAGAAGCCAAGGATGTAACTCATGACATCCATGGCTTTCGAACATGTGAGTCTTACGAAGTGACCATTTCCCAAAAGAGTTGCAGTAGGAAACAGAGTAAAAGCCACCCTGGACTATAGAGTCCTGAGTTTGATCTAGATCATTTTTGTTCGATAAGTGCCATAAATTTATATAAAAGCCTAACATGTAAATCTGTTAATGCAGAAGGAACCTTTGAGAGAGTCATAGGTAGAACTAGAAAAGTACTGTAGTTTGTTTCCTTATTGTGAAAATTGTACATATAGAAGTGAAACTAGGAAGTCCTACTCTTCCTCCCTCACCCTTAAAAGCATACAAACAGTCCATTACTTATTACCCAGCTAAATAAATCATTACCTTTGCTTTATAGTCTCTCTCTGGGAAGATGAAGTATGTGCTTTTTTACAAAAATGACTTTTATGGAAAACTGATGGTAAATGGCATGTGCGTGAAAATCAGTTCTTATAGAGTTTTTTTTAATTATGCAAATCAGTTGTGCTGTTTTTATCTCAGTGGCGTAGATCAAATTCATAATTAGTACCCTTATATAGTTTAATTGAACTTTTAAGTTTTTTTAAACAACATAGTGCAATACATTAAGAAGCCTAAAAAATGTTGGCAAGTCTGCGTGTACCCAGAGTTTTAAATATGACCAGGCCTTTCATGAAAAGGAGAGATTCTTAACAAATTGATATTGAATATGTTTTGGAAAATATATCTGTTTGTATTACAAGTCATTTGTTGATCTCATTCAGTATTTTCATTTTAAGAAAAAGCAATTTGTTTTGTTCTTTAAAACCCAAGATACAAAAAAAGCAAAAGCTGAAGAAAGCACCAAGACTCATGACCAAACAGAAGATGGTGTGAGGAAATCAGATGGTGAGGAAGGTGACGGTGAAGTACCCAGCCTGCCCCTGGGACTGACAGGTAACTTCTAGGAAGTTCCAGATTCATCTTCTAAACAATATCATATCTGTGGTTATAGGACTGAAGGTTCAGATGTGACAGTTAGCTTACTGGAAAAAATTAATATCAATAAGAAATGTTTTGCCAGAGATTTAGCTCAGTGGTGCTGCCACCTGCTTCCCAAGTGCAAGGTCCAGAGTTTGGTCCCCAGGACCAAAAAAAAAGATATATAATAAGCAATGTTTTTTGTTCTGTGCTCCTTTTTTTCTCTTTGTCTTCTACCTTATGATACCTTAGTACTTTCTATTCCTTCCCCTTTCTTTCCTCCACTCCTAAAATTTA
Source organism: Fukomys damarensis (assembly GCF_012274545.1). Taxonomy (NCBI): domain Eukaryota; kingdom Metazoa; phylum Chordata; class Mammalia; order Rodentia; family Bathyergidae; genus Fukomys; species Fukomys damarensis. Next base: position 11,159,021 of record NW_022900941.1, on the reverse strand, counting down.
AATATTTTTATATGGACACAGCTTCTGAGATCCTGCTTCTTTGGTTCACTTTTCTTTTGAGGCGGGTAGATCTCACTGTTACGCGGGCTTGACTCCAACTTACAATTCTCTTGCCTCAGCCTCCCCAGTAACAGATTACAAACAAGCCACAGTATTGGGCTGGTTTAACTTTTGCTAAAATTCATTCTTTGTTGTAGTAGGAAAATTTGGAGCTCAGAAGTCTGGGTAGCAGAGGTTTATACAAACTCATTTACTAATGAAGGAAGGAAAAAGAGCAGGCTTTTGCCAAATTAACCTCTTTGGCCTTGGTTTATTGATAAAGTCAACAGTTTCGAATTTGCTTCTCCAAAGCAGAAGTTTGTGGGGGTGGTTTAAGCTATTGTTTAGCTTGGGCCATTTCATTTTTGTTAAAATACGAAGGTCCAGACCAGTCATGCTTAATCAAAAGTGTGAAGGTTGGCAGGGGTTGTAGCTCATTGATAAAGCTCTTGCCTGGTATGGATGAGGCTCCAAGTACAATCCTTAGCCCTAGAGGGGGAAAATTATCTAGCTAGAAATGCCAGTTCCTATATTTCTTAACTGACAAAGTGTGTAATAAACTTACTGTAAATTGAAAACTTAAGTTAAAAGTTTAATGTACTTAACATCATAGCCTAGCCTGTCTTTTTTTTTTTTTGAGACAGGGTCTCACTATGTAGTTGAGATTATCCTGAAACTCACTATGTAGCCCAGGCTGGTCTCAAACTCACAGCAATCCTCCTGCCTCAGCCTCCCAAGTGCTAGGATTACAGGCATGCGCCACCACACCCGGCTAGCCTAGCCTATCTTAGCATGCTTGGTACTCTTAACATTGGCCTACAGTTGAGCAAAATCACCATGTAAAGTCTGCTTTATTTGATGGTGTTGAATATTGCATATGATTTATCAAATCCCACCTCAAAAGTGAAAAACGGTGGTTATATGGATATACTTTCATACCATCATAAACTTGACAGATTGTTAGTTGAACTGTCTCTCATAAGTTTAGGACCATCACTATTGCCAAGGCTGACAATTTCTGATTTATGGATTGGTGTGGCAGAGTGGGGTGTTCCTGGGGTATTTTAATCCCTTCCTCTGCTGAAGATACTCTATACCACTTGAAGTGTGGATTCATTCTAGTGTTCTGTGGCTAGATCTGACTCTTGTTTCATTGTCTTTCTCAAAAGAGATTGAGTACTTTTTGGTTGATTTCATAATCAGTTTTTTTATGCATAATGTTTTCACTTTATATCAGATTTCATAAACATTTTGTTTCTGAACGTTTTTAAAATCTCCTTTAGCATTTTCATTTTATATAAATATTTCAGTTATACCTCCTCTGTACTCCTTATTTTTATTAAGTGTAGACTCTGGGCTTTAATCACAAAGCTGTCATCAGTGGAGAGACTTCCAAAAATACAACATTTTTTTCTTAAAATCACATGGGAATGATTAGGGTTTGGGTAAGAAATTCTTTTTAAAATATAAGAACCAAGATAGATTATGTAAAGGTGCAAATTTCCAGTGATAAACGTCATTACATTGTATACCTTAAATGTACCAATAAAATTAATTTTTGAAAAATAAATTATTTTAAGCAAAACTAATTTAGGTAATTAGCTGTATTAACTTTTAAAAAATAAGTTTGCTGATAATGAATAATCTTTTCAGGAGCTTTTGAGGATACTTCTTTTGTCTCTCTAACTAATCTTGTCAATGAAAACACTCTGAAGGCAATAAAAGAAATGGGTTTCACAAACATGACTGAAATTCAACATAAAAGTATTAGACCACTTCTGGAAGGCAGGTATGATTAATAATTGATGTTTGGGCATTAGTCGCTATTTTTAGAGTTGTGAGATTATAAAAATTAACAGTATGGTCTATTAATTTTGCACTCTGTCAGGTCACGTATCCAGCCTTTGTTGGAAGCTTCATGTGATCAGATGCATAAAGAAAAGTGTTCAGGTCTCCTGTGTAGCGTAGCTCTTACTTACTTCTGAGTTCAATATATAACCCAAGGGGGTGATATGAGCACTAGGGAGGCATGGACTGGGGTGTCATGTTCTAGCTTAGTGCCTAAAGCATGTGCATAGTGCGTGTTGAGTATTCATTAAGTAATTGTTGAATGAGTACATTAAATAATTAATGTCTCTCCTTTCCT
>NW_022900941.1:11139819-11156818 GCF_012274545.1 Fukomys damarensis | reverse complement strand
TTTTTTTTTGTTGTTGTTTTGGTTTAGGGATCTTTTAGCCGCTGCAAAAACAGGCAGTGGCAAGACCCTTGCCTTTCTCATCCCTGTGATTGAACTGATTGTTAAGTTAAAATTCATGCCCAGGAATGGTAAGTTTCTGGTCTTTTTCTGTCATTGATTGTATCACTTGAAATTTATTGTGGCGTGTAGGGACTTATGATTTGATTGACCATCTTAGCAATTTTTTTGCCTTTAGGAACAGGGGCTCTCATTCTGTCACCTACTAGAGAACTGGCCATGCAGACTTTTGGTGTTCTTAAGGAGCTGATGACTCACCATGTTCATACCTATGGGTTGATCATGGGTGGCAGTAACAGGTCTGCTGAAGCACAGAAACTTGCTAATGGAATCAACATCATTGTGGCCACACCAGGCCGCCTCCTGGACCATATGCAAGTAGGATGCTGTTACCTAGTGCTTCTTGGGACCTTGTATAAAACAGACTTGACTACTGACAAATTTTCTTTCCGTTTGTTTTGTTAGAATACGCCAGGGTTTATGTATAAAAACCTACAGTGTCTTGTTATTGATGAGGCAGATCGCATTTTGGATGTTGGCTTTGAAGAAGAATTAAAGCAAATCATTAAACTTCTGCCGAGTAAGTAGATAGCATCTGTGTGTAGCTTGCAAAGTAGAGTAAGTGATAGATGTTCCTATAGGAAAACATGTTAATATCAGGACTTGACTGTGGCCAAATGAAATAGGTGTGCCAGCTCCCTCCTCTGCCATCTTACCCACCTACCTTATCTAACGTCTCCCAGGCGGCCAGTTTCATCTCCTTCTCTGTTATTTGATTTGCACTTACCTCCATAGTCTTGCCACATTCTAAACTGTTTATATCTGTAGTAAAGCCAATATGCCATTCATTACATGATTGTATGTCCTGAGGCTATATAGAATTATAATTGGCATAGTAAGCCATACCTATTTAAAATACAATTCTTTACACTGTTTGGCACGTTTACCCCTTGGAAACCATCAGTGCAATCAAAACCGTGAATGTGTCCCTCACCCTCAGAATTTTCCTTTTGTCCCTACGCAGTTACTCCCTGCTTCCCCTCCTCACACGTCGCTTCTCCCGGGAGACTGGATCTGTTTACTGTAACTGTACACCATCTGGCATACATCTTGGCTGTCAAATTTTTAGACATAAAGTTTACCCTTTATAATATTGGTATAGCCCTTAGTAATTGTGTTTGTAATTGTGAACTAATTATAAAGATTCCCTGGAAAATTGGGCTTAGTTTTATGTATGTCTGTTTCAGTACGCAGACAGACCATGCTCTTTTCTGCCACGCAAACTCGAAAAGTTGAAGACCTAGCAAGGATTTCTTTAAAAAAGGAGCCATTATATGTTGGTGTGGATGATGACAAAACTAATGCCACGGTGGATGGTCTTGAGCAGGTACTTTTTAAAATAAGTAACCTGAAACTTGATGTTTCCTTGTAATTGTTCAGAAATCACCCAAAAAGCAAATGAGCTCATGAACTTGAAATTCAAGCAAAAGTCGGATACTGGGTCTCTGACTCTCTCTCTGAATAATTTGGTCAGCTCTCTGTTCTGTTGATACTGCTCATCATATGGGGAATTATTAATCACTGAAGTTTAAGTGCAGTAAAAGCGGTTCTCATAGCTTCTGTGAAATTCAGGATGAGTTGAGTAATGGAAAGACACTTTACTGTGAATAGTAAAAGAGAGGTGACCCATGCAAATCAGATTGATAAAAGTAAGAACTTAGAAATTTTCAACTGGTTTGTTTTTAAGTGCTATAAGAAGGGCTGGGATATAGCTCAGTTTTAGAGCACTTGCCTAACAGGCAAGGGCCTGGATTCCATCTCCAGCATAATAAATAATCTACATGCGTGCTGTAGGAAAGGCCTCATGGTTTATGGCTGTTTTTGTCAGTGCTCTCCCTCAGTGTTATTTTGTGAAACTGAAAATGTCACTAGACTGACTATATCTGTTTACCCAAACCATTTTTAGGGATATGTTGTTTGTCCCTCTGAAAAGAGATTCCTTCTGCTCTTTACATTCCTTAAGAAGAACCGAAAGAAGAAACTCATGGTCTTCTTTTCATCCTGTATGTCTGTGAAATACCACTATGAGTTGCTGAACTACATTGATTTGCCTGTCTTGGCCATTCATGTAAGTAATTGTGACGAGCTTAACAGTATGTTAAGCATATAGGTTCTGTAGATTGTGGATTGGAGTTGTTGCTTTCTTGTAAGTGTAGTTGAGTTGTTGGCTCACGTTTGGGTAGTCAGTGCTGTGGAGAAGAGCTCTGCTGCGTGTGGTGGGATGTGACGTGCAGAGGAGTAGGACACCACCTTCCTCCGGGGGCTGTTAGTCTAGTTGGGGACATAAGACTAGGCCAGGGAGTGAGCTTGAATAAAGGGGAGTAACAAGTCTACAGTTGGGGGGATACACATCCAGATGTCCCAAAAACAACTCAAAGTGGATTTTTTTTCTCCCCCTTCAGGGAAAGCAGAAGCAAAATAAGCGTACAACGACATTCTTCCAGTTCTGCAATGCAGATTCAGGGATATTGTTGTGTACTGATGTGGCAGCGAGAGGGTTGGATATTCCTGAGGTTGATTGGATCGTTCAGTATGATCCTCCAGATGACCCTAAGGTAACTGGCATCTAGGGATGTCATCGGAATGGTGGTGTGAAAGAATGAACTTACTGACTAGGTTCCTTTAAAAATATGTTCATAAAGATTGACCTTTCTCCACCTCCTGCCTGCCTTGGAAGCACAAGATCCCAAGTTCGATCCCTGGTACCAAAAAAATAAAAAATAAAAAAGATTAACCCTTCTATGCAGCCAGTCTGCAGAACTACTCAAGTTCGTTGACTAGGGCATTGCAAGCTCAGCAGGGATGTGCAGTGAGTTTGAGAAGCATCAGTGGGTCTCGTGTGAAGACTGTTAGAGTCTTGGAGTGGTATGTCCAGAACAACAGATGTCTGAAGGAATTAACTCCAGCTTAAGAAGATAGATAAAATACTGTAATATTTGTGGTAGAATAAGCTTCATTAGCAGCTGTTTTCAGCAAGCAGTGGGTATAATAAATTGACTTTTTAAAGCCATTTTGTAGATTAATTGCACTTAGTACTCATTAGGTCACGGTGCTAATGTGAACATGGTGCGCAGGCTTTTATAGCCTTGGTCATTGACCTGTTACCACTTAGGGATGGTGTTGGCAGAGGGAATCCCAGCCTGACCCTGTAGAGGACCTGGTGAAGGTGAGTGCGTCCTTCCTTTAGGAAGACGTGCCCTCCACACAGATGTGCTGCCTGCCTGTGCCTCGAGGGCACATGGGTAATGTAGCCGTGGTGATAGCAGGCTGCTGTGGAATTCGGTCCCTTAACTTGGGTTTTCTTTCTCCACCAAAGGAGTATATTCATCGTGTGGGTAGGACAGCCAGAGGCCTGAACGGAAGGGGGCACGCCTTACTCATTTTGCGCCCAGAAGAGTTGGGTTTCCTTCGTTACTTGAAGCAATCCAAGGTAAAGACATTTACACGTGGAATCTTAGGTTGGGACAACATTCCTCTTGGTGCAGGAGTTTTTCTAATTTAAGAATTTTTATTTCTGAAATTATCCATCTAATATTTTTGGACCTCAGGTTACTTAAATCACAGAAAACAAAATTGCAGATAGAATGACCAGACACCAGCTTTCAACGAGAGAGCATTGCAAGCAATGAATACACAGGAGAGAATAACAGCAAACAGTTACTTAGTATGAATTTTGTGCTGGGCACTCTTTCAAGTGTTTTGTCTAAATTAACCCTCTCAACCAGCCTATGAATCATAGCCATTGTGTTTTTGGAAGTTGTCCAAAGTTACACAGCTAATAAGAACTCAGGCCAGAATGTGAACCTACGGAATCAGGCTGTGCCATATCTAGATGTATCAGCAGAATCTGGAGTCAAGGCATTGTTGTTAAAAGTCATGTCACAGGCAAACAAGATTTCCATGTTTCGTGCCGAGCCATCTGGCTGATCAGTGCTCTGAGTCCTGGTTTCTCCTCCCCTGTTCCCTGTATCCCTGTTTCAACCTCCTCCACTCCCTGGCTTCCTTTTTTGCCTCTTACCATCTCCTCTGCATCTCCTGGTAACTTTGTTTCTTGCCTTATATAGTGGAATCCCCTTCACTCCTGCTTCTGACACCTCATTTACTTCCATTTGTCCCTTTTTCAGTCAAATTCTGCTATTAACTCTCCCTTGTACGTAGCGCTTAACCATCTCATCTCCCTGTAGAGTGACTTCAGCCTTCAACCCATTCTCCTGCCTCTTCCTCCAGGATGGCTACTGCCTCCTGCCTTTCCCTAATCTGCCTTTTTGGGAAAGTTGGTTTTTATTTTTCCACTTACCTTCCACTCAGTCTTGAACTTAATCTGGCTTTGGCCTGATTCCTTCCTACAAGCACAGAAGAGTGAAAGCCTTAAGTGGTTCTTTGTTGCTGACCATGTGGGTGAGTGTCAGTCCTTCTCGTCTATGACACTTAGCTCCTCAGCCTTCCTGACACAGTCTTGCTACAGGGTTTCCTTTACCCTATAACTCAGTGCAGTTCTCTGAAATTTCCCTACAGCCTTGGCACGGTCTAGAAGCTATTTTTCAGCTTCTCCTGAATATTCTTTTTCAGCCAGCTGCTCTTGCTTCTGTGAAGCCATCTCTGATTTCCTGCCCGCTGTGTCCCTTTGTTGCACATGCTCTGAGTTGTTCTATCATTCTTCTGAGTTCTCAAGACTGCAAGCAGGCTCTCTGGGTAGGGTCCAGGACTCTGATACTTACTTTTTTTTCCCTAGTATCTAGCACAGATCTCTTGCTTTTCTATTTATTTACTAACTGATGAGTGACAGCCATAAAGAATCAGAAACTAGAGACATTTGTAGCTAAATAGATGCACATTGAGGCAATACTCTTAAGTGAAATAAGTAAGACACATGAGTAAATACTGAATAGTTTCTCTGATGTGAAAAACTAAAAATGTAAGGTTCAAATGGTATCACTGATAGTGTGAAATAGAAAAGAAATGGCTAAAGGGGAAGTAGGAAGGGGAGGGGAAAGGAAATAAAGGAAAACATGGAAACAAAGTCTTTGTAAATAGGGAAGGCTGAAGAGTGTGCAGGGGTGTGTGTAGGGAAAAAATTAGAACCAAGACATCGTGTAAAGGTACAAGATTCCAATGATAAGTAACTGTACTGTTTGCTTTAAAGGTACCAATCAACTTAATGGGGAAAAAATAACTGCTGGCTGAGGGCAGATTATTCTTGTAGGAGTTTGTGGTCATCATGGCCTCTGGTGTCGAGCACCACCCATAGAGGGCAGGCTAGTGTTAAGGGCCCTTTTCTGACATGGAGAAAGAGGGCCAGTGGTCCTAACCAGAAGCTTTAGGCTGCTTCATTGGTCCAAATCTGGACCAGAGAGATCACCATAGAGAAGTAGTTCACTAATTCATTGTCCCTGTGTGGTTCCTCATCTTAACTTACTAGGAAGGAGGTGAGGGCTCCTTTGCATGATTCACGTGAACTTAGTAGAACAGAGCTGTAAGTCTTCTTGACATGGGGAGACTGGAGAAAGTAGATTTTGCTACCTACCCTGAGGGAATTCCACAGACTTGGGCATCCCTTTCTGTCTTTCGGAGATGCTGAACTACATTAAAACCCCTGCAGCCTGGCTCCACTCAACTTCCCTCACTAGTTACAAGACATTTTTCACTTTTTTCATTCATCTGAAAATCTGAATGTAAATCATCCTGGTTTATTAATCTTTATTCTTTTGTTGTTTTCTAGGTTCCATTAAGTGAATTTGACTTTTCCTGGTCTAAAATTTCTGACATTCAGTCTCAGGTACACCCCATCCCCTCAGGCCCTTTTTGTGTTATGTTACTGTGTACCAGTGGGAGGTGCTGTCATTTTAAGTCTGCCCTTTGGTGAGCTGGGTCCCAGGCTGTGTAATCGTTAAGGTTTCTTGTTGTGCTCTCTTCCTTCTATAAGTCCAGACCTGTGAGAACTTGGGCACTGTTTTTACCACAGCATCCTTCTGCAGCTAATCCAAAGCCTGGAGCACATGTTTTACAGCCACGATTTTTGCAGGATAAATTTTTCTGATGTTTGAGGTCTGCATTTTTATTTTATTAAAACTAATGTTTATCCAGGTGTAGCATCGACCATATGCAGTCCTAACACTCTGGAAGACTGAAGCTGGAGCATAAATGCAGTCTTCAGAGACTGAAGCTTGGCAGTACGATAACTTAGCAAGGCCTTGTTTTAAAATTAAAAAACGAAAATGGGCTGGGGATGGTAGCTCAGTGTGAAGGCTGCCCTGGGTTCAAAGGTACAATGTTTCTTTCTATTTCAGCTTGAAAAATTGATTGAAAAGAACTATTTTCTTCATAAATCGGCCCAAGAAGCATACAAGTCATACATACGAGCATATGACTCCCATTCTCTGAAGCAGATCTTTGATGTTAATAACCTAAATTTGCCCCAGGTTGCTCTGTCATTTGGTTTCAAGGTGCCTCCTTTTGTTGATCTGAGTATCCTTTTTATTGTTACTAAGTCAATTTGCAACCAAGGAAGAAAAGCTCATGGGGGACATTTTGGACTTAACAGCATGTTGATATTTTCTCTGGCAGGCAACCAGAGGCTTGTGTTTATCCTGCATGGACCACAGAGGTAATGGGGGGTAGATTGTCAGGATGGAGGCTACACGGACAAAACAGCTTGTGACTAAAGCCTTAAAAGAGAGAAAGGAATGTGACTGTTAGTGAGACATAGAGGTAAACTTTTCATTCATAGCAGAACAGGTGAGCAAGAGCTCAGGTGGTCACTGAGGCTGCACTGTACCAGGTATTTGAAGGAATGGCTAAAGACAAAGGATAGGATCTTTCAGAGTAAAAAGCCCCTTAGAGCCATTAGAATTGTATACAGACACTCCTTGTTTAATGACTGAACTCTGGTCCCAAGTCTGGATCTTTAACTGAATTAGTCACTAAGTGAGGAAATCCAAGGTAGTGTGTACATTGCAATATTCAGAAGAAAGCATGAAAGGAAACTCCAACTTGATGGCTTTGCTTTTATTCTCATAATTCTTACATACAGTACTGAAATGTATAACAACATAAAACTGCAGTGGTACTGTATAGTGCAGTCAACATAAAATTACAGTACTATATAAATAGTACAAAAGACATTGGAGATCTATAAACAAGATGTACAGGCTCATCCAAAAACAGACAGGTTGTAAGTCCGAACAGTCATTAAATGAGTAACTACAAGCAGTGTCACATTTGGCAAAAGAAAATAAAACTTAGGTGATGCTAAAGATAAAAGGCGAAGGAAGTAATGCCGTTTGATTTTGTTGCAGTTTATAATGTGTTTATTACTGCATTATCAGTGGAAGCAGACCGCTAAGACAAGACCCTTTTTTTTTTTTTTTGTATTGGGAATCGAACTCGGGTTCTTTCACTTGTGAAGCAGGTGGTGGAACCACTGAGCTAAATCCCTGGCCTAAGAGACCCATTCTTAATGCTGCCTCCCAAGGGGACAGAACCACGTTTCAGGTCGCCATCTCCGTTGTAGACATTGAGTAAATGTTTACTGTGGTGAAGACTTGCTGCCTTGTGACAGGAACCACCTTCATCTGGCTGACCATTCCTGAGGCCACTGCACACAGTAGAAGAAGTCCCTTGTAACACTGAGGGTGCTTTTTAGTGTTTAGTGTGTTCTTACTTCTTCTTTCAAATTTTGTTGTGTGGAGGAAAACATTAATGTGATTATCATGTTCAGCTTTAAAATCAAATTTGAGTCCATAAGCGCCTGGCCACTCCTGGTTCGCCACACAGGTTTGTATCCTCACATTTCCATTTTTCAGGGAAGAGTGCATTAGAGGGTTAGGGCGGCTATGCCTGGTGGTTTTTCTCTTTGTAGATGCCAGGTTGCAGTGCCTGGCCTTGATTGGTTGATTTCCTTAACATCCACCCGAAGATGTGAACAGCAGTGAAGGCAAGCACAAAAAGAGAGGAGGTGGTGGCGGATTTGGCTACCAGAAAAGCAAGAAAGTTGAGAAGTCCAAAATTTTTAAACACATTAGCAAGAAATCATCAGACAGAAGGCAGTTCTCTCACTGAAAACAAATTCCTTTGATCTTGACTAACTCCTAAAATGAATTTTTTTTCTTTACAAAGAAGTTTTTGTAGCCTTTCAAGTTTTTCTCATCTTTGCTGTGATGATAACAATTTTTTATTATAAATCTCCTTGCAAAAATTTTTGTTACTGTTTTACAGTATAATTCTTCTTTTTGTACCTTTCCTTTATGCTATATGAAGATTTTGTGACATTCATTGCTAGTCAACACTATGCAGAGTGACTTGGTGTACTGGACAGGTGGTGGCGCAGCAGAAGAAAGTCTAGGTTTACTTTTTGGTTTTGTGTCTTGGACCTCAAGAGTGGCTTGGAGCAATCCCTGAAAATGCTGCACTTCGAAAGGGCAGAGCATTTTGAGAGATACCCAAGAAGCAGCTGTAGGTAAAAGGTATTATTTTGATGCTCATGGCTTTACAACAGCAAGCTTTCCTTAAATAAATAATCATGCTTTATAGGTTTATTTCAAGGTGTTTTGGATTTTGGTAAAACCTTCCAACCCTACAGCATACTTAAAAGACAAGGGCAATTATCAGTAGACTTAAAACCAAGTCTGAGATGACCTAAATTAATCTGTAATTTAACATGGCTGCTCCTCACGGGGCAGGATCTGTAAAAGAAAAGAATTCTTGGCTGCTTAAGGAAATGAAGTGACACTGCGTTACTCAAAAGTAAGAGGAGCACCTTTTATCTAGCCACAGTAATGTGTGAACAGGCAATTTAAAACTGCTGTTGCTCTCCTTTGAGAAAAATCAAGTTTCATTATAGTGCTGATTTTAAGTTTCATTTTGAGGCTTTTTTTTTTTTAACCATCTTCTTTTAAGAGACTTTTAGAAGTAACATTCTGTATGTACATATGTACATGCACACATCTCTGTAGTTTGGGTTCATTTCTATAGTGTTTTATAAAAATTTAAAGTTTGAGTATTAGTTTATATTTTTTTAAAAGTCTGAGACAGTGCTCACTGTGCACTGTTAGATTCTTTGTTCGGAAAAAAATCCTTCTAGTCCATGAAACAAAAGTACACGTATAGTGAAAATTGAAATGAATGGAGAGTGGAAAACACAGGGATGTGTTTTGTGGTAGGGCCACTTGATTTGTTTTTGTGTGGTATATAACTACAAAATAGCAAAATTTAGTAGCAGTTCAAGCTGCTGCCATGCCACTTAAATTTGATAGAGTCCCATTATGTGTAATTATGCAGAGGACATCAAGTGTAGAGAAAGGAGTTGGGGTAAAGAGTAGAGACCGCCTCTGCCTGACCGTGGCTGTCCTGGCTGGGCCTCTGGATTTTAGACCTTGACTGCTGAACATCTGACTTGGCTTCTTGGATTCCTAACTCTTGGCATAAAATGTTTCTTCAGTACTGTTTGTTTCAAAAACAGTTGGGTTTCAAAAAATACACAAAAGCAAATATTTTGGTATGTGACCTTGGTATGTGGTTTTATATGTTTATTTATGCTTTGTAATTTTTTATCACAAGCGAAGTCATCCTCTGCCTACTGCTTACAGCCAGCTTGACCATTTCATGTTATTTCCTGTGTCATTAATTACCCCTGTCATTATATATTTCATTTATGACTGTGCTTTGTTAATCCTTGCTTGGTCTGCTAGGTTTGGGCTTCTCGAATATCTGCTTGAACCCTTGTGATTCTGTCTCAGCATATTTAATGCCCTTCTTTGTCTTGCCTTTGTCAATCCCCAGTATGAGTCAGCCTCCAAAGGTTTTATGAGAAAAGTGTTCTGTGGACTGTTGGGGAGGCAGAAGGTTCCAGGCTAAGGACATCCAGACAGACACACCTTGGTTGCCAGGCCAGGATGTAGATGTGGGGGAGCCTTTACTAGACTCTTACAGGTCAGACTGGAGCATCTGCAAGATTCATTGCACATGAGGGGTTCTTTGAGTTCCTGTGCTAAGAGCACAGCTGGTAGCAGATGTGAGCAGGTGAGATTTGAATAGTGAGATTAAGTGGCTTCATCCATTAAGGTTAGAAGGCAGCAAGGCAAGGTCCCAAGCAGATCACTTTGTGCAAATAGAGGTCCTAAGGTTGTCTGGTTAGCAAGCAATGACTAATCATTGCTATATGTAAAATGTTTCAGTCTTACCCAGTTTAGTATAAATAAAGCTGGACTTCACATATCCCAAAAGGGCCTTGTTCATTGATAAATTAAGGCTTACAGTGTATGCTGAAGCACCATTCCTAGGTCAAATTCTAGCTGTGCTACTTACCAACTTCTCTAGGCTGTTTCATGAGTGAAAGGAAAGCAGTAATGTATACTTCGTGAGATGGAGGGAAAATGAGCTAACACGGAGCTTGGAGGATATTGCTTATACAGTGCTCTATACATTGCTGTCTACGTGATGTGAAAAGTTCGCCACCAAAAGCGTCAGGGATAGGAACTCATCCCACGTCCTGAGCCAATAAAAGATTTCTGGCAGCCTGGTTCTCCTAAAGTGGCTGACACTTCTAAGGCTACTGTAATAAAATTAGGTGGAGGCAACAACATTGTGCCCTTAGATAAATATCCCTAATTCATCAAGAATTGGGAGCTCATTGAAACTACCGAGGACACAGGCCAATATGTGCAGGTCTTTAGAAGGCTGCTTGCACTGTAGAGGTCGTCAGAATATTGTCTCAAATAATGTGAAATTCCAGCTATTTCTGAACTTGAAAATCCAGCATCTTTTTCTTTTTATGGGACGGGTAATTGAACCCAGGGTCTTTGCATTGAGCTAGTATATCCCCTACCCTCTTTATTTTGAGACATGGTCTCTGTAAGTTGCTAAGTTCCCTAGGCAGGGCTCAAACTTGAGATCCTCTTGCCTCGGCCACTCAGAGTGCATCACTGTTCCTGACCCTACATCTTGAGTTTCTGTGGACAGATTTCCTTGCCCTGTCCCAGGGAGATTGTCTAGGCCTCTGGTGGAGCAGTGAATCTCTAGGGATTGTCATGCACAGTTAGTTTGGAATAAAACCAGTCTGGAATCCATTCATACACAGTCTCTTACTAAGCTTGTACTGCTCTGATCTTGCAAAGTGACTGCCCAACACAGGAAGGAACGTAAAATCATCCACAGGTAGAGTGGCACTCTGGATATACATTCCTGGACCCTGCAAAGGGAAGTGCTGTGCTTTTGTTTGAAAGTCTTACTAGGAAGAAGGGAGCCTTAGGTAGCCTTTACCAATGGCACCCTCCTTCCTTAGCCAAAGTCTGATGTCTCAGTGTTCTGTGAATCACTGCTGTTTGTTGTCAGCATAGAAGATGAAACCAATGTGCCTTGGCCACATGTCCTTGAAAAGAGCTGTTCTCCCCTGTGGGATTTAGCCTCTGCATCTGTAATTTTGTACACTTGGGTTTGAAGGGCTGTGTGTCATGTAGCTTTCCTGTTTGAAGGCCATTGTATCACTCAAGTGCATTGTGGAGATAACTTAGGGAGTGTCTCACCAACAGCCAGGACAGCCTGTGACCTGGAGGGTTTGAGTCATGGGGTGACACCTACTTGGAGCCCTGAATGAAATACTAATAAAATGAAGGAGGGTTGACGGTAGCGGTGATGTTTTCCTCCACCAGATCCCAGAGACATGGGGAACACGTGGCTGTGGCTGTGGCATCTTAAAGCCAGCTCATGGGGCACGACGGGCTGTGCTCCTGCCCCTTATGTACCCTCCGTCCTCCCTGCTTGTTCTTATTGGTTCTCTGCAGCCATTTAATGTTTTCAGTTAAACTTTTCTCTATTTAAATCACAGTGGCCTTTCGTTGCTCATAACTAAACCTAGAGATGTAACTTATAAGATTTGTTTTCTTTTTCTACCCCTTTGTAAAATAACCACTTTGTTTGCTACCATTCCTACTCTCCTTTCCCAGAGCCTCCTTGCTCCTGAGCTTAGGGAAAGTGGTGGATTTCGAGCCAGGCTAGAACTTGAATCAGCGCCAGGGTGGGAAACCTACGGCACGTGTATTACTGTGTTTTCCTAGACAAAAGATGTTAATGTTTTTCTAAACCCAAACCTCATTCAGGTTTAACTTCAGTATTGGAACTTTATGATAAGTGAATTTTGGGTTTCACTTTGAGCATTTGTCTCAAAGTTTTGCCATCACTGATCCAGGCCAAGGTTGCGTTAGGAGGAGCAAATGGCAAGCCACTTCCTCAGGGACCAATCTGAAAGCTACTCTGGACCTGGAGGTTTTAGAGATTGGAAGGGGAGGGAAACCCTTCTAATATTACTCACAACCACAAGAGAAATACCCATAGCAGGAAAAGGGTAGGCTGGGGGTATCAGCAATTAACAGGGTGGCAGTTCCTACAGCCAGCCAGAGTTTATTCTGAGGTTTTGAGCAAGTGATCTCAAAGTACCTTTTCTCTCATTTGTAGAAGAGGTGGAAGAAATGTCCACAGATTACATAAATAGGTAGTCAGCTCTTCAGAATGAGAGCTGTTGATAGTACTACCAAGATCAAAAACAGGAGTAGATTAGAAACTAGAATCACCTGCTTCTCACGCTGCCAGCCATCAAAAAGTCAAGTATCAGATGTGTTAGGCCAATGACCTGCTTAAAGGAGACCTCTCACCAAACAAGTCACCTTTCATGTTTTCCTTTGTCCCAAGCAGAAGACTTGAAATGTGCCAAAGCCAAAGGACACCTGCTGCCCTGGAACCAGCTGGGCTGGAAGGTACCTTCCACAGAGAGGAGTGGGAGTTTTTTGCTTTGTCTGTTTTTGTTGCAAAGCAGCACTACAGGGTATTGATTTTCTACAGGAGAGGGCAGAGTAGGGGGCAAGTGGGGCATACATGTGTCAGGCTCAGTGTCTGCTCTTAGGAAGACGTGGAGAAATATGTCTGACCCCAGGCTTTGAGCTAAGCATTTTAACCCCTCCAAAACTCCCAGCCACCCCAGAAAGCTGTATCACCTTAGTGATTCAAGGAGGAAACAAGTCAGAAGAAAGTCCAAGGCAGCTGCTAAACAGATGGCCCAGACTGGCTCCAAATGGTGTTATGCTTGGCCCAAAGCCAAGGCACTTTCCCTGTCTGACGGGTTTGGCCTCTAGCCCTGCTGGCTGATGCTGCAGTAGAAATGGCTATGGTAGATGAGACAGCCTAGGGTTAGTGCCCTGGACTTCATTCTCCTAAAGGGTATTTGAACATTTGATTTGGAGGAAGAGCTTAAGGTACAAGGGTGGGTCTCATTTTATTCTCCAAGCTCACTGTGAGGGATCTCAGGCAAATGCAGGAGAAATGTACCACAAAGAGAATAACCATCTCCAAGGGCTGAGCTCAAGAAGAGCCTTGGGCAGGTGTGGCAGAGTCAAGTCCTGAAGGTGCTGCAACTGGTAATGGAGTGAAGAGGAGGAGGAAGCAAGGTGTCAGGCCATTTTTTACACAAGCAGAGTCAATGAGTTGGCCTGGAGAGATCTGAGCTCTAGTGTCTGCCCGTGTTCGAACCTGGCTCTGTGACTTAGCCGAAAACTTGCCTGTGCCTCATAGTTGCCCTTTGTAAAATAGAAATAATGTTCACTGGACTGTGGTTGTGTTATATCACCCTGCCCAGTAAGTGCGTCAGAAATGTTAGCTACTAGTTAGAAAAGGTAGTGAGAGGTAGTAGAATCCTCAGAGGAAAATCAAATGAGACTAGAGAGGTACACGGAAGTTTTGAGTCTGAATTCAGTTTGCAGTGGAAAGAAAGCGATGTGTCCAGGTGCACATTCGGATTCACTCTAGCTTACGTTTAGCATGAAGAAGACCGGGGTGACTCTGCAGATGTAAGAGAGGTGGGATGCGGTGAGAGGAGGGAGGGATGGGGGGCGCTGGCACTGCCGTCCTCCAGGTGTGAGCAGTGATGCAGAGGTGAAGCCTGAGTGGTTCAAAGATGACAAGAGGATGTGATCGACCACAGATGGAATGGAGAGGAAAACATCCCATTGGGAAGTAGAAATCGATGTGTGGCCTTGAGCCATTTGCTAACTCATTGGCTCCCTTTCCTTGGCTAAACAGTGGGGATTCATCCCTGTCTTGCAAGATTCTTGTGAGAATTGAGTCAATCACAAATCCCAAGCCTCTCTTTCATAATAAACCACATACACGCATCAGTCCCTTCTGTGAAAGTGCTGTCTTACCTTGTCCTTTAATTATTTCATGTGGCTGGTCTTTAGTTTAAAGCCTACTTCATCAACAGAAAAATGGTTTCGTAATCTGCAATTTAATTTCCTTACAGACCATTTGTGTACATTGTAGTTATATCTACTGCACACTGAAATTTTCTATATCTGTCTCTGCATCTTGACCAGTGGTCAGCGTGGCCCCACAGGGACACTTGGCAGTGTCGGGAGACATTTTTACTTGTCAGTACTGGCATCGGGCAGAGAGGCCCAGGATGCTGCTCAGCACCCTAAATTGAACAGAACTGTCGTGCCACATTAGCCAGCCCCATGTGTCAGTGGGGCCATGGTTAGAAAGCCTAACCAAGACCACCCTGAAGGGCATCTTCTAGCAAGCAGAGTATGAGCTCAGTAAATCGGTTGAAAAGTAGAGAAATCAGGAGGTATGATTTCCAAAGAAGAAAGAGTTTGGAGAAAGTCACATTGAAGAATTCTGCTGGATATCCAAAGGTAGCTCCAGTAGAAGGACTAAAGGTCTGAAGAGAATTTAGAGCCCTTCACCCAGAGACATCTGGAGTAATTGCCTTGTGTGAAGCACTGTGCTAGATGCTGTGGCAGCAGAGGTGGACAACACAGTTCTCACACACAAACTTGTCTGTAGGGAATGGGAGACGCAGAAGTGAGTCTGTCATGAGCAAGCATCATGGGAGCCCAGAGGATGGGGAACTAGTGCAGTCTGAAGAGCTCATGGGCAACATAAACATAGGCCAGAAATAGGAAGGATCAATAAAGATCTGTTGAGTAAGGGAGAAGAGTAAAGGCTGGAAGGGTGTCCTACACAGTGGAGTAGCCTGTGCAGTGAGAGAATGTGGACACCAAACTCCCCTGCTGCAAGAGTCGTGCTAGAGGAGTGAGGGGAAAACAGTGGGAACCAAGCCAGTAAAGCTCCTTGTTCCAGCCTGACATGGTGCTACATGCCAGTAACCCCAGCATTCTGGGAGGCTGAGACAAGGATTGCAGTTTTGATAGCAAGATCCTATCTCAGAAGAAAAAGTGAAAGGCTGGGGCTGTAGTTCAGTGCAAAGGCCCTAGTACCCAGGGGAAAAAGCGCCCTGAAATTGTGAGGAATAGAAGACATTTATAGAACTTTTGGCTACCCAGCATCTATTTCTCCTTTGCGGAATAGTATCAGTTTTTCCTTAGAGAATTATCTCCACTCTTGGAAACACAGATATGAGAAAAAGCTAGATTTAGGAGGCTTTCTCCAACACAAATTAAGATGCACCACGATTATTGGGGGAAAAGGCTCAAATTCATCAACTTCAGCATATGCATTGTCAACGTAATTGCTGCTTCCAAAGCCCCACAGCTGCCTGGCTTCTGACTTCTCTAAGTCAGGTTCTCAGGCTATCCCTTTGATTTGTGGTCCCTTTCTAATATTTTTACCTTGAGTTAGGTAATCGCATTGTTACTTTTTTTTGTTTGTTTTTCACTAAGTTTATTGGTACAGGCCAGGGATTTAGCTCAGTGGTTCCACCATCTCCCTCATGGGCGCAAGGTCCCAAGTTTGATCCCCGATACCAAAAAAAAAAAAAAAAAAAAAGTTTATTGGTACATTTTAGGTATACAGTACAGTTACATTCATCATTGGGATTACCTTGGTTCTTATCTTTTCCCCATTCCCCTGCCCACCCTTCACCCCCTCCACACTTCCCTATTTTTGTTTCCATTTTTTCCTTTTCTCATATTTTTTCTTTTCCCTTGTTTCCCCTACCCCTCCCACTTCTCCTTTAGACCTTTTCTTCCTATTTCACATTATCAATTATATATATATGTCACATTGTTACTTTTAACCAGAGCACTTTTAACTGTAAAATCAGAAAAGAAGTAGAAACACCATGTTAATTCAGCCTTGTCACTGCGACAAACACTTGAGATGATCAACTTATTAAAAGTTTATCTTGGCTCACAATTTTAAATTTTCTAGCCCAGGATCAGTTGGCCCCACCTCTTGGGCCTGTGACCGGCAACACATTATGGCAGCAGAATGTAGTAAAGCAGAATCACTCACCTCATGACTAGGACAAAACCAGGGTCCACAACTCCTTTTGAAGGCTCACCCCTACCCTAGTGACCTAAGTCCTTCCGCTAGGCCCTACTTCTTAAGGTTTCACCACCTCCCAGTTGCACCTCTTACTAGGAACTGAGCCCCTGACAGGCCTTTGGGGGATGTGATGGTTTATTGATTGTGTCAACTTGTGTAAACAATGCCTGACTAAAATGGCTCAGTATAGTTCTGCATTTGGAAGACTCATGCTAGGGAGGATTGTGGCCAGAATGGTATAAAAGAGAAATGAAGAAGGAAGGATTGCTCCTGTTGTCTTTGGAGGAGCTCCTGTCTAATCTTTCGCCTTAGCCGTAGTCTCCCATCTTCCAACACAGACGCTGGCCTCCAGCACTGACCACATGGGTGCTCCTTGATCTTTGGATGTGTAATGATTAAGCAAAAATAAAAGTAAGGCTCTCAAATAGCATCCACAAGGCATATATCACTTGGTGGTGGCCTGTGGCATGAGCATGAGTCCCTGGGAGATTACTCTTACTAAAAGTGGATGTTGAACTGCCAATTTACCAAGGTCAAGGGGTAGTAGACTGGAAAGAGATAATGGATTTTTAGGATGGAAGAATCTTTGATTTTATATATATATATATAT
>NW_022900941.1:11086435-11139792 GCF_012274545.1 Fukomys damarensis | reverse complement strand
TATAGATATATATATATGTATCTTTGGTCAATGGGGAAGAAAAATTCAAAAGGGCAAAAAAATTAATATATTTGCACTGATTTACACCACTTGTGAAATTTGTTACAGTAGCAATAAAAAACTAATACAGATTCTTCCCTGTTTCCAGTTAAAGCATGTATTCATATGTGCATACATTTGTTAGGACCCCCATGAGTCATTTGGAGGAGAGAAGCTATAAGCATTGGGATTTCTGCTTTTGCCCTTGGGACAAGGTTTTACAGCAATGGAAACAGGTTTAAATATTAATGGCACACCACAGGACTTGAAGAAACTTTGAAACGAGCTACATTTGGACCCCAAATTCTGCTAACCCCAGTGTGACAAGGATTTGAATTCACTAAAATAATCTGCATTTAAGAATGTCCTCTGATAATGCCAGATGGGTTCCAAAGTGCCTTTGGTAGTAACAGTGGTTGAAGTACTCAGGGTGTTAGTCCTTCTTTTTCTTCAACTAAGTAACTACTCTACATGGAAAATAGGTTACCGTAGTTACATCTGTCTGAGTAATAGGTGATCTGAAGTTCACAGTTGAAGGCGGCCAGGAAAAAATACCAGTAACAACTTGAGAGAGCCTAATCATTTCGTAGAACCCCAGGGCTGCTAACCCAAAGGATAGATGGATTCTCTGCTCTGGATAATCAGAAAATGCTGCAGCAACCGGCTCATAAAACTGTGCAAAAATTCACATTCCCTCTTCTCATCTCCAAGTCGCACATCCATGCTGCTCAAGGGACAAATAATAAATGTACACTGGGAGAAGTGTTGGAAATGCTGACTAAAAGGAGCATTTTAGAAGGCTCCCCTGCAGGAATTCTGGGAAGTTGGTGGCAGCAATGCCAGGACAATCTTTGCGTCTTTTTGAATCCTAATATAAAAATAGAGGAACAAGAGAGCAAAACTAAGAAGTCATAGATGACACTTCTCACCAATGCAGGGACAAAGTATCGCCTTGAATCACAATATACAAATGGGTGAACAAATCACCAGACAGCTACAACCCTGCTTGTTACATGCACTGTTTGGAAAGAAGCTCAGGTAGATAAAGCAGCAGCTGCTGGGCCTGAGAACAAAAGAACCTAAAAATAACCCACCAGGGGCCAACGTGAAAATGGCAGCCGGAAAGAACTTTGTGACACTACAGCGATTGAGGGCAGAGCGTCTTCCATGTCAGAAGGTGTGGGAAGGGCCTGTTTCTTGGGAAGTTTTTTAGAAAGGGATAATTTTTCAGGTAGCTTTATTGACACAATTCACATACCATAAAATTCACCCATTTAAACTACATAAGTCAGTGATTTTTTTTTCATACTGACAGTTGTGCAACCATCACCATAATTTCAGAACATTTTCACAGCCTCAAAAAACAAATCGCTATACTCATTTGCAGTCACTCCTCATTTCCTGCCTGCCCTTAGCCACTAACAACCAGTATTCTAATACAGGACCCTATATAACGTTGCCTATTTTAGACTTTTCCTATTAATGGAGTTATATGGGACCTTTTTGTCTAGCTTCTTTCAATTAGCACAGTGTTTTCAATATTCTTCCATATATATCAGTACTACTTTTTTTATAATGAATATGCCATTGTATGGACATACTGCATTTTATTTATCCACTAATGGACATGTGGATTGCTTCTACCTTTTTGTTATTATGGATAATAACTTATATAATATGTTACCTGAGGGTTCCATTTTTTTCTCATCCTTGCCAACACTGTCATTTTCATATATAGATACATGAATGAAATTAAAATACACACTTTTGTTTGAAAACTTGTTTTAACTCTCAAATATGTAACTAGGAGTAAAAATTCTGGGTCATATGATAATTCTGTTTTGTATATTGAAGAATTACCAGACTATTTTTCACACCAACTATACCATTTTACATTATGTTACCTGAGGATTCCAATTTTGTGTGTGTGTGTGTGTATGCACAAATTATATAAAATTACAGCTATAGTGGGTGTTATATCTCATTATGGTTTTGATTTTCACTTCCTAGTCACGTATCATTTAGAATCTTTTCACATCTCTTAGCTATTTGCACATCTTAGAAAAAAACTGCTCAAATACTTTGCCCTTTTAAAAATTGGGTTTTTTCTCCTATTCAGTAGAAAGAGTTATTTTTGTATTTCAAATACTAGATTCACCAAATATATTATTTTTAAGTAGTTTCTCCCACTTATGTGGGTTGTCTTTTCACTATCTTACTAGTGTTCTTTAATACACAGAAGTTTTTAATTTTGCTTGAGTTAATTGGTTTATTTTTATATTTGTTTTTATCTTTGGTATTATGTATAAGAAACATTGTCAAAGCCACAATCATAAAGATTATCCTCTATGTTGACTTCTAAAAGTTATATAGTTATAACTCTTCCATTTCAGTCTTTTATCAATTTTTATTTCATTTTTATACATGATATGAGGTAGGGATCCAACTCTAACCCTTTGCACATCCAGTTATTCCAGATCCTCCATTGAAGGTGATATTCCTTGCCCTGTTGTCACCTTTCTCAAAAATTAATTGACTATAAACAAATGGGATTATTTCCAGATATTCAATTCTAGCCCATTGGTCTGTTTCTGTTCTGACACCTGTACCACACTGTTTTGATTACTATAATTATACAGTAAATTTTGAACCTCCAACTCCATTCTTTAATTGTTTAAGCTATTCCAGGTCCCTTAAGATTCCATATGAATTCTAAGATTGGGTTTCCAGCTCTGCTGAAAAGGGTATCATGACTTTGATAGGAGTTGTATTGAATCTGTAGATCATTTTGAGGAATATTAATCTTAAAAGTATTATTTGCCAGGGCAAGAACATGAATGGTCATTTCATTCAGTTAGGTCTACTTATCTCCTAGTACTCTTTTTCAGCTTTCACTTACAAGTCTTACAGCTTGATTAAATGTATTCCTATATATTGTGTTCATTTTGAGACTATTAAGCATTGAATTGGTTTTAATTTTCCTTTCAGATTGCTCATTGTTTGTGCACAGAAATATAACTTATTTTTTCATGCTGATCTTGTTTCCTGTAACTCTGCTGAATTCATTAATTAGCTCTAGTTATTTTTGTGGGTTCTCTAGGGTTTTCTATACATAAGATTATGCCACCTACAAATACAGGTAGCCTTCTTATTTTGTTTCCTTTTTCTTGCCTAATCGCACACCTTAATTGCACTGCTCTTTTAAACAGAGGTGGTAAAAGTGGACATCTTTTCTTGTTCCTTATCTTAGGTGAAAAGCTTTCAACCCATCACCACTGAATATGAGGTTAACTGTGGGCTTTTATGTACACCTTATATTTTGTTGCAAAAGGTTTAAACCTAGCTGACTGAACATTTTGTTTGAAAGAGGTAGCGACTTTATGAAATGCTTGTTCTACATGAAAGCAATTTTTTTGTTAATTTTGGACCTAGAGGTCAGCTTTTCCTTTCTCCTTTTCATATTCAGATAACACAAGAAAGAGAACCACTTTCAGTTTCTGCTATGATTGACTTTCATTAATGCCTCCTGAAGTCATGAGTGGAAATTAGGACTAATATTTCACTAAGTTCAGAACTTGTCATGCAGTCAGTCATGTCTGATTGAGGAGCAGGTATGGTTATGGACAATTCCAGCACCCTCAATAAAGAACACCAAGATTCCTGAAGTTTTGTATCTTGCCACCAGAATATAAGAATGAGCATTTCTTTTGACTAGATGAGTTCAACTGTCAAATGGGTCAGGAAACAATTCTCCACTGGACCAACCATACAGACATAGCACAAGAAACTAACAAGAGAAACACAGCCAGAAAATCCTTCATGAAAAGATTGTCTGGAAGTGAAAAAGCAATTTGGATGTAAAGCTTTATAAAATAAGGTGAACAGCTCATACCACTTAAGTGTTTTGGTTATTTTTTCTTCATCCTTTAGTGTAATTTAAAATTGACCTATTTCCAAAATAAGACTTACAATGAAAAAAGAAGATAATGAATAATACAACTAGAGTTAGTTTTTTAAAATTACAGCAAAGGAAGGAAAAAGATACTGCAAAAATTTCTACAATTAAGAATTAAACAGTCAATAAAAAAATAACACTTTATACTTAATAGAATGGCTATAATTTTTTTTTAAATTAAGTGCTGGACAAGGTGAGAAGAAATTGTAACTTTATATATTGCTAGTTAAATGCAAAATAGTGTAACCATTGTAGAAAACAGTTTAGTGGTTCCTCAGTAAGTTAATCATGGCACTGCCAAATAACTCAGCAGTTCAGCTCCAAAGAAAATTAAAAGACTCAGACAGATTCATACCCCCAAGTTCACTTGAAGCATTATTCAGAATAGCTAGAAGTTGTAAACAACCCAAGTGTCCATCAGTGGATGAATGGATAAACAAAATGTGGCTTATACACAAGTTAAAGATTATTTAGACATGAGAGGACTGAAATCCTGATACGTGCTGTAAGGGGAAGAACCTTGACAAAATTGTTCTAAGTGAAAATGGCCAAATTTAGCAGAGGAGACATATTGTACAATCCCAGTTACATGACGTATCTAGCATAGGCAAGACTCATAGAGAAATAAAATGGATTAAAGGTTCTGGGGGCTGAGGAAGAGACAATGGGAGGTTATTGCTTAATGACTGCAGAGTTTCTGCTTGGAGTGAGGAAGGGGTTTGAAAATGATGAAAGTTGTGCACATTATGAATGAAATTAGTGCCACCAAATTGTTTTGTAGACATATTAGAATTAGAGGGATCTTGGAAACTTACATGATATATTATATAATATATATATTATATATTATATATATTCCACGTTAAAATCAAAGATTAAATGTGATGGTAAGCATCTTGACGCTCAAATCTAGAGGGGCTCTGAGTCTAGCATGCTAACAAGTTCAAGACCACTGGCTTTTGTCCCATGAGGATGAGTTTTCTTAAACTAAGGACAGCTCTAGTAACACCATAATCTTAGTCCAAACACCATTCACACCCTTTGATCCTAAGAGTAGTTACAGAAACTATGACTAGCCTGGTGCAAATCATTCACATTAGTAAGGGAACAAGTACTCGAGTAATACGGTGTCTTCACACAGGTCAGTTCATTTTTTTCCCAAATATGTAGTCGAGGAGTTGAGATAATTTAAAAAGCAGCAGAGAAATGAACACTCATGCCCTGGGATTTCTGGGATGACCATATTTTGCATACACTCGGGGAATGGGAGATAGAGGCACCTGCAGTCTCCCATCCCTCTCCTATCTTCGCTGGTTTCAAGTCAGGCATTATCGAGACCTCTTTGGCAATTTCAACTAACCTGGCCAGTTTATCAAAACGTTTCTTCTTCCCCATTGACCCTGCCTAAGTGCAAGCTCCCTTCACTTCCCCGTGGATCAGTGTTGTATTAAATACTTTTGATAAATTGAATTTTAAAGGCAAAAGCTTGCCTAAAGGAAGAGTATCCAGAGCCACATCTTTCTGTAAAGCCCAGAAAATGTTCAGACTTTGCAGGGTAAAAAGTGTGTGACTGAAATGCGTTGGAATCAGAAATCGTGTCATGGTTTATATCTAGATGTTCCCCCGAGGCCTCATGCGCTCTTCAGAGAGATTTTTGAAAGGCAACTGGGTTAGGGGTTGGTGTAGCTAGCTGGCTGGGGTATAGTTGGAAGAGGTGGTCACCAAGGGTATAACGTAGAATGGCACAGCTACCTTCCTGACTGCTCCCTTCTCTCGTTGCTTCTCTGCTGCCATGACATGAGCAATTTCCCACCACTGTGCCCTTCTGTCATACCGTTCTGCCTTGGATCTAGCCAACCATGGACTGTAGCCATGGGGCAAAATACAGCTCCTCTCCTTTAAATTGCAGGTGTCTGATATTTTGTTCCAGTGACTAGGAAAGTTACTAAAACAGTAAGGATCAAAGAAACTCTGAGGAAGAGGCTCTATCCTATGTAACCCAAAGAAATCATATTCCAAAAAAGATCAGTACCAAAGAGGACAGGCAGGAGAAAGCAAGGGTGCAGAGACAGAGCCAGGCTAGCTGGAGTGATCTACGGGAGTTGAAAGTACTATTCCCTTCTTCCAAACTACAGTTGCAGGTCAGTACACTAGGGAAATAGGAACTTCCAAGATGTGCCCCCTCTCTCCTCCCCTCCCACCTCCACCATATCTGTAGAATTTGAATTAATTTCAGAAACCTTCCAGGGAGGGAATGAAAGTCTAGGGTTTCCCAAAATTAGAATATCTTTTGCCCCAGAATCTTAGAAAAAAATGGGGTTTTCATCTCAAGAGTGTGAAACAGGATAGAGAGTAAGGGATTTTTCTAAAACCCTATATTTAAAGCCATCCCTTTTTTAGAAATATTTCGTGCTTTCTTTAAAACCTTAAAGCCACAATTCACCACCAGCAACACACATTGAGAGGATATTTCTTTATGGCACTTTATATTCATCCTATAAAGATATAAATGAAGCTTACCAAGGATCATTTTATCTTACTCTTTTTTTAATCTATATATCTCTTGATGATGAACTTTCTGTTTCCAAATGGCATATGTCCAACTGAGTTTTCTTGCCTTGGAATTCTTTAATTCATGTTTTTGAAGGCATTTTTCTCATTCGCTTCTCTGGAGTTGGAAATTTTATCTGTTGGTCTTTCTAGGTCTGGTGTTTCCATTACAACATCTGGAGCTAAATTTCCTGGTCCTTGGTACCCTGAATCCGAGTAGCAGCAATCTGGGTGCAGGGCAGATGTGGGTAATTCTCAGAGCTCTTTCAGCCGTCTTTCCCAACATTACCTCCTGTGAGCAGCTGAACATGCAGAAATGCCCAGCTGAGACACATACTCCGTGCACTCCCTCTGCCCACCTTGTTCTGCTTCTGTCACCCGTACTGATGAGGATGCCCAACAGGTGGCAATTGAGCCCCTCAGGAATACAGTGAACACAGCGTGAAAGCAGGCAGGGCCCTCAGCTGCCAGCGATCCATCCTGGGCTCTGTTTGTGCAGGGTCCTGGTGACAGGCGGATGGTCTTCTTTATCATCATTCCTTGTGGAAAACTTGGTTCTTGGCCAAAGGTCTTTGTTATTGGTTTTTAATAAGAAAGGAGATGTGTTGAAGAGCTGAGGTTTGAATTCATGAAAATTTTAAAAAATGAAAATAAAACACTACCTTTGGTTAAGTAAAAGGGAGCAGCTAGGAAAATGGAGGGGGAGGGAGCTCATCTGCTAATTAGAACTCAGAGAGTAGTTGGAGGAACAATTACTCTAAGGAACTATCTATCCACATACTCCTGCAAAGAAGTTAGCTTCAACACCCACACAGTAGGAAAAACAAATGCCAAGTATGCCTAGATGTTTCCTTGAACATGTTTTCTCTTTCCATCTCCATCTGATCACTAACATAACTTTGATAGTGGGTTGGAGGTAAGCCTGTTGCTTATCTGGATAAATTATTTCCACCCACTTTTATTCCAAAGCAAATCTACAGCAGTGAGGAGGCTGGGGCCAGCATCAAGCCCAAAGCAGTTTCCTAAGAAAAAAATTATCTGGATGGTTGGGTATGCATAATAGTCTATAACACAGAATAATAGTTTATAGCACCAACAAAGACTATGCTTTTAATTGTTAGATTTCAATGGAAATATCATTGAAAGAATGTGGTTAAAATAATTGCACAAAGGCAGATGATGACATGGCATATGTCAATGGAGAGAGGATCTAAATCTAAATGTAGCCAGGGAATCAGCTCAGTGGTTCCACTGCCTGCCTTGCAAATGCAAGGACCTGAGTTCAATCCCCAGTACCAAAAATAAATAAATAAATAAACAAACAAATCTAAATGTATTTCCAACTATAAATATAATAACATACCTGGCTGAGACTAGACAACCTGATTTTTTCTTGGATGCTTCTAAGTGTTGAAGTTTTGGTACTTATGCAATGATGAGTGACGTTGCTATAAGCAACCATGTGCATGTTTTGTATGGACATAAACTTTCTTTTCTTTTGTTTCTACGTGAGTTTGGAAAACCCCGATGGAGACGAGTAGCAGGTGATGAAAAGGCATGGCCATTTGCAAGCTGCAAGCAGCCTTTCAGTTTCTCTGAAGGTGGATGGCTGACTTGCACCTTTGATAGCTGGCAATCTGAGCCTTTTGGGTTTCCCAAGGTAAAGCATCTATCTTTTTTTGAAATGCCTACAAAGTAAGTTAGTCAGCCTGCCTGTAAGGAGCATTTCACTGAGTATAGCATGATTCTCTGCTGACCACGTTCCCTTTAGGTGGAATTCTTCTCTAAAGGGAACATAAAGACTGTCTTAGTCCTGAAAATGTTATATTTGTTCTTAAGGTGTGTGTGTGTGTGTGTGTGTGTTTGTGTGTGTTTCTGTGTGTGTGTGTGCATGTGCATGTGTGTGTGCGTGTGCGTGTGTGTTTATATGTAGATGTGTATGGCAAAATGACTAACTCTGACTGTGAAAGGTGTCTTCTTGGGGATCTGGATATTGCTCAGGACAGGGAAGGGACTAAGGCACAGCCCGAGGAGAATCCTTTGTTTCTAATGGGAGTACAAGACACTCCAGAAATGGCTCTGGTGTAAGAGATTGAGGCTGAAACCCCTGAGATGAGAGAAAACTCTAAGAACCAAAAAATGGCTGACCATTTCAGTTGTAGTGATATGAAACAGCCATATCCAGCCCTAGTGGTTTTCTCTCTATGATGCCTTGTAGAAGAGATTTATATTTACATGAGGAACTAATATGAGGAGAAATTTCAATGCTGCTGATCCCTCTCTGAGAGGCTGCAGAAGGAGAATTAATAGGACTAAGACTTCTGTGGCCAAAAAGGACAGGAGAGAGGGGACATGTCAGTTGGAGACACTTGAATTAACTAGATCTCTGATTCTCCAAAGGGGCAATTCTTCCCCACAGGAGACAGTGTTGTGTCTAGAGACATGTTTAGTTGTCATAGCATGAAGGTAGCCACTAGCATGTGGTAGGTAGAGGCCAAAGATGGGGCACACAACAGCTCACAAAATGAAGAAGTACCTAGTCCAAAATGTGAATAGTGCTAAGGTTGAATAAGCCCCGGGTGAATGGTGGCTTGGGAATGCTCGGCCTGTACCCTTAGGTAGCCTGCCGTCTAATAGAGAGGCAGAAACACGTCCCCCAGTGCTGACTTCAAGGTATAGCTAGGTCTGGTGCTGTGGCAGGTGGAGGGATTAGGACCAGCTTCCCAAAGGATATAGCTCTTGGCCTGAGACTTCATGAACTAGGAAAAGGACTTGATAAAACAATATTAAAAATCACCTGGAAGACTACTGAAGAACAATAATATCAAACAATGAATGGTTTTTAATAACAGCACAAAAGATAACCATGGGAGATACGTGGAAATACTAAAGAGAAATGAAAGGACAGGCTGAATAAAAGTGATAGAATGTTCAACTTGCTTTTCAAAATATGAGAAATTGACAAGCCAGAAATGAGTACATTATCATTCAATCTTGGGCACTTCTTCATCACTGTCTGCCAGTGGTTTTGTTTTATTTTGTTCCTAATTTGCCTCCGAGCTTTTGTTCACCCTCTTCCTCCTGCTGTGCATGCCTGCTTTCCCCTCTCCCTCACTTGTTAGTGAAAACGGTTCCCATATTTAAGCTGCCTTCCACAAGAGGCCTTCTCTGCTCTTCCCCATCAGGGGTGATCTTGCTGTCCAGCCA
Source organism: Fukomys damarensis (assembly GCF_012274545.1). Taxonomy (NCBI): domain Eukaryota; kingdom Metazoa; phylum Chordata; class Mammalia; order Rodentia; family Bathyergidae; genus Fukomys; species Fukomys damarensis. The sequence continues at coordinate 11,130,041 of NW_022900941.1, read as the reverse complement.
AGACCAGCAACCCTTGTTTGTACTCTCAGTCTGCTGTTCGCAGATTTTGCTGCACTATAGTCATTACAGAAACAGCATGGTCTTTAGCAGGTGAAAATCTACCAGGACTAGGACAGCATTACTTACATCTGGGTAGCACCATGGTGTCCTGCGCCCAGGAATCAGGCTGAGCCTCCATGGACTAGACTGCACACAGTATGCCGGTGAGAAGGCTGGATCGCTGTCTCCGATTACACACAACAGTGGCTACAGGGGAGCAAAGAATTACATTGACAATCTAGTCACAAATTTTAATAGTGGGAATAGGAAGCAGGAAAGCAATTTGTCATCACCAAGTACATTGGAGACATTGATGGAAACAAGATCAGTTTGTTCTATTATACAACAGAAAAATGTATTCGACAAAATATAGAATAAATGCAAACAAAGAAGAAATCAAAGAGAAAACCAAAAAAGAAAGAACTAACAAAAAGTGATAAATACTGTCTTGGTTACTTTTCTCATTTCTGAGACATAATACCTGACACCCACAAATTAAAAGAGGAAAGGTTTATTTCAGCTCACAGTTCAGAGAGGCTTCAGTTCTTTGTTGTCTGGCTGCAAGGCAGGGCAGCATGGTAGAGGTGCATCGCAGAGGAGAAACAGTCCATGGAGGACAGAAAGGAAGCAGCAGGCAGCATCAGCAAACCTCCTTTTCCCTTTGTCCTATCCAGGCTATAAGCATTTTGTTGAAGCCACCCACACCCAGGGGTCTTCCAATTATCTGCACCCAGAACTGTGCTGAACCAATGAATGCATTAATCCAGTGCCACACACCCTCATCCCAGTATCACACACCCATTATCCAGCCACATCCAAAGAGCCCCACCTATGAGCACATGGGGCTTAGCGGGGACATCTAGATACAAGCCATAACAAGTATGAATATTGTTGTAAATATGCTTTGGAAGTACATAAATATCGATAAATATGCATAAAATCTGTAACTAGATTTTTTAAAAGTGTAAGAACAACTTCTATCAAAGAAGACATAGATAATAAGTCATCATGTTGGAAAATTTAAGCCCATTTAGTCATTAAAGAATTTCAAATTAAAACAATATTAAATATATCACTATACACCAATTAAACATCTTTAATGATTAAAAGTTGATTTACCAGGCTGTCAGTCTCTGTCTCTTATTTCTTCAACACCAGAGCTAAAAAGAACAATGAACCTATTAGATCTCTCAGAAGTGTACTTTGCAAATATGCAAAAGAATAATCATACCGCCCCTACACTTTAGCTCCATTATTAAATCTTGGAGAACATGTATCATGGAAACAATGCCAGGAGGGGAAAATTCTAATTGTGATTTTAATTGAAATTTTAAAAATCAATGCATTGAGTGCCTGCCTGTCAAGCATTGTTCGGGGTCTGAAATTTTATCCTCCTTTCAAGCTGAGCACTCCTACTGTTTCACAGACCGGCAGAGGACATGAGACTCCTGGGGTAGAGGACAAGGGCTTTGTTCCTCTGGGCCAGGCTACTGCCAGAGCTTTGTGTTTGTTCTCACTGGCTCCCCCAATTTCCCAAGACCTGTGAGGATAAGAGAAAGGGCCCTTGCTGGATTCCTGCACAGGCTGAGGCTGTGTCAGAGAAAAGAACTGAGCTTTGGATTCACCACTTCAGCCATGGGTGGAGTAAGCCTGCCCTTTGTCCAGGAGAAATGCAACCATCCTTTAAGGGTGCCTGCCACAAACAGAGCTCTGAGAAGTGGTCTGGGCAATGAACACTCAGGGCCTTGCATTCTTGGCATGAGCAACAAGAATGTGCAGAGATGCTCAGGCCCACGGATTACCTCTCCCAACAACCCCTCATTCATTCACTCATGAATTCATTCAACAAACTCAGATATTACCTACTCTGTACCTGACTCAGTGCTAGAGACTAAAAATACTGCAGAGAAAAAATTCTCTGCACAAGAAGGACTTACATGTTAGGGAGAAGGCAGATAATGGAAAGGAAATGGAATAGATAACGTGATGTTACTTCTGTGGGACACCGTGAAGAGAACGTAGAGCACCTTTAGGTAGAGCGATAGATTGGTCCTAGAGCCAATAGGGAAGGCCTGGCTGTCTGAGATGGTGACCGCAGAGCAGAGACCCCAATGAACTCAGAGAAGGAGCCACACCTGTGTGAGAAAAGATCACCCAGGCACAGGTAATGGCACTATGGCCTTGGGAGGGGAACAAACATCACGTCCAAGGGAGCAAGAGTCCAGTGTGGCTAGACTGCATTTAGCAGAGAGATTGTGGTCAGGAGATAAAGGAAGAGGAGCCCAAGATTTGAAATTGAGATACAGTAGAGTTATCTAAAGGACAGATATGTGGACTTTTATGTTAAAATATTCACAAAAAATAGTTCTATGGAAGCAGTCATACCAAACTCCCATCTATTATGTGGAAGGCAGATTGGTGTCATGGACAAAGGGGGATTTGAGGTCCGGACAGCTGAGTCCCAACAAATAAGGTAAATGTGTTGGTCAGCTCGAGTTACTGTAGCAAGTGCCATGGATTGGATGGCTTGAAATTTGGGCATTTAGTTCAGACAGTTCTGGAGGCTGGAATTCCCAGATCAAGGTGCTGGCTCTCCTGAGGATCCTCTTCCTGGATAATGGGCAGAAGCACTAAGACACTAACCCTGTTGGATCAGGGTTCTACCCTTGAGATGTCATTTGACCCCTTGATAGATCCTCCTAAATACAGACACATTGGGAGTTAGGGATTTAAACCAAGAATCTTGACAAGAAAGTGATACAACAGTCCAAAGAACAAGATGGCAAATCTCTCCATTACTTTTCTTTTTTGTTTTTGTTTTTTTGAGACAGGATCTTGCAAAGTAGTTAAGGCTGTTCTTGAACTTCCTGTGTAGCCCAGACTGGCTTCAAACTTGTGGCAATCCTCCTGCCTCAGCCTCCCAAGTGCTGGGATTTGCAGGCACGTGCCACCATGCCTAGCTAGCCATTTTTCACCTGCAATTGGGAATGGTGCCTAAAAAGGTCACTGGTAAGTTCAATAAATATGTTTTAAAAATGTGTTTCATTATTATGTGTCAGAGATTAAAGCTATGTTAAAAACCATCCACACAGATCAGAAGAGAACTGCGTCTAAGATCTCATCTAGGAGTTAAAAAAGAGTAGAAGTGGTCATCATAATTTTCTGAACACTTTGTGCTACCAGCTTTATCTAACTTTAGTTATAACAATCTTTTGATAAGTATTCTTATCCCCATTTTTTATCTTATTGAGTTGATTGGTACTTTCTAAGTATACAGTACAGTTGTATTCATGATTAGGATCTTGTACCCTTACATGACAGATCTTGGTTCTCATTTTTTCCCCATACCCTGCCCTCCTTTCACCCCCTCTAACCTCCCCTATTTACAAAGACTTTATTTTCATTTTTTTCCTTTTCTCATATTTTTTTCTTGTCTCTTATTTCCTCTCCTCTACCCTTCCCACTTCCCCTACACCTTTAGCTTTCACCCCCTCTAACCTCCCCTATTTACAAAGACTTTATTTTCATTTTTTTCCTTTTCTCATATTTTTTTCTTGTCTCTTATTTCCTTTCCTCTACCCTTCCCACTTCCCCTACACCTTTAGCCCTTTTCTTCCTATTTCACATTGTCAGTTATACCTTTAGGATCTTATGTACTATTATAGTTTCACACACCAGAGAAACTATTCAGTATTTACACATGTGTCTTATTTATTTCACTTAAGAGTATGGCCTCAATATGCATCCATTTTCCTATGAATTACTGTAGTTTCTCATTCTTATGGCTGAGTAGAACTCCATTTTATAGAAAAACCACATCTTCTTTATCCAGTCTCCAGTTGATGGCCAAATGGGCTGTTTCCAAGTTTAGCCGTTACAAATTATGCTGCTATAAACATGGGTGTGCATATATCAGTGTGGTATGATTATTTTAATTCTTTTGGAAAGATACCCAGCAGAGGGATGCCTGGGTCAAATTCTTATCCCCATTTTTAAGATGAAAAGATTATCTAAGAAAGCCTGAGTTGTCCAGTCTCCCAATGATAAATGGTGTGATATAAAAAGTATGGCTATGAAAAGAATGAAGGGAAGTTAGCAACATAAAAATGGGTCCTGGGCATGAAACTGTAAGTGAAGGAAGCAAAGCCAGAGAACCAAAGCATGGCATGTGTCTGGGGCAAAAGTGTGTCTGTTTTCAATGTTTTTTGTTCTTGCTACCACGTTTGTTCAATAGAATGGGGAGAATATCACTGTGAAAGTATTTCAACGACTAGTTTCCACTTTCTTCTAAAGGCTTCTCTTTGTTAATCTTCCCCATTCCAGCTTTTTCCTGGCGCGTTGTAGCCCTGCTGCTCCAGCACTAATACCCTGCACGTTTGTTATGTTCTTCTCCTGCCCTCAAGACGCTAGCCATTGTCAGTCCCGCCAGGATTGGAGGTCCAGCCCCTGTGTAATGTGTCCTAAAAAACGTTGCCAGTAAGTTCCATACGTGTGTAAAAGAAAGTGCTTTGTTATTATAAATGTAAAATGTGTTCCTTTCTTCCACCAGTACAATTTCCACAGCTTCCTCCTCCCCAAGAAGCCTTCCCTGATCCATACATCCCCAGCTCTTATCTTGGGATGGTGCCCAATTTCTGACATTTCATCATCACTTGAAGCTAAAGCCTACTGCAAGTCCGAGTCCCTTTACTTGGGCTCCTTTACGTATTGCTCTTAAGTCCCGCGAGTGTGCTGTCCTGTGTGAATGTCAGCAAGAACTGCCACATAAGGCACCAAGTGGAGAGTGCCGGCTTGTGAGCGACTGAGGACGGGAGGACAAAGAGGAGCGGGTCTTGGAGCACAGCCCCAGCTGCAGGACGAGACTGCCCAGGTGCGGTAGGGCTCCTGGGAGAGCAAAGGAAGAAAACGCCTGCACCTGCTTCAGCCTAAGCGTCTCTCTGGACCTGTCCTTCCTGGGAGCTCACTTTCAGGTGCAGGCCCTACCCCAGCACCAAGCCAACCACGCGGCAGGCAAGGGAAGGGGCAGTGGGGGTTTCGTGTTCTTTGTTTCTATTCTACTCCTACAAAGAGGTAATGCATCGTTACATGGATTACACTGTGATTAAACTATTAGTGTACTGTGGTACTGAAAATGGGGGGAGAGGGTGTGCACAGGGTCATAAGAAGTTCGCCTGTTTTCTACCTTTGCCCAAGGGTGAATAAAAATAAATCCTGGGGCTAGCAGTGGAGAACTTACTTGCCTAGAATATCAAAGCCCTGGGTTTAACCCCAGCATCCCGAAAACAAAAACAAAATTACTATGCTTGAACTTGGATGGCATAGTTAGGAATATTACAAGCCCAAAAGGGGGTGAGAAGTTCAGGTACACTGGGGGTGAAGATTTAATTTGGCAAAAAACAGGGACAATGTCTCTCTTCAGGTCTCTGCCACACCGCTCCGAAGCCAGGAAGGGAACTCGAGGCTCCGCGGAGCGCTGGGCTCGCGGCACATGGGCTGCCAAGGGTGGAACTGGGTTTAGGAGCTCTCCATGTACCCCAGTCCCCAGCTCTCCTGTTTTTCACTCTGGAGCAAAACGGGATTCCAGGAAACCAGAACGCCTTTGCCGGGACTGCGCTCTCAAGCTCTAACCGAGTCACTAGGCAGCTGCGCAGAGGTGGTGCCTACGGAATTCCTACAGCCTCTCGGAGAGACCCAGCAGTCAGGATCTCGTCCCGCCGTCCGGGGCGTGGGGGCCTGCGGGGACACAGTTGCAGGCCCGACTTCTATTGGTGGGTTCCGCAAACTGCACCCCCCACTCCAGCCCACCAGGTGCAGCTCAGCTTCAGCAGCTGCGGTCGCCCGCCTGGGAGCTGCGCTCCGGGACCCCCAGCGAGGCGGGAGGGCGTAGTGCGCCGAGCGGAGCTGGACAGCACGGAGCCCTTCTTTTTTCTCCACTGGAAAAGAGGGTCCAGGAGGACTCCAGGCAGAAGCGCCAAAGGAAGGCTGCAACCCAAAAGGGAGCAGGGTAGGGTCACCTAGACCTTCTTTAGTCCTTCCCTGGGACCCAGGGTTTCCTCTGCACCCCCACCCGCCCAGTCCACGCCGAGGTCTCGGACCACGCTCAAGTCCCCTACTCAGCAGTCCCGAGAAAAGGCGCCATGGAAGCCCGGAGCCTCTCGACGGCCACCCCGGGCGCAACCCTTCTCGAGGACCGGGACACCTGCAGCCCAACCCCGGGCAGCGGCGTCGGGTCCACCCCGGAGAGCGCGGGCTTCCTGCCTGGCCGGGAGCCGCCCTACTCCGTCTTCACGGTGCTAGTGGTGACTCTGCTGGTGCTGCTGATCGCCGCCACTTTCCTGTGGAATCTGCTGGTCCTGGTCACCATCCTGCGCGTCCGCGCCTTCCATCGCGTGCCTCATAACTTGGTGGCCTCGACAGCCGTTTCGGACGTCCTAGTGGCAGCACTGGTGATGCCTCTGAGCCTGATGAAGGAGCTGTCGGCCGGGAGACGATGGCAGCTGGGCCGGAGCCTCTGCCACGTGTGGATCTGCTTCGACGTGCTGTGCTGCACCGCCAGCATCTGGAACGTGGCGGCCATCGCCCTGGACCGCTACTGGACCATCACGCGTCACCTGCAGTACACGCTGCCCACCCGCCGCCGCGCCTCGGGACTCATGATCGCGCTCACCTGGGCGCTCTCGGCCCTCATCGCCCTGGCGCCGCCGCTCTTCGGCTGGGGCGAGGTGTACGACCCCGGGCTCCAGCGCTGCCAGGTGAGCCAGGAACCCTCCTACACGGTCTTCTCCACCTGCGGCGCCTTCTACCTGCCTCTCGGCGTGGTGCTGTTTGTCTACTGGAAGATCTACAAAGCGGCCAAGTTTCGCTTCGGCCGCCGGCGCCGGGCTGTGCTGCCATTACCCGCGACCGCAGAGGTGAGGAAAGGGCTGTGGCCTTGGGGACCAGGGATCCTGGGGGAAGAGGGCGTGGGCGAAGGGAGGGTGGATAGGAGCCTGCACATCTGAGGCGCGCCGGCGCCTGTCGGCAGCCAACGCATCTGTAGCGCGCGAGGGGTTGGCGTCTGTTCTTTGGAGCAGCAGGGGTGCGCGCTGGAGGGAGAAGAAAGAAATTAAGGCCGAGCTGACATCGCAGCCCCAGGACGCTGCAGAGGGTGGAGTGCAGCTCTCCTCCACAGTGATGCGGTCACGTCTAATTAGTACGCTCTTAGTTTAATTTCCTCTGGAGTGGTGGTGTCGGGGTCCGTCTTGAGCCTCTAACTTTTTGGGCTCGGCTGGCCATGCGGGACCGTGGGGGCTGGAGTTCTTCCCGCTTCAGACGAAGAGATTCCCATGGCCATTCGCCCTTTATTTCATCGCCTCCGCTCGACTCTGGTCCGGAGCCCAAATTCCCCAACTCTGCTGGCCAGCTCCCTGCTGAGGGGAGAAGTGTGGGCATCACAAAATAATCCGAGTGTACTTTTCCTTTGGTTATCCTGACCCCAGCACTGTCCCCTAGCGATTTCGGAAATAGAACCTTCCAATCCCATGTTATGACAGTTAAACAGTAGCTTAATTTCTGCGTGTCTCTTTTCCTCATCTTTAAGCAGGTCAGTTGGTACTTTCATAAAGCTCTTGGTGAGGATTACCAGAAATGAAAGGATGTAAAAAAAGCACTCAGCACATCTGCCGCACAGTGGCAGAACTGGCTGGAGAAAGAGGACCAACAGGAAGTTTGTCGCTTGGCAATCTGTAAGGGGAGGGAAGTCCCCACCGGAAGGATAATGAGAAGAAGGAAACTACATTTGATCTTTTCTCACCGTGGTCATTATTCAGCATGGAGATTTCTGCCTTTTGGCCTGACTCATCACCCTGAGAATCTAAACTTTCCCAGAGTCCCAGGTATTTAAAGTATCAAGTTCCTAGACTTAGACAGTAATGAAGTTTACTTACTGGCCCTTTCCAAATACAATATATAGACGAGGGAAGGTGTGCAGAAGGGATGGGGAGCAGGACAAGTTTTTTCTTGTCAGTTTCAATTTTTGAAAATTAACCCAATGCTTAGATTTCCGAGTATGGAGCTTTAAAGAGTAGGGTCTTTGTCATTCAATGGTAGAGGAAATTTGTAACATAGCATAGGAATGTCAAGACTATAATTGGAAAGTTTTGGAAGAGAGTTTTATTCAGAATGAATGATGTTCTTTGAGAGGCCCCTTGGAAAAACTTGGAACAATTACAGGTTTTCTGTCGGATTGCTGAGGTAGAGTTGACTTCAATAGCTACATCAATCCAATGTGTTTCCAGGATGGCGCTGGGATGCTGGGACGGCGCGCCAGGCCTAATCACAGTGCTCAGACCCCATTCAGGCAGGCGGCATAGGATGAGCTGAGTGAACAGGCAGGCTGGCCGGGCTGGGGCAGCTGTCAGTGGGGAGAAAGAGCTCCCAGAGGCAGGGACCCAGGGGTATCAGTGGGACCTCGGCAAGTCCTTTCCCACTTTGGGCCTCCACTGCCGCTGTCTGCGGCATTGTTCTGCTGTGTCTAAGAGTTTTGAGTCATAGCACGCTGAGGGTGTACCTGAGATAGTGTCCTAGTGTATCTGAATTTTGGGGCTCCAGTGTGCTCTCAAAATCCTGAGTAATATTCCTGAGCCAGCATTTGCAAGCCCTCTAGCTACTAGACACCCAAACAGACGTTTCAAATAATGTGCCAGGAATACTATTTCTGTAACTCCCCCCTCCACTTCTCTTTCCTATACTTCAGGGGGAAATGAGCTGAATTTAAGTGCTACAAAGTGTCTGTGACAGAAGCCTGTGCTGATCCATATTTTCAGAAAGGAACGTGCAACAACTCCTAGACAGGGATTAATTCTTTTGGACAAAACACACTTTTTGAAAGCAGAATCCTTTGCCTTTTAAAATGCGATATCAAATGTTTTTGGTTGTGTGGCTTTTTATTCATCTTTTCAATTGCTTGTTTTATTTCTGTTCATAAATTGACACTAGGGGCTACTTATCCATCTACACAGTAGATTTATTGCCCAGAGTCAAAGATCTATTTTACAGTGTCGTGGAAAGTGTTGATTTTACTTCTTTTAAAAATAGAGGAAGATGGGCTGGGATATAGCTTAGTGGCACTGCACTTGCCTGGTAACTGCAAGGTTCTGAGTTAGATCCTGGTACCAGAAAAGAAAAGTTAGAGGGAAATCAACATAATAATAAAGAGTATATAATAACGAATCTATCCATGGTTTTGCCGCTTTTTTACTAATATGGTCATACAATAAATTTGTAAAAGTTTTAATGGAGGAAGGGGTGGGCCCTCAGCAAAGGAAACAGGAAGCATCCTTGGTAGATAAGCTTCACACAGTCTCAATGAGCAAACACGTATCAGGAGAGAGCGTGAACTGTGGTTTAAAGCATAAGATTTGTTAAGAAGGAGACCAGGGTTTTCATTCATTTTGTGCCGTTCATTAGCACATTAGCAAAAAATGACTTATTTGTGTTTCCCCATATGTAGAATGAAAATATCATCTGCCTCATTCTATTCTTGTGGAGAGTAAATAAGATAGTACATGGAGCACTTCAGATAGTAAGTGGTAAATTGCCCCAAAGTTTAGTGTCTTAAAACAATAAACACATGTTAGCTCACACTTTCTGGGAATGGCCTAGCTGAGTAGTTCTGGCCTGAGTCTCATAGTGTAGTCATGATATCTGATGGGCTGATGCCACTGGAGGGCAAAGATGTGGAAGACTTTCCTTCCATGATGGCTTGTAAACATGGTTCTGGGCAGGTGGCCTCATTTTCATGCTGAAAGGACATCTTCATAGCGCTGCTTGAAGGTTATCATAATATGGCAGCTAGCTTTCTTCAGAATGAGCAATCCAGATGAACAAAGCAAAGAGGAAACTGCAGTGTCTGTCATGAGCTAGTCTTAGAAACAAAAAGACTCTAGTCTTAGACTCTTAGACTGGTAAGTGCAAGGTTCTGAGTTAGATCCTGGTACCAGAAAAGAAAAGTCTTAGAAACAAAAGAGTCTAGTTTCCTAATACCCTCTTCAAGGGTACACCCTTAACAATATAGTTTCCTTTCCATAACTTTGCCCCAAACTTCAAAACTTCTGAGTAAGTACCACTTTCTGAGCACCAACACTTTGACAAATGGGCTTTTGGGGATGTCCAAGATCCAAACTGTAGCATAAGAGTAAAGAAACATACTAACTTTTGCTGATTTTGTATCCTGAGTGTATGTAGCCCAGTGGTAGAGCATTTGCCTCGCACTGAAAAAATTAGCATGGTGTCGAGACAGTTTCACATCTTTCTTTCCTATTAATCTACTTTTTGTTTCTTTTTCTTGCTTAATTGCTCTAGTTAATCCAGTACTATCTTTATTTGAAGTGGCAAGAGTTGGTATCCTCCTTCTGTTATTTATCTCAAAGGAAAGCTTTCAACTTTTTACCATTCAGCATGATGGTATCAGTGGGTGTATCATTGTATTGAGGTATATTCCTCTATATATAAGTTATTGAGAGATTTTCCAGCTTTTATGTGTAATTTTATTTTCAACTTACAAAATTGTATATGTTAATGAGGTATCATGCAGTGTCCAATACATGTACACACTGCATAATAGTTAAGTTGAGTTGATATATATTTATCTCCGCCAACACTTATGAATTCTTCATGGAGAAAACTCAAGCATAACTTCTTCTAGCTTTTTGAAATACACAGTATTTTATTGTTATATATAGTTATCTTTCTTGGCAATAGCGCACCAGAGCTTCTTGCTCCTGTGTGACTCTAATTTAGTACACATTGGCCAATCCTTCTTCCAGCCCTCCCACCACCCCAAGCCTAGGTAACCATCATTCCCTTCTCAATGGATAGGAGGTGAACTCTTTTTGATTCCACATATGACTGAAGTGAATCATACAGAACTTATCTTTATTTCACTTGATATAATGATCTCCAGTTCCATGTGTGTGTGTTTAAATTACAGGATTTCATTGTTTCTGTAGCTGAATAGCATTCCCTTGTACAGGCTTTGGCTTGAAGTCCATTTTGCCTGAAATTAGGATAGCTACTCCTTTTTTTAGGGCTCTCATTGCATAGAGTATTATTTTCAATTTCATCGTCTCTCTTTCAGTCTCTGTGTTTCTTTGTGAATGAGGTGTGTCTCTTGCAAGCAATATACAGATGCATTTTGGATTGTTTTGATCCAATCTGCTCTTTGTGCCTTTTGGTTGGGGAGTTAAGACTATTACACTGAGTGTTATTATTGGCACATATTTACATATTCCTGTTATTTTCTTATTCAGTGTTGATTCCTATTTTCCTTTTGTTTAATTACTCTCCTAGTTAGGTATATTCTTTCCTTTAGGTTCTTGGGTAATGCTAGCCTCACTATCTCTATTTAGAATTCCCTCTAGTATTTTCCACAATGCTGGTTTAGTGGCCATGAATTTATTTAGATTCTCTTTGTCAAGGATTTTTTTATTTCTCCATTAATTTTGAAAGTCAATTTTGCAGGATAAAATAGTTCGGGTTGTTGATTGTTCTATTTAAGGGCTTGAAATAGTTTACTCCTAGATCTCCTGGCCTTTAATGTTTTTGTTGAGAAATCTTTGGTCATTCTGGTAGGCTTCCCTAGTTACTTGACATTTTTTCTCTAATTATTTTTCATGTTCTTTCTTTGTTCTAGATTTGTAGGACCTTGACTATGTTTTTTCACAGAGAGCTTCTTTTGGTTGTGCCTATTTTGGGCTCTAAATTCCTCAATTATCTGAATGTCCACTTCATTTCCTAGATTTGGAAAGATTCTCTAGATTTCTACAATTATTTGGTGAATAATTTTTTATACCTTTAGTATTTTTCTCTAGTCCTTCCTTGTCTCCTATAATTCTTAGCTTAGTTCTTTTATAATCATTTAAGAGCTCTTGAATCTACCTTTCATGATTTCTTGTTTTTGGAATATCATTGAATAAATTATCTGCTTGTTCACTAGTCCTGAAATTATTTCTTCTCAATAGCTGTAACTACCGGTATGGATTTCAATTGCTTTTTTCATTTTCAGGATATCTGTTGGATTTTTTCATAACCTCTATTCTTTAATAAAGTGACCATTTATATCATGGGTTGTATTCTTTAAGCTTCTTGAACATCTTAATTAAGCCCTTCATTTGCTTATTTATATCCTCTTTTGGCTTATTGAACATCTTATACATTTGCTTGTTTCTTTTGATCTTCAAACATTTAATCATTTAGTGTTTGAGTTATTTGCCTGAAATTTCCTCCAGTTCTGTATCCATACAATCAGCTTTTGGGGGATTATAAATGTTTGAGGTATCTTATTGCCTTGTTTTTCTCATGATTTCTGTGTTTTCATATTGAATGTTATAGATCATTTGGGCTAGAAACAAGAAAGGCCATTTGACCTTGCCATTCCCTTTCTGGTTATCATCCCAAAAGGGTTACAGTCATTAAAAAAGTCATCATATCATAGTGATATATGCATGTTTATAGCAGCACAATTCATAATAGCTAAATCTTGAAATAGCCTATATTTCCAAGAACAAATGACTGCATAAAGAAAATGTAGTATTTATACACAAGGAGTACTACTACACCACAAAGGATAGACCAGAGTCATTTGAAGGAAAACAGATGCACTTTGAGATATCAAGTAAAATAAATCAGACACATAAGCACATGGTTTTCTTATATGAGGACCACCAGAAACAAACAAAGAGCAAAATAAAGGATACATAGTATTTTTTGGTTTCATTTTATTTTGTTTTGTTTTTGAGACACGGTCTCACTATATAGTTTAGGTTGGCCTTAAACTCACAGCAATCCTCCTGACAGTCTCCCAAGTGTTGGTGCCCCACCATGCCCAGTAAGAAGGAGGGAAGTAGAGCTTTCTCATATGGGAAGGGGATTAGGAGATGAAGGGAGAAGGAGGGGAAGGAGAGAGGGATGAAAGAAAATAATTAAGATGTGTCGTGCACGGATACCTACTCTCCATAAGGAATGCAATCATTCTGTATCGGAACATACACTAATAATTAATGAAAACTGAAGAAAAACTTCTGATACTACAGGAGAAACCTATAACATTCAATTGCAATGATATAAAATTACCGGTAATAGCAATAGCCAAAGAACCAATCATATATCAATATATAATTCAGAGCTTGTTTAGCAAGATTTTGACTCAATAACTCAGGAACACAAAAGATTATTAATGGTAGAAAACAGCAGGGATACAAAGAAGAAAGAAAGAAAATAATTTAAATCAAACAAAATAACAGAAATTCAGAAAAATAGAAGATGAAAAGAAGCAAAAGCAGATGAAAGAGAGAAATTAGTTTTTGGTGATATTATTTTTATACCAGTGTACATGTGGGGAGGAATGGAGATTGAGGGAATGTGCATGGGGCTGGCGGGAAAGAGTAAAGGAAGGTGTTTATAAGGAGTGTGTAGAGCAGTTTTTACAGTGATTGTACCCCAGGTATCAACAGACTATTTTAAAAGACCTAAGCAACAACTTTTGGTGATGCAGAACCTGATAGGCCAGTGTAAAACACAATGAAAAACCAAATGATAGCTAGCACTCATACACAGCTATTCATAAACATTCTGAAATAGAAAAAAGGGAAAAGTCAAGTGTTTTTAAATTTTAAAAATAAACTTTATTTTTTAGTGTTTATTAATATGTTTGTAGTGCATACAGTTTACAGTCATCTTCAGGAGTGGGTACGTGTATATAATACAACTTGCTTCCTTTGTTAAATCCCCTTCCCCAACCTCCCTCTCCCTCCCTTCCTCCTTTAATTCCCTTTCCTATTTTTATTCTTATTGATATTATTAATCTTAACTCATATTTATGGCATATAATATTTACATTCATTGAAGTTATTAGATTACTATACATTGCGTATCTTTATTCTACTTATTTCCCCTTATGCCCCTCCCTCACCTCCTCACCCTTGGCCTCTTGGACTCCTTCCCATTTGCAAGCAATCTACCCCCTTATCTCCTTCTATCCATCTTCTTGTGGTCTCTCTGCTTATACTGTCCCTTGCTCAAATGAGAAATATCATGCAGTATTTAAGCCAGTTTATCCAGTTCATTTCACCCAGCATTATATTATCCAGGTGCATTCATTTTCCTATTAATATCTCATATTTCTCCTTCTTTATAATTGAGTAGTATTTCATTTTATATAGATGCCACATCAACTTTATTCAGCCATCTGCTGATGGATGTACAGGCTTCTTCCAGGATTTGTTATTAAGAATGGTACTGCTCTAAATTGGTATGCATGAGTCACTGCAGTCTTAAGCTTTTTGGGGAAGATACCTAGAAGAGGGACAGCTAGGTCATATGGAATTTCTAATTTCAGTTGTTTGAGAATTTGCCACACTGATTTCATAGTGGTTATACTAGTTTACATTTTTGCCAGTGACATAAGAGGGTTCCTTTTTTTACTGCAGCCTCGCCTCCATTTGTTATTTTTTCAGTTCTCAATGATAGCCCTTCTTTTTGGAGTAAGATGGAATCTTAGTATTTTTTTAATTTCCATTTTTTCCTATGGTCAGAGATGTTGAACAGTTTTCATATATTTTTTGGCCATTTGTGCATCTTCCTTTGTGAAGTGTCTGTTTATTTCACTGGTCTATTTCTTTACTGGGTCTTATTTCAGGTGGTCTAATTAAAAATATATATGTATATATGTATATGTATATATATATATATATATATATATTCTAGATATTAGTCCTCTTGCCAAGGAATAGCTCACAGAAGTTTTTCACTATTCTGTAGATTGCCTCTTTGCTCTCTTGGTTGTTTTATTAGTCCTCTTGAGTAGCTGGCAAGTTTTTTCCTATTTTTTGGGTCATCTATTCACTCTAGTAACTAATTCTCTTGCTGTGCTGCTTATAATAGTTTTTATATACAAGAAAAGAAGAAGGGCGAGGCCAGACAGAGGTGCTTTGTGAGAGTGGAGGAGGGAGAGAGACTTTATTGGATAGTGAAAAGAGAATTCAGGGGAACTGATTGAAATTAATGACAACATAGACTTTAATTTTAGAAATCCGATGAGCCAACCCTTGGTGAAGGGGATTCTGTGGTCAGGTGTTAAAGCACTACAGTATTTAGTTTAATCTTAACAGTTTGTGTACAAAAAAGGAATAGATCATAAATTAAGGTACAATTGCTATAATTCTTGTCTTTGAAAATCATGAGACAAAACCTCACTTTTATCCACTGCAATTTTCCCCTGTGTTGTGAATTGGCCTGTGAGCCCATATACCTTAAGAATAAGAGCTCTGGCCTCAACAGAGGAAATTCCATTGGCAGTGACATGCAAAAGGGGATTTTAGGTCATGATTTTAAAGCTGAAAATGTAAATGTATCCTGATTTGTAGCCATACCAGAGTGATTAAAATCCCAACAAAAAATTCATGATTTTCAAAGACAAGAATTATAGCATTTGTACCTTAATTTACGATTGTATCCAAAGGAGTAACAAAACTACATTCTTGTGTATTTTATTACAACTGAAGAGACACTTTATTTTCATCAAGCATAGCAGTGCTCTTTTATTTTTATTTGAAAATTTCCTTAAATTATTTGTTCATTTGCTTTTTCCTGAGAAGCAGCTGAGAAAATTTTCTTTAATTAGATTGTCAGACAGGCTAGACAGCTTCTTTCAACTCTGAGTGATATTTTGGTTATCACTTCAAATTATATTGGAGAAATGTGACTTCGAGTTTGGTTGTCTCAAAAAAAAAAGAACCCCTAAGTGTCCTAAACCCTGACTGGTTAGAAAGGGGGCATTGTATTTATACTCTACATTGCCATCAGCCCTAATTGGGAAGCTCTAAATGTCCTCTCCCATCTTGCAGATGGCAGGCATAATTAACCTCTAGGTTTCGTGTGGTTGCCTGACCCCCACCTTTAATGTCTCACAGCGCTGGACGTCACACCACAAACTGGGAGTGCTTGAGAACCTCTTAGCTTTTCTGTTTGTCATTATTACGATGCTTCTCTGACATTAGTGGATTACCAATATTTGTAGGTTCTTTCTGTGGCAGCTGTAGGTTTTTTAGAGAAGAGGGGAACAGGGACACGGATCTGACTTTATTGAAGTCTTGCTCCCTATTCATGTCTCACTACAGTCGTCACAATAAGCATGTACTTTAGATAAGGTTTTTCCTTGTTATAGGTATAGAAATTAGAATGTAAATAAAATAATCAGTAATCTCTTTCTCTGATCCTTGATTTCCCCCTTTGTTCCTTACACAGATTTCTGTTATAATTGAGTATGATAGTATGTGTAACCACCTAGCCAAGTACTGAACAAACATCCAGGACTGTGAAAGACCAGTGATTCTGCCCGATTTTCAAGCTAATTCATCAGCTTCCCAGTTTACTAGATGCTGACATAAGGCACTAGATCCTTAGGATGGAATCAAGTTATGTTATTATTCAGTGTGGGTTGTGTTTGCTTCAGTTCCCTTTTCCCTCAAAGTTCCACAGGAGGCACACGTAGCTGCTCTGATGGATTTGGATCACAGCAGAGAAAGTCCCAGATTAAGGACTCAAATCCTTCTGTCTAGTGTTGGACAATAAGCAAACCTGTAAACAGACCTGGCCTCCCCGCTTATTTTAATTGTATTATTATGTGTCTTAGTCTATTTCATGATGCTATAACAGAATACCTGAGACAGGATAATTTATAATAAATAGAAATGTACTAGCCTACACTTCTGGAGGCTGGGAAGTCCAATGTGAAGATACCAGCATATTGTGAGGGCTTTCTTGCTGTGTCACCATAGGTTGAAAAACAGAAGTGCCAAGAGAGATAGCTTACTTCCTCTCAAAGCACTTTCATTAAGGCAGTAAGCCTACATGAGGGTAGAGCCTTCATGGCCTAATCATCTCTTATTTAATTTATTTATTTGTTTATTTTTGGTATGGAGGATGGAACGCTGGTCCTTGTGCTTGCGAGGCAGGTGGCGGAACCACTGAGCTAAATCCCTGACCCTAATCATCTTTTAAAGGCTCCACCCCCTAGTATTATTACATGGGAAATTTCAACATGGCTATACGATAATGCCACATATTTTATATTTCATAATTTCAGGCTATAAGATAATGCCATATATTTTATAAAAATATCCAATTATTTTTGTAATGGGTTGCAAACAAACCCACTATCTTTTCTGCTAGAAAATACCATCTGTGTCTTTCAATGTTGTGTGCTAAACAAACATTCTTGAAATGCTAGTCCAAAACAAAGGCTGTCCATGTCTGTGTTAGCAAAATGTGTAGGAATGCAAGAGACTTGCCTCCTCCAGACATTTATTTATTCAGTAAGTATTTATTGAGTACTTATTACATGGTGTATGTTAGGCAAGTTGCTGGGAATTCTCGTGTACAACTCAAGGACCCTGATTTCTTAGGGTGTTTGAATGACAAGTTTTTGATACAAGTGTTCTGAATGACAACTCAAATTCCATGCCCTGATAGTCGAGTACTAAAAGGAATAATGGGGTAGAATATTTGAAATTGAGACTTCATAGGAAATGCTTGTTCATGTCCCCTGCACAGAGTAGGTGATCAATAAATGAGAATTTATTATCTATCAGACTTGTACCTCAATTTATTTTGGCTAGAAGAAACCTAAAACTATGGAAACATTTCATAAACTCATTTTTAAAATCATGTCTCAGCATGGCAGAGAGAAAGCTTATGGGGTGGGAACCACAGCGACTACCCAGGTGCACTGATTCTACCCCTTCCTGTCTGGTCTTGGCCTTGATATCCCATCTGACTACTGCTATCTATATTCCTCCTTATACTGGAAAGACTGGAAAGTGTCAGGTACTACTGGTTGTGTACACTGAATATTCCATATTCTTGACTTCACTTCTAGATTAGTATACTCTAAACATGGATCAGATGGCTGCATGTGCCTGAGGTTCTTTTCTGGGGGGTATCGCTTTTTAAATTTTTATTTTATCAGCACATCTCTGCAGTACAAGAACTCTGTATTCACCTTGGGAAGTAGGTACACGTACATAACGTAGCTTGTTTCTTTCTTTAAACCCTTTCCCCTTCCCACAAACCTCTCACCTTCCAATTCTAAGTCCACTTTCCCCAGTTCCATCCCTGTTATTATAATTATTCTTAGCTCGTTGTGACATATAATGTTTACAGTCATTGTTCGTATTTTGCAGTGTATATGGCATATCTTAGTTTTTCTTCCCCTTCCATTCACCCTCTCTCCTTGCCCTCCATCTCCTAGACTTCTTCCCATTTGCAAGAGATCCCTTTGTTTCCTTCCTTCCATCCTTTGTTTTGCTCTTTGTTCTTTGCCTTACTCAAATAAGAGATATCATATGGCATTTAAATTTGCATGTCTGATTTATTTCACTTAACGTTATATTTTCCAGGTAGATCCATTTTCCTACAGATATTTTGAATTTACTTGTTTCTATGCTGAATAGTATATAAGATATATCATACATATATATATATATATATATTTATATATATAAAATAAGTACCACATTTTATTTATTCATGTGTCTGTTGATGGGCATGCATGCTGATTTCAGGATTCAGCTATTATGAATAGTGCTGCTATAAACATTAGGATGCATGTATTGTTTTTTTGTTTGTTTTTGTTTTTGTTTTTTTGAGACAGGGTCTCACTATGTAGTTGAGACTGACCTGGAACTCACTATGTAGCCCAGGCTGGTCTCGAACTCATAGTGATCCTCTTGCCTCAGCCTCCCAAGTGCTGGGATTACAGGCATGAGCCACCACGCCCAGCTAGGATGCATGTATTATTGTAATAGGATGTTTTTAGCTCTTTTGAGAATATTCCTAGAAGAGGATGAGCTATATCACATGGAATTCCTAATTTTAATTTTTTGAGAAAACCCCATATTGACTTCCAAAATGGGTGTACTAGTTTATATTTCCACCAACAAACAAGGAGGGTTCCCTTTGCACAGAAGCTTTCCAGCATTTGTTATTCTTTGACTTCTTGATGATTGCCATTCTTTCTGGTGTAAGATGAAAAACTAGTGTTGTTTTGTGTTTCTTTAATGGTCAGAGATGTTGAACATTTTTCATATGTTTGTTGGCCATTTGTACTTCTGCTGAGAAGTGTCTATTCATTTCAGTTGCTAATTTCTTGATTGGATATTTTAGGCGATCTGATTTTTTTTAGTTCTTTTTATATGCTAAATATTAGTCCTGACTCTGAGGAATAGACACATTGAGCTATTTGATCTTTGATAAAGGGGCCAAAAACATATGTTGGAGGACAGATAGCCTATTTAAAAAATGGTGCTGGGGAAATTGGGTATCTGTTTGCAGAGAAGTGAAGCTGGACCCATCTCTTTCACCATGTACTAAACTAAAATAAAAATGGATTGAAGATCTAAACATTTAAGCAGAAACACAAGCTAATGGAAGATAAAATAAGTAAAACACGTGAAGCCATAGATGTAGGCAAGGACTTTCGAAACAGGACCCCAATTGCACAAGAAATAATAGCAAGAATCAACAAATGGGATTATATCAAATGAAAAAGCTTCTGCATAGCAAAAAAGAAAAAATTCCATTAGTAGAGTGAAGAGACAACCTACAGAATGGGAAAACTTTATTTGTGGTTATTTCTGCAAACTCTATTTTGTTCCATTGATCCACATGTGTGTTTCTATGCCAGTGCCATGCTGTTTGTATCATTGCAGCTTTGCACTGTAGCTGAAAATATGGGATTAGGATGCTTCCTGACTTGTTCTTGTTACCCAGGGTTGCTTTTGCTATTCTAGTTCTCTTCAGATTCCATGTAAGTTTTAGAATTGTTTTCTCTAGCTCTGTAAGGAATGCTTTTGGAATTTTGATTGGGATTGCATTAAATTTGTATATCAGTTTTGGAAGTATGACCATTTGAGTCTTGGTTCTGACTATCCTGGAACCAGAAAGTTTTTCCATTTTCTTATGTCTATTTTGATCCCTTTTTTCAAAATACTGTATTTTTCAGAGGTCCTTCATTTTCTTGATTAGTTTAATTCCTGTGTAATTTTTTCTTGATACTACAGTGAATAGTATTGTTTTCTTATTTTTTAGTGAGTCTATTATTTGTGTACTGAAATTTTATTGATTTTTGTCTGTTTATTTTGTATCCTGCTCTACTGGTAAATTTAGCTGTTAATTCTACGAGTCTTTTGGTGGAGTTTTTGGGTTTTCTATGTTGAGCAACATGTTATCTGGAAATATTAAGTCAAATAATGATAATTTGACTTCTTCCTTGCTTATGCATATCCTATTTATTTCTTTATTTTACTTGATTGCTCTAGCTAATGATGCAAAAATTATATGAATAGGAGTGGTGATAGTGGCCATCCTTGTCTTATTTCTGATTTTAGAGGGAAATCTTTTAATTTTTCCTCATTCAGTATGATGTTGGCACTAGGTTTGTCATAAATGGCTTTTATCTGGTAAGGTCTTCTATTTTCTTCAGAGTTTTGATCATGAATACATGTTGGATTATGTCACATACTTTTTATGCATCTGTGGAGTTGATCATGTGAATTTTGTCCTTTCTTATTTATGTGGTATATTACATTTACTGATTTGCATATGTTGAACCATCCTTGCATCTCTAGGATTAAACCTACTTAATCTGTTGTCTCAGCAACAAGAAAAGTAACTAAGTCACTACCTATAAAGGGAAACTCACTAGAAACACAGCACACTTCTCAACACAAACCTTTAAAACAAGGAGAGTTTGGAGCAAAGTATTTCAAGCCCTAAAAGAAAGCAGTCCTTAACTAGGATTGATGTACCCCACAAAGTTATCTTTCAAAATTGATGGAAAAAAGATACTCCCATGATAAAGAATGCCTGAAGAAATTCATGACCACCAAACCAGCACTCCAAGACATTCTGTAGCATATTCTAGAAAAAGACAATGAAGACACCAATGCCATGAATCCCAATGGAATAAATCCACTAGACAAGGCAAGCAATTAAATAGAAGGTAAAGAAAGACACAGGTATAGGCAATGACTTTATCAACATAACCCTGCACAGGAAATATTATAAAGAAACAATCACTAAAATCACATAAATTAAAAGGCTTTTAAACAGCAAAAGAAATCACCAGAAGACTGAAGAGACAACCCATAGAATGTTTTTTACCAGCTGTTCCACAGACAAAGGACTAATATTTAGAATATATAAAGAAGTTTAAAAATCAGTCCCCTCAAATTTAAAAACCCAATCCAAAACTGGGCATCTGAAATGAATAGACACTTCTCAGATGAAGATGTATAAACAGCAAATAAATATATGAAAAAATATTCAACATTATTGGTCACTGGAGAAATGTAAATTAAAACACACTGAGATTCCATTTCAATTCAGAAAAAATAGTTATCCTCAAGAAATCAACCAATAACAAATACTGGTGAGGCTGTGGGAGAAAAGAAATTCTTCTCCATTGTTGGTGGGTGTTTAAATTGGTACAACCACTATGGAAATCATTTTGGAGAGTCCTCAAAAAATTAAAACTAAAGGTTCCACTTGACCCAGCTGTGCCCCTTCAAGGTATCTTCCCCAAAGAGTTAAAAGCATAATACCACCATGAAATTTACATACTCATGTTTATAGCAGTACAATTTATAATAACTAAATCTTCAAAACATCACATATGCCCATCAAGAGATGAATGGATACAGATATTGTGATATTATGCACTGCTGTAAAGAAGAAACTTGACTAATTTTTAGGTAAATGCATTCACCTCAAGACCATGTTAAGTGAAATAAATAAGACACACATTTAAATATTGCTTTGCCTTGTATGCAAAATCCAAAGGGTAAAAAAGGAACAAAACAGAGGATAGATCCTGGGAAGTAGGAAGAACATGTTCAAATGGGAAGGTGAACAAGAGACAGGCAAAGAGAAATAGAAGAAGGGAAAGGGGAATTTTTAAAATAATGGAAGGGGAAAATGGAAACTAAGCTTTTGTAAATGAGGAAGGCAAGAAGGGCTGAAGGGAGAGGAAGGGGAATGAGAAATAATGAAGATTTAAAATATATCATGTACATATACAAATTTCATATGATGAATATTATCATTATGTAGGGCAAACATATACTAAATAAGAAAGAATTCAATGATAGGGATAACTCAGTACTTTACAGTAGCAGCTCTCAATGTAAATTGTATTAACTACCAAATTACTTTTTTAACTTTTTAATTTTAAATTATTTTTCCCATTGTTTATTGGTACATTTAAAGCAAACAATACAGTTACATTTATCATTGGGAACTTGTACCTTTACATGATGTATCTTGGTTCTTATTTTTTCCTCATTTCCCCCTTTGCCTTGAACTCCCTACACCCCCTTTGCCTTGAACTACCAAATTTAAAGACACAATTGGCAGCAAGGATCAAAAGACAGAACCTAATGGTCTGTTTCAGCCAAGAGCCTCATCTGAGCCAAAATAAAAGAAATTTATAGACTAATTAGACAAAAGATGAAAAACAGTAGTTGACACACCAGGACCCCTGAAAGCAAGGAGGGGTAGAAAGTAAATGTCAAGACAAAACTAATGAGAAGAAGCAAGGCAGATCACTAAATATTAGTTAAAGAAATAATTCAATAGGAAGTAATAAAAATTGTAAATATATATGCAATGTTTGTGAGTGCACCCAACCTCATAAAATAACATTATTGGACATAAAAGATAAACACGAACACAGAGTGGGTAACCTCAATATTCCACTTTCACAAATCAAATAAAAATTAATAAATATTAGAACTGACCATACCTCAGAACAAATAGACTTAGTTGATATCTACAGAGCAGTCTATCCTATTATAACAGAATACACATTCTTCTCAGCCACACACAGAATTTTCTCCAGAATAGACCTCACGCAAAACTACAAATCCAATCTAAATAATTCAAAAGAATCAAAATTATCCCATCTATACTATCAGATCATACCATACTGAAATTAAAACTCAATCACAAAAGAATCCATGGAAATGATACAAACACTTGGACATTAAATAATACCCAGTCTTCTGTATTTTTCATCTTATTAGAATACAGGTTCTCAAAGCAGGTATTGATGATTTGCATTTCTGCAGAATCTGTTGTGATTTCACCCTTTTCATTCCTGATTGCATTGATTTGAATCTTTTCTTTCCTTTTTTTGATAAGGTTAGCTAAGGGTTGATCTTTAAAGTTTCAAAGGACCAACTCTTCAACTCTTTGATTCTTTGTTTTGTTTTCTTAGTCTCAATTGCATTAATTCCTGCTCCAATCTTTATAACTTCCTTCCTCATCTCTGCTTTTGGTTTAATTTGCTCTTCATTTTCTAGAAGCTTGAGGTTCAACATTAGGTTATTTAATTGCACTCACTCTATTTTTTTGAGGTGAGTATTCATCATTATAAATATCTTTCTTAAGACTGCTTTCATTATGTCCCATAAGTTCTGATATGTTGTATTGGCCTTGTTATTTAACTGTATAAAGTGTTTAATTTTTTCTTTAATTTCATCTGTGAACCATTGGTTGTTTAGGAGGATGCTATTTAATTATCATGTGTATATACAGTTTTTGCAGTTTCATTGATTTCCAATTTTATTGCACTATGATCTGATAATATGCATGGGATAATTCAATTCATTTTCATTCACTTAAGCATGTTGTATGAGTTAGTATTTAGCATATTTTGGAGAATGCTCCATGTGCAGCTGAGAAGAATGTGTTTTCTCTTTTTGTGTGGTAGAACACTGTGTGAAACTATCTACTAAGCCCATTCATTCAAAGGTTTGGTTCAGCTCTGATATTTCTTTGTTGATATGTTTATCAGCTCTGTTACTTCTTTGTTGTATGTTTATCAAGTTGATCTGTCTATTTGTGACAGTGAGATACCCCATTACAATTGTATTAGTGTTTAATTTGATTTTCCATGTCCAGTAATGTTTGTTTTATAGAGTTGGGTGTGCTGGCATTTGATGCATATATATTTATGATTGTTATCTTTTTGTCTTAACAAGTATTATAGTGACCTTCTTTGTATCTTTTAATCCACTGTGTCTTGAAATGCACTTTGTCTGAAAATAGAATAGCTACCCTTACTTTTTTCTGGATACCTCTTGCATGGATTATTGCTTTCTATTCCTTGACTTTCAGTCTGTGAATTTCTTTTTTGAGTTTAATGTGTTTCTTGAATGCAGCATATTGGATCTTATTTTTTGATCCATTCTTTCAATCTGTTTCCTTTTATTTGTGAATTGAGACCATTTTACATTGATTGTAATAACTGATATGTCATGACTTGTCTTTATCATATTATTTTCCCATTGTTGGTTCTTTCTTTCCCTTCTATTTGTTTGCCTTATCTAGAGGATTCATTCTATTAGGATTCATATAGTTGCTCTTTTTTTTTTTTTCGGTAATAGGGCTTGAACTCAGGGCCTTGTGATTATGAGTCAGGCACAGTGGCACTGAGCTAAATCCCCTAGTTGCTGTCTTTAATGTCTTTTTCTAGAATATCTTTCAGAATTTCCTGGAGTGCTGGTTTGGTGGTCATGAATATCTTCAAGTGTTCTTTATCATGCAAGTGTCTTATTTCTTCATCAATTTTGAAAGATAATTTTGTGGGGTACATCAAGCTGGGTTGGAGGTTGTTCTCTTTTAGGTTTTGGAATATTTTGCTACAAACTTTCCTCAATTTAAGGGACTGGGTTGAAAAATGTGTCATGATGCTGACGGGTTTCCTTTACAGGTGACTTTATTCTTTGCTCTGACAGATTTTAATATTCTTTTCTTGTGTTGCATTTCTGCAATATTGACTATTATATAGCTTGGTGTAGTTTTGTTTTTGTTTTTTCTGATCATGGCTAACTGGAGTTCTGTATGCCTCACTTATCTGTATGTCAAATTCTATTTCTAAGCTTGAGAAGTTTTCTGCCATTACTTTTGTGGACAGGTTTTTTTTTTTATGTCCTTTGTGCTATACTCTGATTTTAAATTATTCCTATCCATCTTGTTATTCTTTGCATCATCTAACAGCTGTTGGATTGATTTTTTTTTGTGGCCCCTTGTTAGTTTTAATGTCTTTCATTTGATGATCACTAACTGCCAAGCCATCTTCTAGAACTGATATTATGTCATCACATTGGTTGATTCTGCTATATATATTTTCAATAGAATTTTTAATCTCCTGGATATCTGTTTAAATCTATTTTATGGAATCCAGTTTTTTCCTGTTGCCCATTTATAGTTTCCATCACTTTCTTAAGTACCTCTAATTTTTTTGTGTGTCTGTATTTATTCTAGATTCACTAAACATCCCCTTCACTGTGGCTGTCATCTCTTTAGTTATCTGCAAAATTATCTGAGTTTTTTTTTTCCTAGAGCCTTGTTTATCTGCTTCAATTCCTCTTGGCTGCCTCCTGGCACCACGTCATCCCCTTGGACTGTTGGGACCTGACTTTAAGCCAAAATGACACATTTTTTATTGCAACAAACTTTGATCTCAGTACAAATTATATAATAAATCTCAATGGCCCAAAAATGGCACTTTCAATTTTGACATGCTGAGCAGTTCACACAACTTTTGTCAATGCAATGGCAAATGGTCAGAAATCCGCTATCTACAAGGCTTCTTTCTCACCCCTCCCTCTGCCAAACTCATTGGCCCTCTCAGGTAATTCTATTCCTAACTCCATAATCCACCCCTCCTTTTCCACCCCCCCATTCTCCTTGCCCAAGTGACTCCCTCTCCCTTCCCACCTCAGCCCAGACTCCCAAGTGACTACTTTTGATCCACCAGACTACTTTATAAAAGGTTGTTCTGCCTGTGAGGTCCCTTTTGGTAAAATGCCACTATTCTTGTCATGTATATGTTACTGCTTGGATTTAATTGCTTAAAATTATTGTAAAATGTGTGTATAAGTTTCCGCTAGCTTTTGAATTCAAGTTTGCTTATTTATATGAAAAATTAATTTACCTTTCAATGTTTTGTTTTTCTTCTGTATCTGTGAGCCAACTGGGAGTTAATTTGTTTCTAAAACAGTACAAGTTTTCTTTTTTTTGGGGGGGGTTTCACTTACAAAGTAAATGGGTCTCTGTATCTCAAGGTTACACATTTTTCTACATTTTATTTAAGGCAGAGATAAAACTCCAGGGCTACAGGACATAATGGGCTATTCTTGTATTTCAAATGTCACTGGACACCATAAATAATCTCTGTTCTTGACCCCCACACCCACCTCATTATAA
Organism: Fukomys damarensis; assembly: GCF_012274545.1. Taxonomy (NCBI): domain Eukaryota; kingdom Metazoa; phylum Chordata; class Mammalia; order Rodentia; family Bathyergidae; genus Fukomys; species Fukomys damarensis. The sequence goes on along the minus strand of NW_022900941.1, from coordinate 11,103,695 downwards.
CCACATTGTTATAATTCCCTCCTCTGGCTGATTGACAAATGTACCTTTCATCTCCAACTTAAGGTAGTGTTTAATTAGTATGCTTAAAACATTTCTTGTGCATTGCAAATTCTTACGTTGCTCTTTCTGTACTTTGTTGATTAAACAAACTCAAAGTTACAAATACTCTATTGTCAACTATCATTTTAAAGTATAACACTGAAGAAATAAAAAAGGAAACACTAAAATTTTAACAACTGAAGTCAAGTTATGAAAGATTTATAGTAAATGAGAGAAACACACACACACACACATATATGTTTTAAAGGCTATAAATAAAGGGGATATATTTTTGATATAAAAGGATTTTGTATGTTTATCTTGTTAGAAGACTAAAGAGAGAGTACATAAAACCAGAAGGCCTAGGTATGTTGAGAAGGTATGTGGAAGTGATTTATCAAAGAAATATATATGTTTGCTTGTTGGCTTCAAGTTTGGTATAAAATATTTACATTTACAGTCACAGAGAGCTTTCATTCCTTCTCATTCTAATTCTACAAGAGATCTCTGTTAATTGACCTACAAAAGTTTTGACTAGTCTTAATTAAAAGAGATGTTATAATTCAGTTAGCTAAATACATTTGAGTGCACTCTAGCTTCGTAAATTGTCTTTGTCTGTGTCTGTCCAATAGTTAAAGTGTTTGTCCAATTATATTTTTAATCAAAATGACATAAAAGATACAAATAAATTTTTCATTTCTACAACCTGGTTTTACAGGTTAAATAAAACATTGTCAAGATAATTAAATATAAACTTTTAGGTTTGGATAGACTCCTGATGGTGAATAAAGAAGCAACTGCTCAAAAAAATTTATTCTGGTCTTTGTTCACTAATGGGAGCACCAGTGATTTTCATAGACTTATGGGAAGATGTACCCCCAATAAACATTGCTAAATATGTTGTTATAAAATGTTTACATTGGTTATCATCAAAGGGTTGAGTTCTAAATATGTTATTGGGATATGTTTATAATGGTCAACTTCAAAATATAATATTCTCTGTGGAAAAAGGAGTTATTTAAAAAGATCCTTTTGATACCAGACTAGGCTATATGAATAAGGTTTCATATACTTATAATAAATATAACTACTACTCTTCTGGTGTACAAAATATATTCATGTTTTCTGACTATACAGTCTTCCAACATATTGGATGATAATAATCTTTTCATAGGGTATTCACCCTTCTCTTCTGCTCCACCTACTCATCATGATTACAGGTACATTTTTGTATTGCCATACACATTTCTTAGATGTCATCCTATCAAAAGGTAATAACTTAAGTAAGAGTTTCTGATTTTTTAGGTGTTTGTAGAGGGAAATAAATACATTTAACAATGGCTACTTTATAGTAAGATACATATCTAAGTTTGTTGCAAAGTTAATGTCATCATGATTGTCATGCTAAAATATTATTATTATTAGGTTTAGCTCCTGATTCCAAGATTTTTCTGTTAATATTCTACAGGGAATCAACTACTAGAACAACCATGATTGATTTAAAAAAAAAAACAGTCTTCAAACTGTATTTTAGATTCCAGAGTGCTTGCTATCCAGATAAAGTTATGATAGTTAAGGTCATTGCTCCTGAGGTACTACTGATGTCACTGATCTTCTCTTCTGATTGTTCAACCACCAAAGTGAAGAGATCATCACTAAAAGATGACTGGGCTAAGAAGACTGCCAATATTTTGACCCTAGCCCTCTAAGGTCATCAAAGATCCAAGGTCTGAAGGAGCCTTTTCTACAACACCTTACATCTTTGGTTAGTTACCCAACCTCCTGAGCAGGGAGATCACTGGACACCAGAGGAAAAATGTACTGTGTACCAAAAGAAGGTCATCAAGAGAAAAAATCTCCCACACTTTCACTGAAAGCAACTTGATCAAGCAAAGCCTATGACCCATCCTAATGGCCAATACTGACAGGAGATGAGAGACTCTATGCATGGCTCCAAACAATGCCTAAAGAGACTTAACTGATCTTGATAGATAGCAAGATGGTCATATTGATTAACACAGGTCTCACTTTAACTCGGTCTTAAACACCCAGTAGAAAAGAATAACCAAAAGAAGCAGTCAGTGAATAGGCACTAGTGAAAGAGAGACTTTTGAGGCCCATCACTCTCCCTCCTTATAAAGGGATAGATCTCCAAGTAGTAAACCAGATAACCCAGTCTCAAAAAAAGCTACAACACCTATTTCATACCACCACTCTACTATCTCCCTGTCAATATCTCAGATTGTGGGATGTGTATGTCCATTTATCCTCACTCGCTCACTCCAGTTCCTGTCATCCTAGATTTTAACCTGTCTGTCTCAAATACTGGGAATTTATCCACAGTTCTGGGACCTTTTGCTACCAGTCTCCTATTCCCTACACAAACCACCAACCCTTTACTACTGGTTGGTCTCCTATTCTCTACACAAACCACTGATCTATTCTCTACACAAACCACTAATCATTTTTCACAGGGCAAAATGACAACATCGCTTGCCTTGCTTGCTCACTCTTTCTCTCAGAGAGCATCTGCTCTGCTTGTCCAATGGCCTGTACTCATATGTAATCAAGAGGCATTCTGATGCCTCAATCAGTCTGACACTTTCTGTTACATATCCTTCCTTGGCCCTCCAATGACCATTTATACAGAATCCCAGATATCTAAACAAATTCTCCCACATAATACAATCAGAAAAGGGCAATTCCCATTCTTGTCCCCTTCTTAATGGGAGCGGGTTGACAATGGGGATAGTAGGCATTTCTACATCCACAGATTCCTATCAGGCCCTGTCTGTAGAGATTTCAGAAGACATGAATAAAATAAGCCAGTCCTTAAATACAGTACAAGATCAAATAAATTCTCTAGCAACAGTTGTGTTACAAAATAGAAGGGCCCTTGACATGCTGACAGCATCCCAAGGGGGAACATGCCAGGTGCTAGGTGAAGAATGTTGTTATTTTGTTAACTAGTCAGGGATTGTTAAAGCAAAGGTTAAAAAATCACAGTAGCACATCAAAAAGTGAAAGAGACAATGGAATTCTTGGGGAATAGACCAAAGCTATTCCTGGATTCCCCAAATTATGCCTTGGCTACTTCCCGCGTTAGGCCCACTGGCTTGTTTATGTCTTTTAATCATGATAGGGCCCTGTCTGCTTTGCTGTTTTCAAAATTTCTTGCAGGAATGCATGATGACATTTACCAACCAGTCACAGAACTCATCATGGCAGGGTACCAGGCCACTGCAGCAGAGTCAAGAAGCCCCCACCTACCGCTGCCCCCACGAGATCCAGGTTTAGCCCCAACCTTCACCCCTTTGTCAGCTTGAAGCAGCTTCAGAAGAAGAAACCTTTACCCAATAACCATAAAGCAAAAAGCCTGGTATGTTAGATTTCCCTTGCCTTAAGATGGCTGCCACATGGACTAGCAGCCTCCAGGTTAAAATATGGCTTCTCCCAACAAAGGACAGGCTTCTTCTTCCCATCATGCTATTAGGGAAAAGCTTTATAAATAGCAAAAACCTATAAAGTGTTACAATGTAAAGTAGCTTCTGCTGTCTCTAACAGCAGTTTATTTTGTTTATCTCAAAACTAATAGGCACCAAAGGCACTAATTGCTGAATGAGGCATTTGGTCTTACCCTGAGATAACAGGGCATGTCAAGGTCTTGAGCTCTGATGAGACTGGAGCTACATGATCATAAAAGTGTCTAAATGAAAGAACTCATTGCTAACATTTGCTCCCCTGACCCTTAACACCCCCCGCCCTTTCCTATGGACTAAAATAGATAACTAGGCAAATCTTAAAGGTAAACTCCCCAACTGCAAAGAACTGTTATGTCTGGGTTGAAAAGATTAACTATTCTGTGACCGTGATTTGAACTGCGAGAATGAAATGTAACCACCCAAATGAAGTCAAGTGAAACCCTATAAAAGGAGGACTTGTAACCCAATACGTTGTCAATCCAGGCATGGCTTCTGTGCAATCAACCCTTGTTGATGAGCAAATTTGTTATTTTACTTCCATTCTGCTGCCTCTCTGTGTGTCACTTACTGATTCCTTCCATAATAATGCCTCTTCTCTCAAAAGAGTAACCTGATACTTGCTACCTCCTAGTAGCTATTAATGTCACAAGCCCCTCCTACTGATGTCACAGTCTCCTCCAATCTTTTTTCTTTTCTTTTCTTTTTTTTTTTTTTGGTACCAGGGATTGAATCCTCCAGTCTCTTAATACTACCTCACTCAACTCCACCCCGGTTCAGGCTAACTCTACCCTGCTCTTATAAAAGAAGATCCCTGTTCTGCCATGTTGCTCTCCTTTGTTTGGAGACAGCCCACTAGATCCTCCCCATGATAAAGGCTTGTTATTGTTCTGGTCTGATTAAAAAAAAATCTAAAACAAATCAGAAAATTATATACTGTTAATATCTCAATAGATTGATTTTACCCTCAGGGGAATAATTTAATAAGGATAGAGGGGAAAATAGAGAAATGAGAGAATGAGATTAAAGCAAGGCTGCAGGACAAAAGGACTATTACCCAAGTTTGGGGAGAAAGGAGAAAAATAAAGGAAAAGACAAGGATGAAAACAAAACCAAAAACCTAAAAAACAGTGTTCACACTCAAGAAAAAAATTGAATAAACAATCTAGAAAAAAGAAGAAAAGGAAAGAGATTTTAAGACTACGGTTATCTTCTAGGGTCTACACTTTTATTGTGGTGTCCAATTCAGGGCATGTCTTCACTGTCTCTGATAGACAAAGGGATCAGATAGAGCCCAGATCCATGTTAGATGATTCCAGTAATCCTGAAGTAGGAATAGGGCAGGGTGCTGATTTGGGTGCTTTCAGCTCCACAGAAGTTCAAACTCATCCTAGTCTTTGATTGAGGGATTGGTGCCTGGCTTTTTTAGCCTTAAGAGTCTTGGTGTCTCCTTAACAGCTTGACTTTGTATACCTCATCCTGAGTGTCTCCTGTGGTTGTGCCTCGCCATTGCAGGGAGCCTTGAACAGAAGCTAGCCCACAGCTGCTCTGAGTTCCAGATTCAGTTGGGCTCTCTTTATAATGGTGTCTGGTCAAGCTCCTTCTCCAGGGGATGCTTAGACTGTAGTCACTCACTGGCTGTTGGAGCTCACAACTTCCATTGCTCCATTCCACTGGTGTTTTTCTCCAAGCAGGTCTCTGGGTTCCCCACTTCCCCTGGGTTTCTGTAGATTTGAGCCTCCTCTCATATATAGTCAGGGAAAAAGTGTAGCTTGCCACCTCCTTTTTCTGTGTTGAGATGTCTGTTTACTTTCCCTGTGAGCTTCAATTTCCCTTCAGATCCTTCCTGGGTCCCAGGGATCCTTCACTTTTATTCTTTGTTTTCCCATGTTTTATTCCAGTGTCTGGAATCTGAGACTCATATAGGCTAACATGCTGCTGCTTACTGCTCCCAAAAATATGAGGTTTATATGTTTTTACCCCTTCAAGCAGTCTGTCCTTTGCTCAATTTAATCAATTTACAAAGTTATTATTATCAAATACGAATTTCTTCCCATCACTTCAATTTTATTCTGCTTGTTACATATGTTTTATCACTTTCCACTCCTATTTATTTTTGTAATTTGGTAGTTTTTGTCATGCTTTTGTTTGATTTTCTTTTCTTTTATACATCTGTTCCTCTAGTGAGTTGCCATCCATGTGTTTTCATAATGGTAATTATCATTCTTTCTAGTGTAGGACTGCCTTATATAGTTCCTGTAGGGATGGTCTGGTGGTAATGAGTTCCTTCAGTTTCTCCTTCATATCTGAGAATGTCTCAGTGTCACTGTCTCTATATCTGTCTCTCTGACAAAGGATTGAAACCAGGATACATCTCTATACCCTTTTAATTATTTTTAATTAATTTTGAGACAAGGTCTTGCTAAGTTGCTGGGCTCAGAATTGTGATACACCCATATCAACCCTTTCAAAGTGCTAGGATTACTGGTGTGTGCAACCATGCCTGGCTTTTAGTTTTGTGGAATAATTTAATTGGGAATAGCATTCTTGTTTAGATATTTTTCTTTTAGTATTTTGAATATCATATTCCATTTTCTTTTGGCCTACAACATTTCTGCTGAGAAATCTGCTATTAAGTTGATAAGCCATCCCTTCTATGTGATTTGACATTTTCTCTCACTGTTTTTAGGATTGTCTTATGCTTTGGACATTTTAATTATAAATGAAAGCCAAAATGGTGAAAGTCTTTTTTGATTTAATCTTTTAAACTTCTTGAATCTGGATGTCTATTTCTCTTTGAAGGTTTAGGAAAATTTGAGCTATTATTTTATAAAATAGGTTTGTAGTGGCATTCTCATTTTCTTCTCCTACTGGAATTCCCCTAATGCAAATATTTGTTTACTTAATAAATACAATAGGCTTTCAATATTTACATTTTTTCCTTTTTGTCTAACTGGGTTAACTCAAAAGGCCTGTCAGGTTCAGAAATTCTTTGTTTTATTGTTCTAGTCTGTTGTGGAAGCTCTTTACTGTGTTTTTATTTTGTTGCTTGAAGTTTTTAATACCAAGATTTCTAATGGGTTCTTTTATGATGTCTTCAGCAAATACCTCATTTATGTCTTCTTTTTCTCATTTCTTTGTATTACCTACATTCTCTTCCACCTTGATGAGTTCCTTATGATAATTTTTGAATTATTTTTCAGGCATTTCATAGATTTAGTTAAAATTTAGATCTAATGCTAGAGGATTATTTTTGTATGTTGGAGGTGCCATTTTTATTTTGACATTTCTCATGTGCTTATGCTGTTGGCTGTACATCTGGTGTAACATTCATTTCCTCCAAATTTTATGAAGTATTTCATAAAGTAGCTTTTGTAGAAAAAGATTTGGGGACATAGGACATCGGTTGGATAGATGCTTTGGGTTTGACTATAAGGGAACACAAATGCAGTCTCTGACTTCTTTATCTTTGATTTCACCAGTGTCAATAAATGCTGAAACAGATTAGCCTTCAGTAATCCATGAAGGTAGTTGTATAATCTTATATGACAGGCTTGTAATAGTATTTTAGGATCCAGAGTCAAGCCCTGATGACAGTAGGGCTTATGGCCACAGCTTCCACAGTCTTGGCACAAGATAAGAAGCCTGACTCCAGGTTCAAGGAAAGCACAGGAGATGCCAAGGGCTGTGGCATCATATTCTGTGAACCACACAGGAAATGAGAGATGCTTAATCCTGTGGCAAATGCAGTCTGGATGAGACTGGAGCTTTCTCAGGTCTTGAGAGCTGAATATAGGTGTGGCTGGAGTCTGTGGCACTGGTAACTCTGGACTTGGGGTTTTAGAACATAAAAAGGACCTTCCCTAGCTACTTTAGTGACTATAGTTGGTATTGTGTTTTGTAACCTTGTTGTCCTCTTTAATACTGCCGTGGGCCAGAGGTAACACCTTCAGGTTCAAGTACAAGCAGAACTAGGGATTTTGGCATCAACAGCTGTGATCTGAAGTCTGTGGAATATGAAGATTTTTCTAAGTCATTAAAGTCATGTGTAGGTAAAATTTGAGATCGTGGCACTGATATCCACATTCTTGGAGGTACACATTCTGGAAAACCTTCACTAGATTCTATAAGTTGAGAGTGGTTGGTTCTGGGAATTGTGCTTTGGTGTCTGTAGTCCTATAACTGCAGGGCATGGATGAAAGTAGAGCATGAAAGGAAAGCTCTAGTAGTGATGAGGCTTGTGGCATGGGTATAGTCCCAGAGCTCAACAACATAGATGTGTGCTTTCTCTGATCCCCAGGGACAAGCTTGAATAATTATGAGGCCTTTTGCATTTGCTGCTTCCATCCCAAGGCTGGTAAGTAGACCTTCCCTAGAACCCTAAAGATGACTGCAGGTATTGGCAGTGGTTAGGGGGTGCTGTTTACTGTATTTCTGGAGCTATGGGGCCCAGGTGGAAGCTTTCTCATCTCCCAATGGACAGGAGGTAAAACCCAGGCTGGCTTTCCATCAGTGCCTATGGTTCTGAGATTGTGGGCAGGGGAGGAAACATTCCTTAGTTCAGAGGAGGCAATTTTGGGTGGGACTTGGATTTGTGGCTATGACAACAACTGGTTCTGAAGTAGCAAGATGTAGAGGGCTTTATCTTCATCCTGATGAAACATGCATTGGCCCAAGGCTTCCAGAAGGTTGAGCTTTCAGCAGGCAGCCCAAGATGGTATTTAATGATAGCTGTTTTGGTAGTTAGTGTTCCAGGGTTGTGGGTGGTCCAAAGCCAGCTCTCAAAACTGGATTTAAAGCAGGTAAGTACTGCAGAAATCTGCAATGAGGACTACTGGCCAGCTGCTATGATTAAAGTTGTTGGCATTGTCCCACTTATTTTTTGCCTGTGGCATTGGGACCCTCACACCCAACTGAGGAGCCAGGGTTGAGTGTGCAACCCCCGCCCCCATGTTGTCTTTCCAAGACTCCCTGCTGTTTAGGGTTCCTGTCAGCTCTCTACTAATTTCCAGAGCTATTCTTTCTTACTGTTCTCAAAATAAATTTTGCCTTTACTTTTACCCGACTCTTCTCTGTAGCAGAAATGCACAAAGGATATTTTTTATTCAGCCATCTTAGTTTCCACTCCTGAATGAATATTTTTTATTGTGTTACTTTTGGCAGTTCATGTCTTTCAAGAGATTGTTCCATTTCACCTAGGTTATCAAATTTGTTGAGTATGGAGTTTTTCACAGTATTCTCTTTGTCCTTTCAAAAACCACGGGATCTGTAGTGATGTCTCTTTGTTCATTTCTGATATTTTGTGTCTTCTTTTTTTAACTGCTGCAGGCTTATTGATCTTATCTTTTCAATGTATCAGTCTGTTGTTTCATTGAGTTTTCTATATTGACTTCCTGTCTTCACCCAATTTCTTTTTGAGGGTGGTGGTGGTGGTTCTTCCTCTCCCTCTTCTCCCCCTCCTCCCTTCCTTCATTGGATTTAATCTGCACCTAGCATTCTGAGGTGGAAATAATGCTTTTAGGATTTTTCTCTTTGAATATATGCATTTCTCACAATAAATTTCCCTCTAGGCACTACCTTTGCAGCACCTTCTGAATTTTGCTCTCATTTCATTTAAAAATTATTTTTCTTGCAATTTTTTTATCTGTATGTTATTAAGCCATTGTTATTCCAAGTATCTGAGGATTTTCTTCCTATCTTTTTGTTACTAATTTCTTATTTCATTCTATTGTGGTCTAAGATCAGATTTCTAGTTTTTAAAATTTGTCAAGATTTCTTTTATGGCTCGTGTGGTCTAGCTTGATGAATGTTGCATGTGAGCTGCAAATATGTCATCTGTAGATACTGAAATAGACTACACATGTCAATTACAGCCACTTACTTGACTGTTGGCGCATTTGAGTTCAACTCTATCAGTGACTTTTCTTTCTACCTGTTGGATCTATCCTTTCTTGATAAAGTTGAAGTTTCCAAATAGTACACTTTATCCATTTACTTCTTGTAGTTCCATCAGTTTTTGCCTCATGTATTTTGCTGATCTGTTAAGCAAGTATACATTGATTGCTATGTCTTTTTGAAATATTGACTCTGTAATTATTATGTAATGCTCTTCTTTATCTACATAGCTTTCTTTTTTTTTCAGCTTTAATTGAGTTTATTGGTACATTTTAGGGATACAGTACAGTTACATTCATTGTTGGGATCTTGTACCTCTACATGACGTCTTGATTCTCATTTTTTCCCCTTACCCCTGACCTCCCTTCACCCCCTCCTCCCCTCCCCATCTACAAACACTTTATTTTCATCTTTTCATTCTCTCACATTTTTTTCTTTTCCCTTATTACCCCTCCCCTCCCCATCCTACCTTCCCCACACCTTTAGCTCCTTTCTTCCCATTTCTAAATGTTAGTAATCTTATTAAAATCTTATGCATTGTTGTAGATTATTCACACCAGGGAAACTATTCGGTATTTACACATGTGTGACTTATTTATTTCACTTAGGAGTATATCTTCAATATGTATCCATTTTCCTATGAATGAATCTATTTTCTCATTCTTTATGGCTGAGTAATATTCCATTTTATAGAAAAACCACATCTTCTTTATCCAGTTTCCAGCGGATGGGCAAATGGGCTGTTTACAAGATTTAGCTATTACAAACTGTGCCGCTATAAACATGGGTGCACATACTTCTCTGTGATATGATTCTTTTAGTTCTCTTGGAAAGATACCCAGCAGAGGGATGGCTGGGTCAAATGGAACCTCCAGTCCAAGCTCTTTAATGTTACGATACAAAAAATAAACGAAACAAAGAGCTGGTTTTTTGAAAGAATAAGTAAAATCGACAAACCCTTAGCTAAACTTATCAAAAAAAGGAAAGAAAAGGCTCAGACCCATGCAATCAGGAATAAAAAAGATGAAGCCACAATAGATCCAAAAGAAATCCAGGGGATCATGAACACCTGCTTTGAGAACCTGTACTCTAATAAAATGGAAAACACAGAAGGAATGGACAGTTAAAATGTAATTAAAAACTTACCAACAAAGAAAAGCCCAGGCCCTGATGGATTCACTGCTGAATTTTACAAGACATTTAGAGAAGAACTACTACCATTACTCTTCAAACTTTTCAATGAAATTGAAAGGGAAGCTATACTTCCAAATTCATTCCTGGAAGCAAGTATCACTTGGATTTCCAAACCAGAGAAAGATACAACTAAAAAGGAGAACTACAGACCAATCTCCTTAATGAATATAGATGCAAAAATCCTTAATAAGATACTAGCAAACAGAATACAGAGGATTATTAAGAAGATCATCCATGCTGACCAAGTCGGATATATTCCAGAGATGCAAGGGTGGTTCAACATACGAAAGTCAATAAATGTAATACATAGCTTTCTTAAAAGTATGCTCTGTCTGAAACATAGCTAGTCCCACTTTATTAGTACAGTATATCTTTATCCTTTTTCCTTATGTATGTCTTTATATTTAAAGTGGATTTATGGACAATGTGGTTTGGATTTTTTAAAAAATCTCTGACAGTAGTCTCTCCCCACCTTCTTTTATTACTGGGGATTGAATCCGGAGCCTTCACACAGAGACAGAGCCCCATACCTTTTTAGGTTTTTAGACAGGGATTTGCTAAAGGGAATTCCCTTAGGCTGCCCTTGAATTTGTGATTCTCCTGTCTCAGCCTTACATAGTGTTGGGATTTCAGGTGTGTGCCACCATGTCTAGCTGACAATTTCTTTTAATTGATGTGTGTTCATTGGTGTTGTGACCGATGACAGTTGTATTAATATCTATACTGTTGTATTAATACTGTACAGTTGTATATCTATAACTGTTGCTCTTGTTCATTCCTTTTTAAAATCTTGTACTTTTTCTCATTTCTGTAGTTGAGAATTTGATATGGTTTCATTTTCTTTCTTAGCATATTACACTTCACTGTTTACTTTTTAGGTGATTGCTTGAGTTTGCAATATACCTATACAACCATTCCAAATTCAATGTCAAATAACACTATACTACTTCATAGGTACCCTAATTCATCTTTCTCATCTGTTGTCATTGCTGCCATTCATTTCACTTTTATGTATGCATGCATAAGTGCATAATTTATAATGACTATATTATTGCTGTTAACATTTGAGCTAACAATGTGAATAAAAATTTTTACTCTGCCTTCATTCAATGTTCTTTCTGTAAAATCAAGTTTCTAGCCTATATCATTTTTCCTTCTCTCTGATGAAGTTAAAAATAAAATTTGTACAGGAGATCCAGTGTCAAAAGTTTCTGAAGTTTTGTCTGCAAAAGTATTTGTTCCATTTTTAAAGGATAATATTGCAAGATATAGGATTCTAGGTTGGAGAAGACGTCCATCCCCTCAACACTTTAGTAAACCAAAGCCTAGTGTTCCTTTTTTGGACCTCCTTTCAATGGGACATAATTTTCTCTTCAAATTCTTGTTCTTTGAACTTTGCTAAGGAATGTATATTAATTTCATGCAAAAATTTTTAAAAGTGTAATATCTAGCATCAATGGGTTAAATATTTCACTTGACTCTCTTCATGCTTGTAAGGTTTCTGAGAAGTCAGATGTATTTTTTATATTTGCTCCTCCACAGGTAAGGTGTTTTGTTCCCTTAGGATTCTTTAAAGATCATTTTTTCTAAAATTTAAAGGTCTAGTTGTTCCTAATACTTCTGTTTCTGCTATCATATTAGATATTCGGATTTTTTTGTTTTGTTTCCTCTTTTGCTTTTCAGTTTCAGAACTCACTATTGTAAAGTGGGGTGTAGTGCTACATACCTTTAATCCTAGCACTGTGGAGACTGAGGCACAAGGACTGCTACCAGTTTGAGGCTGGCCTGAGATACACAGTGAGTTCAGGTCCAGCTTGAACTATGCAGCAAAATACCCAACAAGAATCACAGTCATAGCCTCAAGGTCAGAGATTATTTTAACTATGTCCAGTCTAATGAGTTCATCAAAGTCATTCTTTTTTCATTACAATGTTTTTGAACTCTAATACTTATTTTCAGAAATTTGCCTTGGTTTTCCAAAATTCTTGTCTACATTTTGTTACCTTAACATATATTATAATTTTTAGAAATTCCTGGCCTGACGATTCCAACATCATGGCCATATATGACTCTGATTCTGATGATTGTTGGGTCTTTTCAAACTGCTTAAGGCCTTATAGTAAACCATACACCCCCCCACACACACACAAATATGCATACATTTTTTTGTGGAGGTGGTGTGGGGAACGTAGGCGTAATGTATTGAGTAAAAGGAACTATAATAAGCAGGGGAACAGAAAGCATTATATAGTCCTATGATTAAATCTTCCATCTTTTTGAGGTGTGTGAAGTGTAAACTACACTAATGCTTTTTAGTCTTACCTTCCTGTCAGGTGGACAAAAGATTAGCATGCTCTGTATTTCCCTTTTGCCAAGTACATTAGACATTTGTAATTATACTTATGAGGATACCCCTTAAGGACAGAGGACCTGATGTGGTTAAACATGGATCTTCTAACCTTTCCACTTACAGGGAGCATGTAATTTTTTTTCTCCAGTATTTACAGAGAGGATCTGGTATAACTCCTTGAAGCAATTAATTACAAAGTCATTTTGTAAAAAATTTTTAAAAATTATTTTGTAAGAAATTTACATAAGCACCCTGACTCTTCTCGCCCCTCCATGACTAGGTCCTCCTGGAGGTTTTAACTCTCAAATATGTCCACATTGAGCCTCCATTACAGTTTTTCTTACCCCAGCAGTGGTTCCTGGAGAGGTTTCTGCTTCTTTCTTTTCTGGTTATCTGTAATTTTTGGCATTCACCTATTTTTCCTATTTTTGAAGCATTTAGCCCTGTGATACTTTTCTGAGAGCACCACTTTTTGTTTGTTCAGACTTTTTATTTTTTTAATGTCACATTTTCTTTATTCCAAGGTGAAGGAGGCACCTCATGAGGCTGAGATGGTGTTCACAGCACGTTGCCAAGCAGCTGTGACCTTCCAGGCAAATGGAGATTCCTGGCGGGAACAGAAGGAGAAGCGAGCAGCCATGATGGTGGGGCTTCTGATTGGAGTGTTTGTGCTATGCTGGATTCCCTTCTTTGTGACTGAGCTCATTAGCCCCCTCTGTGCCTGCAGCCTACCCCCCATCTGGAAAAGTATATTCCTGTGGCTTGGCTACTCCAATTCTTTCTTTAACCCCCTGATTTACACAGCTTTTAACAAGAATTACAACGATGCCTTCAAAAGTCTCTTTACCAGGCACAGATGAAAGGGGCTGAAGACACAAAAAGGCAGAGTTCTGAGGAGGAATCGAACTTTTATCCATCACTTTCAGTGATCTGGGAGCCTTCTCTCCATATTTAAGTACTAATGATGTTTTTAAAGTTACACTGTTAAGCATGGACTATGGAAGCTGTGCCATACACTTGCTGTCTCATGAAGTATGGGAAACATGTAACTATGCCTTCTTCCCATAGAGCAGGCATTGCCAATGCATCATCATACATTTCCCCATAAGAAGAAACTCCACCTTAGAATCCTTTCAGCACAACACTTGAGGTTGTTACTTACTAATAGCATTGACACAGGGGTCAAACTGAATTTCTCTGTCGAGTGCCCTGTTTCCCTGTGTAGATCTCTCAGGCCTCTCTAAAGACCCTCTCCTTTGTGAAAGACTTCCTTCTCTCATTCAGTGGTCTCAACTTACTTTCCTCAGCCACTTACACGCCCTAAAAGGCAATAAAGTAATACCTCTGTTGGCGAGTACTTCTGTTTTCAAACAATTTGGTTCGAAAACAAAATCATTCAGCAAAATTTTGCTTCCATTTGCAAACTCATAAGGTCAGAATCATAATCATGGCTATCTTTCTCACACACAGCCATCTTCCCCATCAAAAAACAAACCAAGGCACCACTATATATCCCAAATTTGCAGGAAGATAAGGATGATGTTTAGTAACAAACCTCAGTGGAACTCACACCTACCAAATCAAATTCTCAAAGAAGTGGTCTGTTGACCTATATATAGTACATTCTATGACTTTTAAATCAGTGGGAGATGCTGAATACACAATACTCTTTAAATAGGGTAAGCTAGCATTCCTGGTGGATGACCTGGGAATCAGCACCTTTAAAAGCTTACCACACTTCCAATGTGTAGCTAGAGTTGAGAACCCCTGATTTCTTCGCTGTTTCTTCATCATATGGGAGACAGGACGTAAACTTTTCCCATTACTTCACCATACCGACTTGTATGTGTAATAAAAATACTTTTGAGGCATCCTTGTGAAGGCTCTGAATCATTTTTATTCATGGTATACACACTAAGTTGGGGAAAATGATGCCTGGTGTAGAACTCAAAAGCACTACCCACTAAACCTGTAGGTTGTGTTAATAATCTTGGCTGAAAGATACTGGATGTAATCTTCAGCTTTGTTTTCCAATTTTACTATATGTGCTGCTGAAGAGAGCACTTCAGCTTTGTTTTCAATAATTGTATCCAACATCTCAGTGGCATATAGCAACAAGCCTTTATTTCTTGCTGATATGCCTATGGCTTATCTGAGGTTTCACTGATCTTAGCTGGAATCTTCTGTGCTTGATTAGGTCAAGGTCTGCTTCATATGTCCCTTATACTCCCTGGGTCAACAGGGAATATTTTAGTCAAGAGAGAAGGGCAAAAGTGAGCCACACAGACACATTTACAAAACTCATGTCAAAACTGGATATGGTGGAACATGTCTATAATCCTAGCCACTTAGGAAGCTGAGTGGAATATTACAAGTTCAAGGCCAGTCTGGGCAACTTAGGACTCTGTGACCCTTGGGGTAAAAAGGGCTTGGGGCAAAAAAGTCAGTTAGCTTACAAGTCATGAAAAACCCCAAGGTGAGGGGATGGGGGAAAACACTACTTCCATGACAAAGGTATTTGGTATGATGAATGGCAAACAATAATGTTCAAAAGGGCCGGGGATTTAGCTCAGTGGCAGCGCCACCTGCCTCGCAACCACAAGGATGCGAGTTCAATCTCTGGTACCAAAAAAAAAAAAAAAAAAAAAATTTCAACATTTTAAAATAGAACATGGAAAAAAAAAAGTGTGATACAGAAAGGGCAAGTCTTAATATTTTCATCTGGCTTATTACAGTGTTCTCGTAAATAGGCTCCCTGTATTCTACAGGTAACAGCCTCCAGAGGAAACTATTAAAATGAAGCCAAATCACATTGCTTTTCTTTTCAAATCCTTCTATAGCCTTCCCACACAGGTCACTTTAATATTCCCCAAACTTACCTGGATATAACTCAGGACTATTACATTTGCTATTCCTTCTGCCTGGTATTCTTTACTAGGTTTCTATGTGATGTACTCTCTCAACTAGTCAGGGACGAAGGCCTTCTCTAGCTTCTCAATATAAAATTGTACGCATAGTGGTCCCTCAGTTCACAAACTTAATTCAAATTTTCTATGATTCTGGTTGCAAACCAAATTGGATGAGAACCGAATCAAATTCAGTGGCTAGGTTCAATGTTGACCTTATGGGAAAATTTGATTTGGTTGATACAAACCAGAAATTCAAATATTTCTTGGTTGAATATTAATATTCTCATGGAACACAAAACAAGTAGACCCCTGGTTGGTTCAGAAGCTCACCAAGCCTTCAAAGAAACAGGCTCTTTCCAATTTTTTGCTCTTCCAAACTGTGTTGTCAGAACCTCTTTTCGTGGACTCAGGATGAAGTTGCTCATGCTGTCTTTTTTTCAACAACCTGAACAAACAGAAAGGGCAGGTAGGTGCACAATGTGCTGATGACCAGTAAGAAGAATCTTTCCTGGAAAGTTTAGCAGTTTTCCCCTAATTGGGCACTAACCCTAGTGGGTTAGACACCCACCTGTAAATCTATTCACAGCAATCAGAAATGGTATTCCCATCACTGTTGTAGTACAGCTGTTATGATTCCTTTTCCAGGGCTGGACAAAACTGGAGTTCTGATGGACAGGAAAGAGGAGCAGGAAGGACTACTTGCAGCTAATTTCTACAGAAGGTGGGGTTGGCTTATGGAGAATGTTAACAGCTACCTGGGACTCACAGGTGCTGTCCCCAGGTTTTGTACCCTAACAATAAGGAACAATGATTACACTGTGATTTGTTTTTTTCATGAGATGCAGGCAACCCTGAAACAGCTTTAGTCTATTCCCAGGATTAAGTCACTTCACAGTTCATTTTTCTGTCCCTGTTTCTTTCCCTGCTACCAAAACACATACAATAGACACAGCCAGCTAGCTACTTGGTGTTTTGCCTGCGCAAATGTGTTCCACCAGAAGAGAAAAAACACTCTTGCACTGGCCCACTACCCCCAAGACAAAGCAAATAAGGTTTACTGCTTTAACTCAAGGGCTTTATCTTTCTTAACAAAGCAAATTTATGGAGCCAAAATCATCTTCCATTAAAAAAAAGATCAAAATTTAAAATCCATTTATATTTTAATAGATATCATCTGTACACGGTACAAAATTCAGAAGGTACAAAAGGTATACAATGAAAAGTTATTTCTACTGTTCTTTACAGAGGCAACCACAGCTGCCAGGTTGGAGTATAACCTCCCAGAGAGATTCTAAGTGTAGCCAAGCAGACATTTGTCTAGACACATAAGTGTTCACCTACATACACACACACACACACACACACACTTTCTTCCATTCCAAACAGTAGTAAAT
>NW_022900941.1:11063127-11086333 GCF_012274545.1 Fukomys damarensis | reverse complement strand
ACACACACACACACACACACACACTTTCTTCCATTCCAAACAGTAGTACATCATATGCCTCCTTCCCCAATCATGCATGGCAGTACACAGATTAGCTCTGTTCTTCTAATACACAAAATATTCCAATCAGGGGAATTGTCCACAATTGTCCCAAATTGGTGGCAGTTACCCACTTTTTGCTATTAAAAACAATGCTTTAATAAAAATCTTGGTATACAGGAAAAATTCTCAGATGTAGCATTGCTGGTCAAGAGATGGTGTGTGTGCACTTGTGAAACATTGCCCAAGTGTCCTCCAAGAAGCTGTATAATCCATACTTCTGCCAAGGTCATGTCTGAGTGCTGCTTCCCA
The DNA here is from genome assembly GCF_012274545.1 of Fukomys damarensis. Lineage (NCBI taxonomy): Eukaryota > Metazoa > Chordata > Mammalia > Rodentia > Bathyergidae > Fukomys > Fukomys damarensis. Next base: position 11,085,982 of record NW_022900941.1, on the reverse strand, counting down.
CAACCTTGTGACAGCATTTCACTTCTTAGTTTCACAAGGCTGAGACATTTTCTATGAGGCAAGTTACCTCTAGATTCATGAAACATTTGGAACCAAAACATAATCTATCTGATATTAGTGTGAACCCTTCCTCTTTCTTCTTCCTACCTCAGGAGAAAAACCATTATCAAAAGATAATTACTCTGAAAGGTTTGAAAACTCTGACTCCTTTTTTTACTAACCTTCAAGGTTAAAGAATAACACTCTAAGAGAGTTCCTTCTAGGCTGCTGAATAGAACTGTCAACCTGTTTCAAACTAAGCATAAATTATAGGAAAGGTTAAATCTAAATTTTGCTAATACAGTGATGCAAAGCTGCAATTTGTAGAAGCAAATTTATGCAAGCAGCATTTCCTGATCATCTGCCTGAGCCAGATCCTGGGCAGACCATGGCAAGAGGCAAGGTCCATTTTTTGTTTCTGCCTTTACATTTGAGATGAGAAGGCAGGCAACAGACCTGGCAAAGGACAAACAGACATTTAAACAGTAGAATGTGCCATAGAAACAGATCAGGGGATGGGCAGAGCAAGATCAGGGTGGAAGCTAGGAAGTCAGGGAATGCCACTGCCCAAGATATTGGAGGGGAAAGAGATCTAGGCAGAAGGAACAGCAGGCAAATAGCCATGAAGGGTATGAGCTTGGCCCATATGAAGTACTAACATAAGGCTGATGTTATGGGGGAATCAGAGTTCCCCATGTTTTCAAATATGCTGCGGACCAGCTATTAAATCCTTATTAACAACCTTACACAATTTATTTATTGTGAGAGGGGAGATATTTGTAGCAAACACCTCTGCCAATGACTAGTGGCACCTGCTTCTTGCTTTCCATAATTCAGCTATAATGTTTTATATTGAATCAGACCAAAGCTGTTTGACCCAAATGTGCAGATGATGGACTGGGAGAATACAGCCCCTCCCTCACTGGCTGACACAGAAACCTAGAGCCTGGTCTGTGAAGTGGCAGGGTTCTGCTGAGTTATGTGCAATTGAGGTCAGCATGACCCTGATTAAAATCCTCTCCACTGAATTACGGCTTCTCACTGACCCAATGGGTTACTTTTTAATTGCACCAGGTCCCAATACCGGGACCAAGATAAATAGTGCTTACTCCCTAACAGCCCTGCCTGGCACAATCATGCCAGGTGTTCGGGAGTATTTCACTAGAAGCCTTCAAAGCATATCCGGCTTCCTATTCCTTCCCATGACTGTATTCAATAAATACTGGATGCAATACTGGGGGCCTTTGTCTTTGCTATCTTTGTCTTTGACCCAAGACTCAGTTCTTTCACTCTTAAGTTTCATTTCTTGTCTCTTAATTCACCTTGTGCTGTGGTAGCTCACAGACCACAGCAGAGGGCCTGGTAAGGTCCCCTTCCCCATTCCCTATGGATTTTATTTATTTAGGTACCAGGGACTGAACTTGGGACCTTGTGCTTGCGAGGCAGGTGACAGCACCACTGAGCTAAATCCCCGGACCAATTTTATTTTTATGAAGTATTTCAGCTTACTGCCATGTGCTGTAAAAAGGCCTACTCTAAACTGAGTGTAGAAGACCAAGAAAGGGCATGGGGGACTCTGAAGGTGGATAATACAAGGCATTTTCCCTGGCAGTGCTCCACCACAGGGACAGACAATGGCACACACTGGGCTGTTCACTGTATGTTCTGTATTATGTTCTTTTACCTGTGGTCAACACTGGCTGTAAGTAATAATGGACTTCCTTAAAGTGTTCTGACTCAAAGCATGTTTCAATCCAACTATATGCACTTCACAAGAGATTTGGGCTCAGTTGTAGCAACCAATAAAAGTTATTGCTAGAATGCCTAGTTCCCTCTTAAACTGATCACTAGTCACCCCTAAAGTAAGCAAGACAAGACTATGTTGAGCAGCAGAAATCCAGGTAGCACAGGTTGCAGGCCACAGCTGACTTTTCCAAATGCTCTTTCAGGCAGGTAGGCTTTAGTTAACGAAGATATGTTCAAGACCCGCCATATGTGACAATATCAAAGTTGTGGGAGGGTACCTTGTAGATAGAGTGCTACCTGATGGCCTTCCCTATTCTCTACTCAGGGTTTCAGTAGTTCACAGGGGATGTGGTGTTATTGGGGATTATTTCCTCAGCCTAAACAGGGAAAGACCTCCAACCTGTGCTGGTTCTCCTGCCTGATTCTGACAGACTCAGTGCACATGGCTGTAGGGCCTGACTGTCCTCAAAATATGGGCTACCAACCAGGCCCAGTTAAAATCAGAATGTCAGATTCCAGAAAAAGCTTATGCCTCACACACTTGGAATTTATTCTCTAATATAAGAAAGCACACTCCTCTGTGACTTTGTGACAGTTTTCTAACACAATGTATCTTCCTCTAGTGCTCCTGGCTGTCCTGTCATCTACAGAGACTGGACACAGCCAAGAACTGCCGGATGTTCCAGTATCTTCACAGACATGTCATAAGCAGCAAATCTGGTCCTACTCTCAGTAGCCTTTTGGATCACATCAGAAAACTCTTGTGTAGTCTTATGAGACACAGGAGGATATCCAAGGCACAAGGCACTCAGCTCGGTTTAGTGGGCTCAGTGTTCTGAGAATTGTCTGCTTTCTTCTGAAGCACATATACAAAAACAGTAACTAAAGGATGTTTTCTCTCTTCCTTATATTTCTGGAAAAGTCTGTGGGTTCAACAGAATACAGCACTATGTTTCTGGGCTCAGAAAAAGATATGGCCCCAGGAAGACCTCTACCCCTACCATTATGAGTAGCTCCTGAAATGACCGTGGACCTCAGTGCAGTTTTAACCTATAAGGCCTGACTATTCTACCTGCCCAATGTCCTAATCACTCACGGACAGTGTCCACCCTGCAGGCTATCTGCAGCAACCACAGAATTCTCAAGATTGCCTCTTGCGGTCTAAATTTAAAGTATGTTCAAGCAACAGAGACTAATTTTTCATCAGGCCTTGTAGACTAAAAGAAGGGTAAAGACATCTATCAATACTTCTCTACAACAAAACCAAAACAAATGGAACTCTAGAAACATAGCCCAAAATAAAGGGCTCCACTTTCAAAAAGCATTAGTTGCTTTGGATCAGTTGTGCCATACCTTCCTCCAACACAGACAGGTGGACTAGGGTAACTCCAGAATATCAACTACTCCCACTTCTCTAACACCAGCTCCAATGATCTCCTAATTTCTCACAAAGTCCAGTTAGCCAGGGTGAGGCTTTAAGCTTCTTTACATGTTAATACAGATGTTTCTCTGAAATTGAAATAATTTTAAATAGACAAATTGCTACTGTCTCTGACCTTCAAAACTGCATTTTACAGTCCAACCCTGCTCTTGGGCAGTGTGTACGTGCCTGGTTTACAAAAAATGGAGTACAAACCTCACAGTGGGGGTACACTGACCAAGACTAAATTGCCAGAGGGCAAGAGCCAGCACAGAAACTCTGTGTTTTCTTTGGACTGTTCATTTACAGAGGATAAAATTCGTCAGCTGTCCAGCCAGGTCTCTAAAGCCTCCTGCATATTCCAGAACATGCCCTCCTCTCCTGGTATGAATGCTCTGTAGCCTCTTGAGTTTCAATCAGTGTAGCTTAACCAAAAACTATTTCCTATCTCTGTGAAACATCCTATTCTCCCTTCAGATCTATCCCAAATATTAGTTACTTTTTAAGGAAGACTTCCATATTTCCACACAACCTACTGCTTCTTCCTCTGCCCCACAGTACCTGTTACTGTCTTTTAGTGTGCCTGCCCTTACAGCAGTCAGTATGGTGCATGTCTCTTTCTTTGATCAGATCATGACCTTCTCTGCAGTATAAGCAGGAAATGTGCTTTAAATAAAGGAATCTGAAAACCCGTCCACATGTTGACTGTGACTCAAATGACAACTAGGACACAGAAAGGTGTTGATTATTTTTAAAGATCCTCAGTATGAACCCCACCTTCAACTTTTTTGGTGAAATGAACCTAAGGAATACATAAGGATTGAATCAACAAAACTAAGTTCACTCAAGTTACTATGTGTGTCATACAAGCCTGCTGGCTGGTAACTTGAGAAGTAAGGAACAAAAAGCACCAGGGTAGGTCAAGGGCCCAAGTGACTGTCACACTGGCAGATCATTCACCCAGCAGCCTTCTGTTTACTGAAACAAACTAAAATAAACCTTAGATGGCCAAGGTGGGGCATATTTGCTCCTTGGACCACTTGCTGAATGCCTGGAAGGTAGGTGTAGGGAGTGTGGTTTACACTCTGACAAATCCCCCTCTGTGCTTCTTTCTCAGTGGTTGCTCAATTAACATTTAAAAGAATTCTTCTTTATTCAGAGTCTATACAAATATAGGTACCTTTATAAGTGTAATGTTACTGAAGAGAAAAAAGTTGAATGGACAAAGAAAGTACTGCCCGTGTTTCCTCATAGGACAGTGGGTGTTATCCAAGCCAGTGTTTATATTTTCTGATTCTTTCAACAACTAATAGAGATGAAATGGTAGCAAACAGGAGACAGAAAACAGCCAGGGAATTGAAATTAATACACCTGCACCTCTCTACTGTTGCTTTCAGAACCATTTCATGTCTTGTAGTTGATACATGGAATTAAAAAAAAAAAAATCAATGACATACAAAAATGGCTGGGAATGATCAGGAGGCCTTCGCTTTTACTTTGGACAGCAGCAACTCATTCTTTCGGCCCTCCTAGAGGAGAAACAGAGAGAGGATTAAAGAGAGGTGGTGATGACATCAGTAACTATGTGGGGCCCTGATGGTCTGTTTTTCCCCACTACTTCTGTAGAAGACACCTTCTGACCAACTAAACCATACTCCTAACAGGGTGAAACCAACTAAACCATATACCTGCATGGAGAAACTTCCCAATGATCTGTTAACCTACATACAAAGCCAAAGCAGGTATAATGACACTCAGTTTCTAGGCTGTCAGACAAAAGACAGGATGAGATTAGTCACTGTCATTCCAAGACTTTGAAGTTTCTAAAATATTCATGGGTCAGAAGCAAAAAAACAGACACCTATTCACCAGTCTGGGTGAGAAATTAGAAGGGGCCTTAGAGACATGAGACTCCTTATCCTAAGGGGTAAGACAGGCAGCCCTAGTAAATAGAGAAACAAAACAAAACAAATCATACACATATATTCTAACAACAGTGAAAGCTAGGACTATCCTCAGCTTTAAGAAAGAATTTCACAGGAAACAGGATGGGAGGTAGATCTCAGGAACACCCCACACCCCATGAGCTGTATTAAATCTATGACTAAACATGCTGAGGGATGTTACAACCTTCCTGTGATATTCAGTGTTCTGTGGAACAAGTCACCAGACTCAGTTACCATTTCTGACACAAAATACCTGACAAAATTTCCTCCAAAGTTAATGGAGAGTAAGTTTATTTTGGCTCACAGTTTGTAGAGGTTTCAGTCTATAGTTGGCTGGCTCTAAGGTAGGGTGGAACGGCAGACAGGCATTGTGGAGGAGAAAGTTCATGGCAGGCAGAAGGTAGCAAAACCAACAAAGTAGTGAAGAAACAAGTCCAAGGGACCTTAGCAGCTTCTTTCTTCCTCTTTTATATTTTATCTAGGCTACTGGGATTAGGACATTGCCAAACTAATCAGTGGACTGATTAAGTAACCTCACACCCTTAACCCCAGCATCACATATTCTAGATCCAGCCACCTCTGAAAAAGTGCCACCTCTGACAGCATGAGGCTTTGGGGGGCCAGTTAAATACCAGCTATAACATCACCTCTGCATCTTTCCTTCTTTGGAAATCTCATTATGTGCTTTCTAACACCCTTATTTCTACTGCCCTTTTAGTGCAATACTTCCATTTGCTAGCAAATCTCCAACAATCCCAACTCAATACATAGGCCCTAGGTGTGGCAATAATCAGGCCTCTAGGGACCACCCTTTCCTGGAGACACATTTACTATGGGAGAAAAATGTTCTTTTACTCCTGAACCTTCTGAAACCAAGATCACCAAAATCAGTTTCCCATCTCCCTGGGCTAAGCTCCCAGCTCTCTGGAAGAGATGCTTCCTGAGCAGATGCTCCTTTGTTTTTCTGAGGCAGGGTCTCCCTTTGTAGTTTAGGCTGACCCTAAGCTTACTATGTAGCCCAGGCTGGTCTTGAACTCGAGGTGATCCTCCACCCTCAGCCCGGGTGCTGGGATTATAGGGTGTGGCAGACTTCCCTAAGATAAGTGCTGATTCACACACAGGATTTAAATTTATATTCCACTTGGAAAGCTGGGAATATTTGGGCTCCTAGGCTGAGGGCAGACATGGATTCTTCTGCCGGACTATCAGAAACAAGATGCTGATACCTTTCAAGCACTTTTTTAAGATGAATTTTTGAGATCTGCTTGAGAGCGGGAATATACTAGTTTTTAGAAAATGAGTGAAAAGAGAAAGATGGAATAGAAACAGGAAGTTATAGCATTATACTGTTACTTGTTTCTATCTGTGTATTTTTGGAGATTTTCTAACAAAAATATAGAACACTAAGTAAATTTCAACTGTCTTTCTACCTCACATTTTAAATGAGGCAAAAACAACTCAGAGGCATTAAAACACTTCCACCATAAAAGTTCTTCACCATAGGTAACTCGTATTGTATCACAATGAGACTATGTTTGAATTTTTTCAGTAAAAGTGTCCTATGCTGAAAATGGATGCATATTGAGGCCATATTCTTAAATGAAATAAGAGACGTGTAAATACCAAATATTTTCTCTGGTGTGAAAATTTAAAGTGTAACTGAAAGTGTAAATAAGATCCAAATTGTATAACTGATAATGTGAAATAGGAAGAAAAGGGCTAAAGGTTACCAGAGGAACTGGTAAGGGTAAAGGAAATAAGGGACAAGAAAAAATATTAGAAAAGGAAAAATGGAAACAAAGTCTTTGTAAATAGGGGAGGGTACAGTGGGTGAAGGGAGGGCAGGGGTATGGGGAAAAAAATTAGAAACAAGATCTGTGATGTAAAGGTACAAGATCCCAATAATGAATGTAATTGTACTGTATACCTGAAATGCACCAATAAACTCAATGAGAAAAAAAAGATAAACAAACAAACAAAAATATCCCATGTTGTCACCTGCTATGTGTGATTAAATTTCATGATGAAATCTCCCTGAAACTTTTTGGCAGACTATAGAATGATGTTGTCTGTTTCTTCAAAGCAAAAACAAAAAGGGCCCCTTAGGCATTTCTTTCCAAAGAGTGAAAATGACTCATCACCTGTCTCTTTCCTGCTGAAGACCACCAACCCAAAATGTACCATGTACAGTACTTATCAGTGAACTCAGCTCTCTCAGGATTATGTCTCTAAAGGTAGCATCATAAAAAACAAAAGGTCTGCACTCACCAGTGCCATTCTAGAATTTAAATCTTAGTTTCATGGTCTTTGGAGAAACTGGTTTAGTGACAATCAATTAATATAATACAGTACAGTACAGTGATTCAGGTAATTTCAGAGTACAGTGTATGCTGTTAACAAACTCTCCAAGAATGAGCAAGTCAATGTGATTTTTAGAGAAAATTCAATGTCTCTAATCAAAATGCTGTTGATACCAGAGGTAGGAGAGGATGAAGGCATGACATGGTATCTAAGCAGTGTTCATGGGGCATCAGTAGTGCTCAATTAATGTGGGTTAAACCAAACTGAGAAAACACAACTGTGAAAATGGAAAAAGGCCATTACTGGATGACAGTACTGTGCTTTCCATGAAGAATAATTATTGCCCATTACAAGTGGTACGGGGCTGAGATGAGGTGAGAATTCAGAACACAGAAATAAAAGGCCAAACAGGTAGGGGAGAAGCAGGTAAAAAGGGCAGAGCAGAGCATTCAGAGAGAAGGTACCATCTGGGATGAGTCTGATTTTTCAACTCTTTCTACCACAAAGGAGATCTTAATCTGGAATTCAATGTATGAAAAAGAACAGCAGAGTTACTTTAGCTGAAATTATGAGTGGAGATCAGGAATAGCCAGAAAGCCCAGCCAACTCCTCAACACCTATAGTGGCCCCAAATTATCTCAGTAGAGCTGGTGGAGAAAATTTAAGAATTTGGAATGCTGATTAAGTGGCTGTCAATTAAAAATTTTTGACAAGTAAAATGAAAAAAAAAATACCAAATATTTTTTTTTTGAGAGGCCAAATTTTAACATGAAAAATCAAGAGAACAAGTTTTTTTTTTAAAAGAAAGTAACATATATATAATAAAACATCTAAGAACATAATATATAACCCCACCTGCTTTGGACTGAAGAGAACTTAGGCATGGGCAAGCATCTGGTTTTGGGGAATTGGTCTCTGAAGTGTTAACAGCTGACCCCATATAGGGGGATCATGGAGAATTTTGATGCTTAATAACTTGGAAGGAACACTTTCCTTCGGGGTCACCCTAAGCCTTCAGCTCTGAGAGCCTGCAGTGCGAGGATGAGGTTTTCCACTTTGTTTTCATGTGCTCTGACTTCAGCTTGTACTTAGCTTCTACCACTTGCCTTTTATTTCCATACTGTCAAAAGGGCAGTGCTGGAGTGTCTACATCTGAAATGTAATTCTTCTCTATCAGCCTTTTCTCTTTTGAGTTACTTGGGTTAAAGGGAAGAAAGCACTATGGAGGAGAGCAGCACCATTTGTTCCCTGCCAGCTTCCTCACTATGGGACTTCAGCTCCAAATTCTCTGCCAACCACTCCTTGGCCAAGAATGCCCTGTGCTGCCTCATAGCTAATGTGGTCTTGCTTTCCCAAGGCTGAGTGCTATTCAGTCTAGAGTCCTTCCCTGACCATGCCATCCGAATTGGTTCTCTCACACAGCCATCTTTTAAATTATTTGATATATACTTCCCACAAGTTTGTTTGCTCCCATTCTTTAGCTTATCTTTCTCTCTCACCACAATGTAAGTTCCTTGAGGACAGCAACTAGGTCTGTTTTACAACTTGGTTTATGAGGAGGAGCTGGGAGAGAGAACATTTAAAAGGATGTGTGACTTTGAAATGCCTGGGGTTGTGATTCCCAAAAGTGAAAAAAAATCACAAAACGGGGAATGGACAAATAGAAATGGGAAAGATGGGGAGGAAGGAAGACAGAAAGTCTTCAAAAATAAAGAGGAACAAAATTAGTGCCATGGAAGATTACATTTCTTATTCCTTATATCAAGCACTGGGATGTAACCTATGTCTAACTCCTTTGTATTTTTAGCACCCTCTGAACTCACCAGAACCTCATGGATTTAGGTCAAGAAGGTAGAAGGGATTCCTGGAAATAAAGCTACTGAGACACTGGCATGTGACAAAATGTTATCTGTCTGCCTCCCTTTTTGTGAAAAGTTGCTTAATAAAGAGGCAGCAACTTTTTTTTTCTGGAATGAAGACTCCCCCACCCACACACTCACCCCCCCGCCCAAATGCAGAGACAAAAACAAAAACAAAAAACTAAACAAAACAAAACAAAAAACCAGGGCCAGCAAAATTCAATTGGGTGCTGGGTGTTAGCAGGTGCCAGTCACAGTGCTAGGTATTTTTTCTCTCCTGCCTGACCCACAGAACCCACCAGGGAGACAGCTGAGGCCTGCAAAGACTGGGTCACTGCCAAAGTGCACAGCTGGTAAGTGGGAAAGCCAGGATTCATACCCAATGACACATTTCAGAGTTCTCTCTCTTCCTACTCATACTCTCCAGGATCATTCCCAGCCTGAGACTGGCAGGAGTAAAGATTCATTCTCTATTTAAATCCCCAGGAAACACTTTCCAAGTGGACCTTGACATGGGTTAATGGAGGCATTTTACTTCTGAGTTTAACAGGCTTTCTAAATGTTCGGAAAATGAAAATAAAGACGTGATGTGTCTTAGAACATTTAATTACAGTGTTACCTTGGTTTATGATTTTTGAAGAAGATGGCTATGTTTGTGTTTCTATGGGGAATATAGCCGTGGTTGTGTTTGTCACTTGATGTGGAGTTTGTAAATGGAAGCAATATTTTGCCTATGCTTTTATTTTCAAACTGAATTGTTAGCCAAGAGAAGCATTCATGAATACTGAGGTATTACTGTAGATTCTAAAGATGGGCGAGAGACCAATGCAATCTTCAACTACCTAGATGCCATGCTGCAGATCACACCAACTTACTACTTCTCATCATAGACACCAAAATAAGAAGAAGAAGAAAGAAGAAAGAAGAAGACCTAAATAAAAATAAAAACAAAAACACCCTGGCTTTGAAAGGCTCATCCTGAGGAAAATATAAATCTCATTTTCACCTTAACATGCCCTGGCCAACCTTACTCTTACCTCTTTGAACTCTTTCACAGTCTTAAAATATAGTCTCTGCTTTTCTAGCAGTTCCAAGTACTGGTCGTTCAACTGGTCTCTTCTCATTTTGTTCTCTTGCTTCTTCTTCTCCATCTGTTAAAAACATTTTGGGAAATGGTGGGTGATAAGAAGGCATTTTGACAAAAGCTGCTGGCAGTGTACAAAAGGCAACCATTAACATTTTCACGGATTCCATTCCACTACTTCGCTTCTATAAATTTTGATAGTTACCTTAACTATTTGTATAATTTTTTGTATATTACATAGAGGTCCTATAATTTATTCAGAAAGCTCCTTTATTAACTGAACATTAACCTCTGACAATTGTTTTCTGTCACTACAAACCACCTCACAATGAACATATTGGCGATTCCCAACTGGGGGCTTTTTGCACCCAGAGGGCATCTGGCAGTGTCTGGAGAAAGTTTTGATTGTTCTGACAGTGAGAAGGTACTACTTACTGGTATCACTGGGTGGGGACAAAGATGCTGCCAAACATCCTACAATGCAAGATGCTTCTAAACATCATACAACGCAGCAGCAAAGAATTCTCTGGCCCAGAATACTGTTTGTGTTGAGGTTGAAAAATCTTAATTTAAATAATTATGTTACACAATAAAATTGTACATCATCTTTTCACTTATTGCTACTAATTTCATGTTATAAATTTTTTACAATTATAATTTTTAAAAGTATATAATGTTCCTGATCATTGCTTGCTTATTTATATTTCTACTGATACAGAATACAGGTTTTTCCAGGATTCTGACCTGTAAGTAGAGTTAGACTTTCATTTAAAGAGGTTTTTCTAAGGTACTCAAAAAGCTTATTTGCTCAATGAACATTGACTGAATACCTACAAAATACCGAAATGTAATAGCAAAGAAGGGAAAGTCCTGCTTTCACAGTGTACATTTAGAGACTGACGTTAAACCAGCACCAAAGAGATATTAAAATTCCCAGGAACTATCAGCAATCTGAAGAAGGAAAAAACAACAACAACAACAAAACAAACAGGGTTGGTGATGGAGAGTGGGGTGGGCACATGGCTTTTTCAGACTGCAGGGCAGTGGGGGCTCTCTGTGGAGCAGCACTGGAGCAGTGGTGGCAATGGTATGTGCTGTATTTTCTGAAGATAAACTCAGAACATCAGCCAGCCAGGAGAGGGCAGAAAAAGTTATGGTGCAGACCTGGTGCTTACTGAATAAATCATGAGTGACACTTTGCCTTGGCTTCATTCATGCCAGACAGTTAATAAGCACAAAGTACAAGCCAAGTGGCTACATCTTAGTAGTTCTCTCCACTCTTTACACCCAGGGCCTCTGTCGACCTCAAAGGTGTATTGCCACCTGGCATCCCTAAAACCTACCCCAACATTGTTCAAGGGGTCTAGCCCACATAGACACTTATGGTCCTGGACCCTGTATCAGCTCTTTGTCCACGGGTCTGCATGTGGACACCAAACAGCACAAGGATCCTCCTGTACCCTAGGCTAGGATTCCAGAGTGGTAACCCACCTTTGCCCAGGTCCTTCCCTCAGCGGGTGGTCCTGCACTCAGGGTCAGAGGCTGCCCCTGAATCGCTAGCACTAGGCAGTCAGTTGTAACTTGCCCTGCTGATCCTCCTTGGACCCCAGTTCCCCATTTCTCTGAGGCCCTAGGTAAGGCCTCACAGCCAGGTCCCTCCCCTCTTACTTAGCACAACAGGTGGCACTATCCCAGGCTTCTTCTTTCTTCTTAGTACTTTAGCAAAAAATGTGTCCATGACAAAGTATGTTCTACTGACATAAACAATGCATTTGAATTATGAATTTATTCAGGACTCACTATGGGAGATACTGTGACAATGTAGTAAGGGTATGAGATTGAGGCCAGAAAGGCTAGGGCTCATATCTTAGCTGTTCTATTCTGTAGATCATGGATAGACTATTTCAATTTCTGAGTAACAGGTCCTCCTTAGCTAAAATCAGCATTTTACCACCTAGATCACAGGTTTTTCTATGAGGAATATATGATATTAAATGTTAAGTGGATGACATGTAATTTGGATCTTAATAGCTACTCAATCAAGGCAACTTTTCTTAACATTTAATGTACTAGACAGCACCAAGTAAGCAGGAAGAGTCTCTCTATTTCAGATCAGGAGCTTATTCTCATTCTGAGTTTCTGAATATTTTCAAATTCTCCTTAATACCAGTCATACACCCCACTTATCACCTCTTCCAACCTTGGTCAGGAACTCCAGGGTACTTTTGCTGCGCACCTACTCACTGTATTCCTGAGATCCAGAGATTGTACCTCCTCTGGGTAAGGTCTAAACACCTACTAATACGATTCCTTCTTTTCTCCTAAGTCCTCAGAAGGTGGCACATATACAGCTGTTCTATCACCTGTAAACAACAGTGGTCCATCATCCTATGATGCCTAAACCCACCATTTCTGAAGAATGTCTTTGGGGAGGACACACACTCACCTGTCACACCCATGGGAGCAAAACCCATCATGATCCCATTATAGGGAGAGCTATATTTTTGTTTTAAACAAACATTACATCCATTCAAATGAGTGCTGTTACTCAAAGGAGACCAGCTGATTCTACTCCAGGTGCCAATGAATATTCAAACTCTTACTTTATTTAGTGCTGCCTTCGCTCATTCAACAAACAGTTCCCGAGTGCCCACCACAGCTCAAGTGCTACTTCAGCCAGAAGACACAGACTTGGGACAGTCTGCTTGGCCCAGGGTCCCCTCATCCACAGATCTCACCATAATAGGGGAGACAGACACCATGGCAGTTCCCTTCACTGGCCAGCACTGAGGTGCAAACAGCATGAGGCTGGGGGAGGGTGGAAAGAATGAAGGGGTCAGTCCTATTTTTCCCCTCAGCAATGCAGAACAGGAAGGAGGAACAAAAGAAAAAAGCCCAATAAATCACTGCTGTTCTTTCATAGGATCAAGGGCAGCTCCCTGAGGAGAAGCAGTAGCAGGGTGGAAACTACCCGCCACACTGAGATCTGGGTTGTCACTGGATTTTGGGGTGTCAGGTTCCATGTACCTCATACCACAGATCATCAAGAAGGGACTCCATTTACTCTGTCCTGCCTAACATGTATCTGGCATGTACTGTTATTTTTGTGGCTGAAGAGAGGAAGCAATTATGTTTCTCACTTGCGATACTTTTCTTCTTTTTTGACATTACCTCATTTAAATAATTAATGGAAACACTAATGACATTTTTCTACAAGAAAAGGAATACAGAGCACTTTTTACCCTTAGCTCATCTTTATGAGATGAGATTAGAAGCAGTCTGTCTTATAAAAGTTTTTTTAGGATGATCGGACCTAAGGCAATTAATTCTTCCATGTGTTTACATACTGAACTCACGATCACGAGAGGGAACACTTTTAAGTCTCCACATATTTTACTGTGGAGTCTGAGGATCATTACAATCTGTTACCTTTTTTATACAGGACCAAAAGCAAGAAATACTTGAAAGTATTCATTAGGATTTGTCTAGAAATACAGTAGCAAACTAAAGCTGTGTGTATGCCATCAGTTTAAGCTGTCAGCAAGTCCACCTTCCTACTGGTAAAGTCTATTCGGTTCTACACAGGCAGGGACATCCTATGCTGCTCCCAGACTCAGTGGGTTTCTGCAAAGCTCTGTGGGCTTCCATATTCCTTATAGGCTCCTCTCCATTCTCTTCTGATTTTTGAGGTTCAATTTCCTTTCACTCAAGCAGAATTCAGTTCAGTGATTATTTGCCTTTTTAAGCGGGGGAACCACACTTAAAAACCAAAATGCTCTAGAAGCCAAGACTCCTAGGGAATGAAGCACTAGTGACAGAATGCCTGGAAGTAGAAATCTGGTGAAGAAGTGACTGCGCAAGAGAGGAAGCCTGCTAGGGAAAGTCTCTGCATCTATCACATAGGGTAGCAATATTCACTGAGGGGGCTCAGGAGGATCAGAGGGTGTGTTACTGATAAGAGGGGGTTACAGATAACAGGAGCCTTTGAACCTCACGGTGCAGGTAGCCTTACTCCTGCAAAGTCAGCTGCCAGGTAGGACAGAGGAGTGTTGCCAGGATGGAATACACACCACTCCATCCACCGAACCCTATAGAACTGCCACAGTACAGAAAAGAAGTCAGCTGACCTTCATCCTACTTTGCTTAATTCCTTCTACAATCTGTTCCATCTGACGTAAAAACTGGTCCCGGGCAGCAGAAGAGGCCATGGCTCTGAAAAAGAACAGGAGAGGTGTAATTAGGACACAGGGAGAGGGGAGATATGAAGCAGACAGCCCCACACCCACACTGTGGCATAAGAGTAAGTGGCCCTTGCAAAGTCCAGAGAATACACAGGGCCCATGGAGCCCAGGGAGCTAAGGATTTTAAACCTTCGAGGAGGCAGGAAAATCATCCAGGTCTCCTATTTAATCTTTTATTTCCTACTTTTTCTACAACCTTCTTAACCAATATGTGTTTTCTTTAAAATAAGATGAGACTACAAATAAAACAGGTATGATTTACCTTGAATTTTACTATTGAAAAATGAAATCAATTTGGTATTGAAAAATCTGAGATTGGAAGGCATTGCTCAGAATTTGTAAACATATTCTCAGTGTTCCTAAAACCAGGGCTTGACAACCTGGGTCCTACTGCTACCAAGCAGCAGCTAAACAGCAGATTATCTGATGTGCCAACACATCTCCTCCTCCCCTTCAGCTCTATAGAGTGGGGATAAAGGGACTGAGAATTCTTTCAAAGGTTTGGCACATAGAGCAGAACTCTTCACGAAAACCCTCAAATTACAGGCTCTTGAATTTATCACAAAAGGAAAATAAAGCACTAGTTTTAGAAACGTCACAAGACTGGAAGGTGCTAACTAAATCTGAATCTCATCAGGAACCTGTGGTGGTTATGATTTTGTTTTTAATTAGAAAAGAATTTTAAAATCTAGAATTTATAATTCATAAAGATCTCAGTCTCAGTCTCAATGTGTCCCTGCTCACCTAATGAGGGCCAAAAGAAAACCTGCTATCCAGGAAGCCAGCCTTGGGCTGCTGGGACGGTGGCTGGGATAGTACATCAGGGACATGCTTAAAGACGCATATGATTTGGGAACAGGTGGGCCTTCTATCCAATTTTTGGAGGAAAATTATTCATATCTGAACAAACTACTTTAGAAGATGTACTTTACCTTAAGAACAAGATGTACATCTTTTACAAATTATATAGGTTTTATTATCTAAATTTTTTTCATTATCTAAATTTTAAAGCGCAAGAACAAAGGGTATTAATCCTGTCTTACCAAGGCAAAATGGATACACAATAGCTGGATTACAATAGCTGGGCAAAGTCAAATTATTTCAAAATTAACCTTTTCACTGAGTTTTCTTGGTGTCTTTAAAATGTACTCTAATCATTATATCTCTGCGGGAACTAAAGGAATGTAAGCCAAGATACAACTGCCCTCAGCAGAAATGGGTATCCTCTGAATTACATGCCTGCGATTATACCTCCAGTCTACTTTTCTTTGTCACACAGTAATAAAGCGAGGTAGGTGAACACAAAGTGCAGGGTCATCAGTATATTTATAGGAAAGAGGAAGTATAGTACTTACTGTGAGAAGTTCTCATGAATTGAATTGAGTAGACTAATCTGGGGAAATAAACAAAACAAAACAAAGAACTCTAAGTAAAAGGCTGAAAGATTCTCACACTACCTCACTCACAGAAAGCTTGCCTTCTCTCTAGATACTTTCCAAAAGGAGCATACACCTTGCTTACGCAGATTAAAGTAACATGAAAGAAAAAATAAGGAACACATTCTTTGTTACATAGTTTTCCTCAGGGAATACCCATCTACTCACAGGAGACTTCTATTCTGCATTACCACAGGATGTAGGAGGACAGGTCTTTGAAGGGCTCTAAATGCCAGTTGTGAGATGCTAATACCAGGGCTCTCTGGAAAGCCACTACTATAGCCAGTTTCTATACTGATGAACCCCCACACTTTGTTTTCAGAGCTACTGGCACAGAAGGAGTTTGTTACAACAGAGTAAGAACATAGTACCTAGCCTATTCCTTTGCTCAGAATTGCCACTGTGTCCAGTTGCTGGTTAGATCGGAGAGCCTCTGAAGGAACCAACTTTTATGGCCCCATTTCCATGGAAAATCCTTAGTACCCCCAGTAGAAGCCTCAAAGTATAACCCAGGAAAAGCTCCAAGTTTAGAATCCAGAAACCTGGGTCCTCGTCTGGCAGTGTATCTATTCAACAATTCCATAGATGAATTTATAGTCTACAATGCAGAAATAATATTCTTTTCCTTAATACTCCAAAAAGAGGATTTAGAGCTAAAATATCACAAGCACAAATGCATCTAGAATAAAATACACAACTTAAATGCCAAGTTCTAACTGTGTTAATATGGCTTGGAATTTAACTCAGTTCAGATTCCCCTCATCCCCAGCTAATACAACAACAACTACAAGAATACAACTTTAAATACTGCTGGTGAAGGAAGGTCCATGGGGTTAAGGCTTCTAAGAAGGGGCTGGCAAGCCTTCTCCTCACTGGTAGGAAGTCCCCCAGGCCAGTGTGTGGGGCAGAGCTGTTCCCCAGGACTGACACAAATTTCATGAAATGCACTCATTTATTCAAACATTTATCAAATGCCTGTTATGTACTTGTTGTTCAAGGCCTGGATAAAGATATATAAAACTTAACCCCTCCTTAAGTAGTGAGTTTGATTTATAACAGGCAACATAGGTGACAAAAATTATAGATGATTAGATTTGAGTTCAGGTAGCAGGCACATCTATAATACCGTTCTTACATATTAAAGTACTTATAAAAGTGCTTTGTAGAGCTCTATCAGCCCCAAGAGGCGGGGTAGGTGGGAATTAATATGTATTGAGACTACCACAGGAAAAGATCTTAGATTTCCTCATTCTGTCTCGATTATAATCACCATTAACACGACGTGATCCCCAATTTAGAGGGAAGGACAACGAGGCCAAACTGAAGTTCAAATATGACCCCCACAGGCTGTGTGCTTTTCACTACAGTGCTACTGTAAAGCCTACCCAGACTGTTCACTTTTTATTACACATAGCTGCACGTCCTGCCTTGACCCTCTGTGTGACACAGGCAAGCCCTGAATCGTGAGTGTCTTTAGACTGAGTGGGAGAATCAGAGGAGGCACCAGTGCTCATGTTGACTCTGCCTCTGCTCTGAATTTTCATTCTTTTTTTTTCATGTCTTTGCCTGCCACTGATGATTAACCAACCACTTTCTCCACCTAAGCTATTACAAGACCACTCACTTATTCCCACTTCAGTCAGCAGGTTCCTCCTGTCTGTTAAAACTCTCAACATTTACTTCATGATGGCACCTCTCACTGCACATGTCAAGTGACACAACTGTACTATACGGAACAACTATCCCCCAGCCTCACTTCCCCTTGGACAATGGACTCCCAAAGAATGTGGACTTTCTGGTGATGAGTCCTTGGCATAGAGAAGGAACTGTTTATCTACTTACACTGAATGTATCCATCTCAGGCATTAAATCCATTTGAAGTTCCTGGAGTCAACTGCTTGTATCATCAAATTATTTTCATTTTATAAAGGTCCTTACCTCTTTTTCCAAATAAACCTTTTTATCATCCAGGGTATTATATAAAGTGAAGAACTGCTTCGTTTCTTTGTGCACTGCTGAAACTGTAAATGGAAAGAAATCAGCATATGAGTACTAACAGTTAACAAATTGACCTCAACCCTTTCACCAATGAGGCACAATACTGGATTCAGGTCTATCTGGGCTAAGAAACCCCATGTGTGCAAACTCAATCACCATAAAGGCTTGTGACCAATGAAAAGGGAATGTATGCAGGTGGGACTCAGGTGATGACTCTGTGTAGCCAAGGTCATAAATCCCTGCCATAAATGAACAGTCACTATTTTGCCATCTGGTTCAAGAACTAGGTTGGGGTTGAGGATATTTCACAATAGTAATAAAAATTGATATTTGCTTGACAATGGCTTTGGTGTAAACATGTCTTTAACAAATGACTTAATGTATGGAATTCACTCGCTTTCAGAGCTGGGGATTTAGCTCAGTGGTGCCCCGCCTGCCTGGCAAGCCGAAGGTCCTGAGTTCCAACCCTAGTACCAAAAAACAAGCTTCTATGTGGGAGAGGAAAAGTTAACAGGCAAGATTTAGGTTAAGAGAAAAAACTATCTTCTGCTGAAAACTGTCAACATTGATACTCTATCTCTAATCATTTGAGTCATGTCTGAAGATTGGCTGAAAGCTCAGGCTGCACTGCAGTGAAATGTGAGGAAGCATAACCTGAACTAAAGGAAGGCAAGAGCTGAAGCCTGAACCAGTAAGGGTGTGTGACAAGCCAGGGACAGAGGGCAAACTCTGCGGTGGGTTCTAAAATGCCAAGGGAGAACTGCAGGGTAACAATATTCAGAATTTGGGGACTGGCTCACAGGCCGAGGCAGACGCATGAGTCAGGTGGGGCACTGCATGAGTGCAGAGGTAAATTGGATGAGAGGGCGCACCCAGACCATGTGAGATTTTGTACAGGGTGCTGAAGACTTTGAAGATTATCCAACAAACTGTGTGGAGCAATTAAATTTAAAATGTTTTCAGAGCAAGAGTATAAACTGATCAACTTTATGTCTGAGGCAACAGTCAGGGGATTAAACTTTGGTAACAGAAGAGAGGAGGCTGCAGCTATAATCTGGAAGAAATGATTTGGAATATTATGAAGAAGTTGAACTGGCAAACAGCAGGGGTCAGAGAGGACTAAATGAGTTCATCTCAGCTCAAGGAAAGTGGAGACTAAATTTAGTCTTCTACCTGTTTGAGTTCTGGGTATCATGGTGGTTTGCAAGAGGGGAGTATAGAAGAGGGATGATTGGGTTTTGCTTGGAGTGGAGAGCCTAGGATGGGCTTACAGAGTCTGAGTTGAATCTTGAAGGATTTTTTGCCTGATAGAAGAAAAGGATTTGGGCACAAGTAACAGGAGGAGGAGTCATTACTACCATGTAAAAACTCTGGTGTGTACACAGGCACTGTGCAACTAGTGAGGCACCATGAGGGTTCGGATAAGGAAATAAGTAAGCCTCAGGCCTCTAGGAACTTGAACTTGAAGGACCCATCCTAGGCAGAGTAAGGGCAGAGGATTATCTAGTAGGCCAGGCAGAAATTAAAATTTGTCAGCAGGGAAGTAACATTACCAGCTGAGTTAGTAAGTGACGTGAGGTGCCACAGGCCAGCTTGTACTCATTATTCTGAGATATCATTCAAATAAGAAGAGACATGGAAGGACATGGAGGTCCAGGAGACCAAAGGCAAGTCAGAAGGGAATGCTGAGCCTGATGAGACGTGGTCATTGATCCAGGCTGAAGGGAGACCGGTCCTGGATTACTGGGTGAGTAAGATGCTGTTAAAGCAAAGACCACATTAGCAAGAATACTGGTAGCAAGGATCAGTCAGTGAGAATCCATGCTCAACGTGAAGTAGGAAAGTAGAGTGGGAGCTCAAGGGAAGGCCCTGTGGCTGACCAGAAGAGGACTGGCTCAGCACATGACTCTCACAGCTTCACTGGCGCAGAGCACCACAGTGCTGTTCTAGGATTCCAATGTGGCCTGACAATGAAATAAACCCTTTTCTGGGGTGGCCTTTGTGATCTGTACGCTGGTGCATCCTGCACCATACCAAAGTGAGAACTCCTGTCTCTCTCCAGCTTTGAGTTTGTGTGGTTGATACACCTACTCTGGCGGTAGAGTTCAATGAATCTCTTCTGATACTGTATTAACTCAGCTCGGCTGGGTACTTCATCAATCTTGCGATGTAAAATTGCTATTTCTCGATTTCTTCGAGCCTAAAGGCAAAAGGAAGAGGGAAATAACCTACTTGGTAAAAGGCCTTACATATTATCTGGGGGACTAAAATATTGCCAAAAGCCCAATCACATGCTCAATCATAGGCTCAATCACATCCCCTAGAATGTAGGAACAAAATACTGCCTTTGGCTTGAGGGCCCCACCTGAGATTTTTATTTTTTGACTTTGTGACACATGAGGAGGGTGTACTATAAACTCAAACATAGAAAGCATCAGGGTAATAGACCAGGAGGTAAAGATTCTGAATGGGATAGACTTCTGTGGAAAGAGCCCACAGAGAGGCTGCCAAGACCCAGAGGGCTCCTCTAATGCCAGGTGGGGGCTGGCAATAAAAGAAATATTTCCCAGAGAGAAGGAATTTATGCCACCTTGCTGCCTCTTCACAATACATTCTAAATTTCTCAGTCTGACTGAAAAGCCCTACAGTTTATACTCCACTACTTCCCAATGGACTGGGGAAACTGCCCTACTGACTGTATGTAGAAGACAGTGTAGTACGGGGTACCAGGGGACAGCTGCCACTGGAATGAGTGTCTTGACTCACAAGAATCATGGTCTCAGGACTCAGAGGGCTCTCAGTGCTATTGTTCTCTGGTGCCTTCATTCCTCCCATTAATTCACTGGTGAAATACACTCTTCCAGGCAGAAGACCACTGATCTCCCATGAGGAACTCAGCTTGGCCAAAGGAGAAACACATGCTTCCCTCTGACCAGAGTTGTTGGGACCCCACATGAGGTTGTCCACAGAACTGATGGTGAGTTTCCCCTCAGGAATCGTAAGATAGAACTGTTTTCTAGGAGGCATAAGTAGGGCTGCAAGTTAGAGCTCAACTTGTGTAATTTAGTGAGACCCTATCTCAAAATTATAAATACAAGGTCTTAACATGTAGCTCAGTGCAAAGGCCTTGGGTTCAATCCTTAGGGTCCCTGATGCCTCCCAAAATATAACTATTCACCTTTTTGTATTGTATTTATAACCTTCGTTTCCCTATCCAACCTAATCTTACCCTCTCTACTGGTTCCTCATCAACATTTAAATATGCTCAAGTCCTTAACTTAAAAAAAATCCTTCCTTAAAAATCATCTTCAGCCCCTAGGCTCTTGCTCTTTCTTTTCACAGTAACCTCACTGATAGTCATGCACACATAGAGCTTCTACTGCCCCCTCCAAGTACCCTTCAACCCACTGCAACACTTCTCCTCACTGGCCACTGAACTACTCTGACAGTCAAGCAGACCTTCTAAATTACACCCCCAAAAGATGATTCTCAGCTTCTAGCTCTCCTGACTCCCAACAGCACTTCCCCGACTGAACTCTGCTCAGCTTCCAAGAACTGCTCTCATTTCCCATCTGCTTGGTTTGGCCTCATACAAATCAGCAAACGCCTCCCTTTTCTTTCAGCTCATGTGTGCCCTACATTTTCACCAGTTTCAACTATCTTCTATACAGTGTGGACACCCAAATCTCCAGCTCAAACAGTTCTGTGAGTTGAACCTAATAACCAATCACTTCTTGGATGTTTCTACTTAGTTGGATCCCCTAGAAATATCTCACTAACACTCCTATTCATATTGCTTCTGTTATGCTTTTTCTCAGTGAGCAACACAAGTATCTACCATTGTGTCAGAAACTCCCACAAGATCCACGACTCTTTTCCCCACCTAAGTGGTAAGTCCCATCACATGCAGCTCCTCACTCTACCCTGACAACTTATTTTAGGTGTCCCCTGCCACTGCTCTACTTGCACCCTCAACAAGCTATTGGTTTTATTGCAGCTTTCCTCTAGCTGGCTTGAAGCTGCACTTAGTTAAGTGGCTCAAAACAAGTATTTAACCTATTTGAGTCTATTTTTTCATACAGAAAAACAAGGTTAATATTTACTTCCCACCAGGGTAAAATTCAATTTGAACCAGTGATGGTGAAAGTAATACAACAATGTGAGATCTTCTTACCAACATCTTAAATCATGGCATGACACACCAGCTAGAAAGGAGACTAGTAAACAGCAGCCTCATTACCTGTTCCTGCCAGTTCTTACACAATGAAATTTCTTAGTTTTCTAACAGGACATTCACACCTAGTTAGATATATTTGTATATTGCTTGTTTTTTATTTTACTTACCTGCAGTAAGCGGATCTTGTAAAGTTTCTCTTTTTCCATATTATACCGCCTGTCTAGGTCTTCCTAAATATAAAAAAGGCCATGATTATCTGGAAATGGAAAACTTTATTTTTAATGGAGTCTTTGGAAGATGAAAATGTATTACTATACCTTCCCCATCCTAAGACCTCAAATTTCTTTGGTCAAATTGCCAAGTTTAAGGTCTATTTTCACGTAATACCCCATACACCCTTTTATAGCATAACAATTCTTTGGTCAGGGATCTTGGCGGAATTCAGTGTTAAATGAAGTAACTTCCATGTCCATGTATCCTTTCCTCATACCACCAAAAGAAAAAAAAAAAAAAGACTGTGATGATGTTATGGCAGTTAGAATTTATTGCTTTATGTCTCTGTTTGGGGATGATGCTGGATTTTTTTTTTTTTTTTTTTTTTTTTTTTT
>NW_022900941.1:10996797-11062917 GCF_012274545.1 Fukomys damarensis | reverse complement strand
TGTTTTTTTTTTTTTTTTTTTTTTTTTTGTCCAATATAATAGTCACTAACCACATTGGCTATTTAAATTTACATGAATTAAATTTTCTTCAAACTAGTTTTTCACTTCTAGCAGCCACATTTCAAGTACTTGGTAGTCACATGTAGTTGGTAGTTACTACATTAGTGAAGACACAGAGCATTTTTGTCATTACAGAAAGTTATACTGGACAATACTTAGTGGAAAAGAGATATTACCCTGAACTCAACCAATAGTCACAGCTGGAAGCTTTGCTGCTTCAGAGAAAGTTACAAAAGGGGTCAGAGGTGCTGCTTGTCCCCAGCATGTGTGCATCTACACATATGTGCAGAAACACACACACATACACACACACACACACATGGTCTTCCACAGGGTGTAGCTGTAGGTGACCTCCAAGAGATTGCACTGCTAGAGTCCTGAGACCTATTCTCCTAGCAGGCTATGAAGAGCCACCATGAATGAGAAAACACTTAAGAGTTTTTCTGCCTTTCCTATCCTCATACTCTTGCTGTTCTTTTTCTCCTGGAGCTTTACTACAGACAGAGACCATCGCAGGCCTCCCTTTTCTGCTGTGAAGAAAAAACTCTCACACCCTGGACTGGGAGAAAACCCACCAGAATGGTGAGCATTAGGGCCATCCTTGGTAAGGCCTTGTCTCCGTTTGAGGAGCTAGGTTTATAGAAAGGGATAGTGCCCCTAAAAGCCCAGAAGATGAAGAGGTGGCTGAGACCATTACAGCAGGCAAGAGAAACTGATGAGAGAATGGAAAGCTGGCTGCCACAGGCTCTGAGTACAACTTTGAGAATAGAATAGGTAGGTACTTACACTGTGAGTCATTGTAGAGGTCAGCACACCATGCCGCTCCCCACTGGAGAGAGTCTGAAAGGAAGAAAACATAATAAACACATTTCCTGATAAAGGAGAAAAGGATGGAAGCTGAGAGCCTAATGCAGGAAGGCTGTGGGAGGCTAGAAGAAGAGTGGAGCTGGAAGTGCCTTGATATTCACTCAGCATGTCTAAAGAGAGAAGAGAAAGCAAAAAGCCCATATACTGCACTCTAGATTTTAAACAGTTCTTCAATGTCTGTCAGCTAAACCCTAACAAAGTAAACTGTAGCTCTTTTTGAAGGTAAGAATTCCTTTAACAAGATGTACTAAAGCAAGAAAGGTAATCCTGAAAGTCTGTGATCTGTGTAATCTCAAGGGCTGGCTGAACTGGTGATCGTGTCTCAAGGGTTCAAAGTGTGAGAAGAAATTGTAAAGACAGATTGTGGTGATGGTGCAGGACACTGCTGAAATCCTGGCTGTGCTGCTCACCAGGCCAGTTCCCACAAAGATGTGAAGCTACGTTACGTGGCCTGGTGGAAATGAGGAAAAGAGGTCCTGCCAAGGCCTGGCTCTCACCACTGGATGTGGCAGTCCCCTATACAGCCCAGAGTAGTCTGTGGACAGTGTCAGGTCCGGCCACGGGACCCTGCTGCTGGCTGGCTTAGAGAAGTCTCTTCTTCCCTTCAGAACTTGCAAGTCCCCTTTATAAAAGGGCAAGGGCAGTGCAATCCATAAACCATCAGGTCATAGCTAATTCTCACACCCTATTAAGCGCAGAGACTCTCAGTTAATAAACTATGAGGAAAGTGTGAGAACAGAAAACAAATTCAAAAGGTTCCCTATAATCTTTGTTACCAAGAGAAACAGAGAATATTTTCCCATCTCTATTTTTTTTTTTTGGTCACAGTTTAAAATTCTGCTGTATTTTAACAGAATTGTAACAACTCATAATTGTTATAACAGAAAATTAGTAATATAATAGACCAAATCTATGCCAATTCAACTTGAATCTTCAGTATAAACAGGTTCAACAAAGTCCTTTAGGCGTAATTTCTTTTAGGTACAAAGACTAAGGCCAGTGAACTAAGAGTTTTCTCTCCTCCTGAAAGATTGAATATCTTCTTCCAACTTTTCTTAGGTGGTTGAACACTGAACATGATTCCTTTGGAGAAAGAATCCAAGCTGTCTACAAACTCCAGTTCAGCATCCCCACCCAAAGTAAGAATCTGGTAATTTTCTTTTAACTTGTTATTATATAAAAACCTGCCATGAATTCATTAAGCCTCTGTTTTCAAAGATCTTCATATGTCTGTCTAAAATTCTCTTTCAGAAGTAATTTTATCCAATTCTGCAACCCACTGCAAAAATAATTCTTTCTTTTTTTATTCTGCAATGGCACCAAGGTTAGGTTTCATTTCCTGACACGACTTCCAAAAGTGCAGTCTGATTTATTATAGAATCTGGATTCTTTATTGCTTCAAGATCCCCTGGGCTTAGAACAGAAACCTCTTTAACAAGTTTATCTTTTATAGGATGCAGTAGTATTTTTGAAATCTCTTTTCGCCAATATTTTATTTTAGGGTTATGTACAGCAATGTGACCATCTATTTGTTCAAGTTTCAACTTAACATTAAGTGCATCTTTCTGAAGGCATGTTCATTATCTTGAATAACTTTTAGTCCTTGAAGCAGATTATGATGTTCTTTCTGGATCTCTTGTAAGGATTCCTCTGCAGCATTTCCATCTCTATTTTTAAATTTAATGTTCAATGGAAATCTATGCTAGGCGCCTGGAAGAGCAAGTCCTTTATTCAGAGATCCAGCCAGTCAGACTGAGTTTCTTTTCTTTTCTTTTTTTTTTCTTCCAGCTTTAATTGAGTTTATTGGTACATTTTAGGGATACAGTACAGTTACATTCATTGTTGGGATCTTGTACCTCTACATGACAAGTCTTGATTCTCATTTTTTCCCCTTAACCCTGCCCTCTCTTCACCCCCTCCTCCCCTCCCCGTTTACAAACACTTTATTTTCAACAGAAAAGAAGGAAGACAGATAAAACTCTAACAAAATCACAGGAGGAAAACAGTTGAGAAATGTTTACAGGCTCAGGTTAAGTGGAAAGGAAGACCTTCCTGGCATTGGAATGCTGAGTCCCATATAGGGCCTCACAGCAGCTGGTGGCCCTGTGGACCCAGTCAAGCCTTTACCTTTTCATCTGGTGTTCTCTCAGCTTTCAGGGTTTCAATTTCCTGCTGCAACCGTGTCATCTCCTCCTTTAAAAGCAATATAAACTTTTATAAGCATCGGACAAGGAGGTATCTGGATGAAATTATTTAAATACTACTGATTCAGAAGTCTTATTTCCACTTTCATGAAGGAGTTTATACTACAGGTAATAAACTAGGAACAAGCTGCTCTGATCCCAGTTTTTAGTCTGAGAGAGTTCTTTTAAGGAGGATAAAGGCAGCTATCCCTCAGTTGAAAAGGGTTTTTCTAAAAGGCCAGTGACTTGTGCAGTAATCACTCAGACATGAAATGAACGAGAGGCTTACAGCCTAGTTTCAGTTAGGCTCCTCTGCTTCCTCTCCCCCATCTCTGCCCCACCCACCTGTCCATCTTGCCATCTCCCTTGCCCTAAGATCCAGCTTCCTTATGGCTCCTGTAGGACTGGCCTTTTGTCTTGGAGCACATCAGACTTGCTGGGCCTCATCTGCTGTCTCCTGCTGCAGTCACTTGTGCACAGGTCTCACAAACCACTAAAATGCAAGCATCCACATGGCAGTAGCTTGGGCTTATACACAAGGCACACAGGCATCCTGGTATAGCCCTGGCTTTCTATGATATTATCTTTTTCACAAAAGTCATGTATCTAAAAGTTTATATGATAAACTTTTTAAAACTTTTAAAGATTTTTCTTTACAAAATATTTGTAAATTAGTTACAATTGTTTACTGGACAACCCTTTCCATTTTGGGGTTTGGCACACAGTTATCTCACTCTCGTGTCCCTACAGGACTGGTACATACCTGCGTGATAGGTCTGCTTTTTACACTGTGTGAGACAGGATACCCCAAAAGCTCAGGGGAGGTAAACCAGGAGCTTTTAAAAAAGTCATGGTTTGTCTGCCAACACCACACCACACTTACTCGGCAATGTGCTTTAAACTCCTGTTCCTGACTTTTCAGATTTTCATTCATGGCTACAAGCGCTCTCAAGTTCTGCAGAATACTAAAGAGAAAAGAACAACAACAAAAATATACATATATATACATGTATATGGCTATGATGATTTTATGAATCACAGCTAAAACCAGAGCTCAGGTAACAAGGACTCCATTTTAAATTTCCTTTGTGCCCCCCAAGAGTGTCTAATGATTCTTCACAAATGGTAATGACGTCCATTTAACTGATATTATTATTCATTTATATACCCAAGACCATCAGACAGATCCAAACAAACATCACAGATTCCAGAATTAAAATGTCAACTGTACAAACATCAATGAGTTTCAACCATATGGGATATATTTAATGATACCAATTAATCTACATGCTGGCCATTGATAGTATTGAAAACCATTTTTAACATCCATTATGAAAGCGAAACAAGTTGCTTAAGGTTATAAAAAAAGGAGTAATTTGAAAATAAAAATTTCAAGTATCTCAGAGCATTTTGCTCCATATCATGAAAGAAAGGTTTCTAATTTAAAAACCAAGTGATCTGTGGATACTTTTTGCTAATATCATCTATTAAGCCAGAACTGCTCATTCTGTATCTGAAACTTTTTATGATTTCATAATTTCACTCAAATAAGTGACATGAGATTTTACAAACCAAACCTGTTAAATACATCCTCTCTTGTAAATATAATTCATCTTACTTGGGGAGTGATGGGGTAAATGAAACAATAATAAAACTATAGCAGCTTGGTTTTGGTAAAAAGGATTTCATCTTTTCTGTCAAGGAGACATGGCTAAGATATGTGCTGAAGAGGGGAATGGAATTAAACATGAGAAAATGAAAAAGTGGAAACCAAGACTTTGAAGGTAGGGCAGTATATGGAGAAAAATAAGTGTCAAGATATATTATATAAAGGTACAAATCTCCAACGATGAATGTTATTATATTGTATCCTAAAATGTACCAATATGGATGACTGCAGAATTGGACTGGGGACAGGAGCCGAATGCCCATATGCCTTTTTGTACCATGAAGGAATTGCTGTTTTTAAAGACAGCAATAAGGCCAGCAATTTAGCTTAGTGGTTCTGTCACCTGCGCCACCTGCCTCACAAGCTGCAAGGTCCGAAGTTTGAGCCCCGGCACCAAAAAATAAAAACAACAATAACAACATAAAAACAGGCTGCTTCTGTTAAAAGGGGAATTGGGGGGGCCACAGATTTTTGATCCCCAGTATGGAAAAAGGGGGAATTGGGAGAGAGGTGGTTAATAGCACAGCTCAAGGACAGTTCAGCAAGCATATGAGCACCCCTTTCCGGATGGCCATTTGCAATGAACTGATCTACATGGCCCAGAACCCACGATTTCTGGCTGCTTTGTACTGTGCACAAACAAAATAAGTCCCCAAATACTGGCCAAATTACTTTCTTCAAATGGAAGACAAATGTGTGTTGAAATCTCTTGCCTTGGATCTGCTTTGGCTTCTCTCTTCTCAAGGGCTGCTTGCTCTTTGTCCAGTTTCTCACTATGACTCTTCAGCTGCAATCAAAAATGGGGGCTGCTCAGCAGTAGAGAGGAAGGTGCATTTGCTTTTCTTCCTACCAACTCACACCCAAACCCCTCTTCAAATAGCTGGTCAGGCCCACTGGATTTGGCTGTACACTGAGAAAAAGAGATGAACCAGAGAAATGGAATGGGAATAGAAAGATAGCAACAGAAGGTCAAAACCAGACTCTCCTAGACATACTGTCTGTTAAAGAAGCTTTGGTGATGGCTTCAAATCACAGCAGCAAATGGATGGAAAGCCAAATGCAATGGGGAGAGCAGGTACCTTTTGGTAGTAAGGAGCTAAGAAAAAGACTGGCTGTAAGACAGAGACCTAGGTTTCAATCTCAGAGCAGTACTGCATGGCAGGGCTAAACTCTCCTCATCTCTTGAATAAATTTACCTTCTTTTTCTGAGGCAAATAAAAAGATAAAACTCAGACTTTAATACAGAAAGTGTGCAGTAACAGCATACAATAGAATATGATACTACAATTTTTTAAAAAGGGAAAGTAGCTCTTTTAAAATGATCTCTAATATCTACTGTTAGATGAAGAAAATAAGGTACAAAACCAGGAGAGTGGCAAGGAATTCAAACACTGAATGTGTATATGTATAAAGAATATGCAGTGGTACCTCGATTTAGGAACTTAACTTGTTCTATGATTTTGGAAAAGATGGCCCCATTTGTATTTGTGTAGGAAAGATGGCCATGGCTGTGTTTAACACTTGATGCAGGTTTGGCAAACAAAAACAAAAATTTGCCAAATTGTTTGCAAACAAAAGCAAGTATTCATGAACCGAGATATCACTGTATACATAACTGCTTGTAAAGTCAGTTCTAAAAAGATTCAAAAGCAAAAGATTACTTCTAGAGAGAGCAAATGAATGGCGGGTTACAGGAGTACACCCTTTGTACTTCTGAATTTTGAATAATGTGAATGTGCTTATTTCAAAAAAGTTTAAAAGAAAGTTCCAGGTGTTCTAAGACAGCAGACCAAGAACAAGTTGCAGAAAATCCTTCTTGCCCAGGTTCCCAAACGATCCACACTATTTTGCAAGAACACAGAAATTAATCTCATGGGATAATAAAGAGGGATGAAATATAGAAAGGGACTGAGAAGGATAGCTGTGTAGGCTAGTAGAGGAAGGACTGGCTTTCAGAGACAGAGATCTGTGTTTGAAACAGCCAGGTTGGAGAAGCAATGAAGTGTGATTACCTTAAACGTAAAGGCAGGTGCTTAAGTCTCAGAGGCTGGGCAGAGCCCCAGATGGTTAGGAAAAATCAGGAGAAATGGGGAGTTCCCTGACCCAGACCAACAGAAGCTACCATCTGGGGTGTCATGTTATTGGAATCTGCATAATTGCTGGTAAGTGCTACAGTATCAGTATGAAACAATTAAGAGTGTTAATCCTATACAAAGTAGGCTCAGTAGAATAGATACAGCATCCAGAGAGAGGGCAGCAGGAAATATGAACATCAAAGATGAGCCCACTATCAAGAATCCTGAACATGCAAAGAGAACATAATTAAAAAGGTGTATCAATTCAACAAGTGAATTTTAACGTGAAGAAATAGACAGCAAGAAAAACTTTGGATATAATAAATGCCCCAAGAGACACGAGAGAATACTCTGCATACTAAAAAAAAAAAAATAAAAAATCAGTTTTACACATAGGAAACTGGGGCTGTGCTGACAAGGTTAGCAAGAAAACAAGCTAGACCTGATAACTTGTGCTGCCAACTCAGGCCACCATGGAAGGCAGCTGTGCGGCCTTCCACATAGGTGTCACATGCTCCTGCCAGCCATCTTATTGCCATCCATGCCTTGGCTTTTTCATAAATTTATTGAAAAAATAACACTTTTCTGTTTTCAGTGCCATTAGGTTATCCTGGAAAGGGAGGTTCTGCTGAAGAGATAAAACCTGGGAGTCCTGGCATAAAAGAGCTCATTTGCCCAACTTCTGCCTTAATCTGAGCAGAGGGGTCTCTCTTAAGGGAGACCCAGGTTCATAGGGGAGGGTCATTAGCTATTCAGATTGAACAAACTTCTTCCTAAGTCGTTCAGCAGTAGGTTCAGCATAGCTTTCCATTTTTGTAGATGGGAATTAGTTTATCCTACTAGATGGCACCCTCTCTGGCAGGCACTTGATTGCAGATCACCTCCACTGAAATTCTGGTACCCCGTGGCAAAGGATTTAGCCTTAGTTTCCCCACTGATAGAACAGAAATGAAAACTGCTTATTGGTAGGGTCATTGTAATGATTTAATGGATGAATGCAAGCACTGGGTCAGAGAACACACAGCACCCAGTGATGTTGCTGTTTATATCTGAGGACAGGGAGACTTCCCTTATTAGTGATTTTAGATAACTTCTTCCAGAGTTCTAGGACATGAAAAAAGCTCAAAAAAATCCTTGATTGAATATTTAGTACAAAAAAGCACTTTACCACCACTTAGGAGTTACACCCTAAGGCACAGACAATGTCCTAAAAATCAGTATCAAGATGTTTTGCTTGGCCAGGGATTTAGCTCAGTGGTTCTGCTACCTGCCTCACAAGCACAAGAAACTGAGTTCAATCCCCAGTACTCCTCCCCAAAAGATGTTTTGCCTTTAATCTCTTCCAGATTATTACACAAAGACTGATCCATGACTCTAGCATTAAAAGTAATACAGCAGTAAGGGTTCTACTCCTAGGAAGTTGGTATCTAATCCATAAGGAAAGTAGTCACAGATCATTGTAAAGGAAATCAAACTCTCTAAGTGTAACACAGGCCTTTTTAGAGAACATGAAAAAAATTCTTATTTTAATAGCCATTCTTGAGGCTTGTCCTTTTTCTGGAGTCAGGATGGACTTGAATTCATTGTGCAGCCCAGTTGGCCTCAAACCTGTGGGGATCCTTCTGCTTCAGGTTTTCTGAGTTCTCAGATTACAAATGTGTGCTATCATGCTCAGCTGTGTCTTATGCGTTTTCATTATTAAGACAATTAGTGAAGAGACCAGGGCTGGCCAGAACTAAAAATCTCTGTCAGGTTTTTCAAGGTGGTGAATAATTACTATGTATTGGTAAAGAAGAAAGAATTTTAAACAGGCAAATTTCACATGAAACTTTATAAAAAGTGGGGACTGACTTGGTTTTAGAGATGTCTTACAAGATTACTAGGTTCCAAATTGTCTAACAGTACAAGGTGGAGATCTTGCAGTAAGGCCCTTCCAGAGTACAGCTACAGCCCTAGTACCAAAATCACTGCAGAGTGCTTTCAGATCCAGAGGAAGACAGTTTTCTGTGAAAATGTAAGGGACAGAAATATTAAATATCCTCCCGAGAGATGGTATCAGAGGTATCAGTTCTTCACCTGGTTTCCCAGGCAATCAGAAGTGGGAGGTGAGCCGTGCTATGATGCTGATGTGAGACAGCACACGTGCAACCTAGATGGCAAACTGAACTGCACGGTTCAAATGTACCATCAGCCCTCTTCTCTCTCCTGTCAGATAGCTGGTAATCCTGAAAACAAATTTCATCACTCTGATATTCTTTTATCTTTTACAAGAAACCTTCATGTGCTCAAAAATTCAGTATACAGGAAGCTCTTATATGACCTGGTGCTTGAGAAGCAGGGTCCATGCAGTGTGAGACCCTGAAAGGTCTCTGTGTCCTGTGCCTGTTGGGCTGGTCTGC
This sequence comes from Fukomys damarensis, assembly GCF_012274545.1. Lineage (NCBI taxonomy): Eukaryota > Metazoa > Chordata > Mammalia > Rodentia > Bathyergidae > Fukomys > Fukomys damarensis. The sequence goes on along the minus strand of NW_022900941.1, from coordinate 11,053,664 downwards.
CCCAGGAAACCCTTCCTGACCATAAAGCCCACAGTGACCTCTCCCACCAAGACCATTAAAAATTTAGAACACTGCTGCATGGATAAACTAATAGCAGGAGTCATATATCACTATGTAACTTTTCTATGTTCTGAAATGGACCAGACCTCTGAGGACACAGTGGTCTCCTCTGCAAAGGATGATAAATTGGGCATTCCATTAGCAGTGCTGGTTAGAAACAATTCTTACCAGAGACCATAGTAGAAGGAGGATTTGCTCACCTCTGTTAGTGTTTTCTTTGTTTCATTATATCTGGTTTGGAGATTGGTATGATTTGCTTGCAACTGCAAATGAAAGATAAATACATAATCCTTAGAACAACACAGGTATGGACAGTAGTCCCATTTCACAGATTAAGAAAATGGAAGCTCAAAAAGATTTAAAGGCAATGTGGAAATTTTAGAAGGGTTGCCAATAACAACATTAAAACATAATCCACCTCATAATCAGCACGAACTATGTGTCAGGCCATTTACTAGATATTTTATACAAATTCTATCACTGAATTCTTACATTCAATAGAAGACATCAATCTTATTTTATGGGCAAAGAAATAAAAACAGAATGGGTAAGTCACTTGATTAAAGTCTCCTAACTGACAAATGTTATGGGCAGGATTCAAATTCAGATTTATATGACTTTTGTGTGCCTATATTCAACTCTACTAACCAACTTGCCTGTTCAGGGACTACAAAATGCATTTCAACATTTAAGATTCTACCACAGAGTATGATTGGTTGGCTAATGATGCCAAATGTAAGAAAGGTTTTGGAACTTCAAGACTCAGAGAAATAAAATGAATTACCTTTACTGTTCAAAGTACATAACCATTCAACTTGCATCTCTAAAATGTCAACTCTCTCATCTTGTTTACTCATCTAATTGTTCAACCTACAAGGCCAAGGATTACATGTTGGTCATCTTTTTCTTTTCTTTTTTCCCCTCTGGTTCCAAGGATTGAACCCAGCGCCTTCACAGTGAGCTAGCCCATTTTTTAAATTTTGAGATGACAGGCTATCACTGTTGCTCATCTTTAATAACACTAACCATCACAATAGTAATCACTGTCCTTTGTTAAGAAACTGCTATTCGAAAGGCAGTATGCCTGAAAAATATCAGGCAGGCTCCTGGTAAACGAGGTTCTGAACCAATTGCAAAAGAGACCCGAGTCAGGAAGAATGATCCTCTCAGGTAGACTGACACTGTGCTGGAACTGTCATTTAGAATGAAAGTAAGCATTGCTTTACAAGTTCAGACAGGAGGCAGAAGTAAACATCCACTTGTGTTTGAGATGGTGTGGCCTTCAGGGTCTGCAAACTTCAAACTATCAACAATCAGGGGGAAAGACATCATGATAAAGAAGCCTCACCTTTTATCTCTGCTGTCTTGACTGAGTGATGAGTTCCTTTTGAACCAATCACTCACATGTTCTTATATCACTGGCTATGATTAGGAGGATGATATCCCTGAGCTAAGTACTCAGTTCTATGATATTTAAATAAATTACTGAACAAAAACCAAATCATAGTAATCTATGCATCTTTCTTTGCTTATGATCCAGAGCATTTGGGTAAAATGAGCTTTTTCACTCACATGTTCTTATATCACTGGCTATGATTAGGAGGATGATATCCCTGAGCTAAGTACTCAGTTCTATGATATTTAAATAAATTACTGAACAAAAACCAAATCATAGTAATCTATGCATCTTTCTTTGCTTATGATCCAGAGCATTTGGGTAAAATGAGCTTTTTTTCTTTTTTTTTGGTATCAGAGATCGAACTTAGGTCCTTGTGATTGCGAGGCAGGTGGTGGAAGCACTGAGCTAAATCCCTAGCCTCAGAGCCTATTGTTTATTTAGCTCTGGTAGAACAAATTCTAACAGTCAAAATTCAAACAAAGACGAGAATGGGCAAAATCATTTGATATGTGAATATCTTTTGAATATGTAAGACTTGTAAGAATAAAAAATGCACAATCTCAAAATGCCACCTCTCAAATGACAATGTGAAATAGGAAGAAAAGGGCTAAATGTGTAGGGAAAGTGGGAAGGGTAGGGGAAAGGTAATAAGGGAAAAGAAAAAAATATGAGAAAATGAAAAAATGGAAATAAAGTGTTTGTAAATGGGAAGGGGAGGAGGGGATGAAGGGAGGGCAGGGACAAGGGGAAAAAATGAGAACAAAGACCTGTCATGTAAAGATAGAAGATCCCAATGATGAATGTAACTGTACTGTATACCTAAAATGTACCAACATACTCAATTTTAAAAATGCCAACTGTCACCCATTTTTGAAAAATCAATTGTTACAGCAACTTCTATGAACTGTTCTACAGAAAGTCCTAATTAAATATTATTGCCCATGCAACTGAAGCATATAATGACTTTTTATTGTGCAATGAGTTTCCTGAGCCAAACTCTCCAGTGTCCTCTACTTTCCAGGGCAAACTTAAGATCTTTCCAAAATAATCTCATCCATCATCAAGTATTACAGAATACTATCTCCAACACTTCTCTTAAAAACAATCCATTTTCTCCACTTCTCCTGTCATCAACCACTCATGTGGACTACTGCATCAACCTCCTTAACAGTGGGTTCTCTCTGAAACCCTTCTCACTCAATCCAATTAATTCGTGCTCACACAGCAAACAGAATGGTCTTCACAGCACGCAAATTGGATCATGTCCTTCACCTACTTCAACACTGAAGTGTTTGTCCTTAATGTGACCAGGAAGGTCCTGTTTGATCAGACTGTACTGATCTCACTTAGGAAACCTCTAACCACAGAACAGAAGTTGGTCAACTCTTTCTCTCCATGGACTTTGTTCGCGTTATTTCATAGATCTCCACCCCTGACCTCCAAGCTTCCTGTGCAGACTTCCCGCCTAGTGAACATCCGCTCACTTTTTCTAGACTCCATCCTCTATGACACAAGGCTAGGTGAGGTCTCCCTATCAGTCACTCTCTTAGAGCACTAGACTTCTCCTTCAAGCACTCTTCATAGCTATAAATAAATGATGATGGGCACAATAGATGTGTTATTTAGTGTATCTCTTCCCATCAGGCTTTAGGATCTTTGGGAGCAGGGATCATAATGTGTTTTTCATTCAGCCCATACCCTGGGTCAGTGCTAAGCATAAAATAGCACTCAATAAATAGTTGTGACTCAATGTTATTCTTGCCATGACAAACTTTTCCTATATATGGCCAGAAAGTATGAATTTTAGGTTCTGCAGCTCATGTGATCTCTGTGGCAATTACTCAACTCTATCCCTGTAGCATGAAAGCAGCCACAGAAAATATTTAAGGAAACTGGTGTTCATATGTACTAATTAAACTTTATTTGTAAAATAAGTTTAACTGAGGCTGAACAGAGGGCTATATCTCCTTTGATTAATCTATCAGGAAGATCTTTACTTTTTTCCCCATTTCGCCCTTCTCTGAAGAATGGTTTCACTGACTTGACTGAAATCATAAAAAGAAAACATTAACCTCTTCCAGATGTTTGGTCTTCTGTAGAATCTGCTTGTTCAAGGAAATAATTTTCCGATGATGTAGCTGAGAGGTTCCTAATTTTTCTGGACTTTCTTCTGCTGACAGCTCAGACTGCTGTGGGAAAAGGGTAGAGGAAAGCCAAAGTGTTTAATTAGTTAACCTCAGTTCAGATGACCCATTCCTGCTCAGTCTAGGCAAAGAATTTCCACGCCACCAATTACCCCAAAACAGGGCAACTACAGGGTCCTCTACAGAAACTCCATTCCAGGGAATATTCTGACATAATGACCAAAAGCCCTATCAACAGAATCTGCATTTCTGGCAGAGGGAAAATACATGCAGCAGAAGCCCAAGGCTACATAACTGTGATTATGTTGCTATCTAGAAAGCTAGACAGCATCCAAGGGTATTCAGTAGAGGAATAACACAGGCACAGTAGTGTCTTCATAGATACCATTCTGCAGTCATCAAGAACGATGATTTTGATCAAAGAATTATAAACGTATGAGTAAAATGTCTACTTAGAAGCACTTATAATAAAATGCAAGTCTCCCAAATCATTTCCCTCCATCCATCCATAGGCCCTATCTCTTAAGCTTTATTTTACCTGTGGTCTTCTAGTGAGAACACGTGGTAGGTTTGAGAGGGATAAAAATTGCTGGAAGCCCAAAGAGGACACTTCTGAAAACATGTGAGGAGGGGACACAAAAGGAGGGCTGAACAAGACACAGAAAATATTAAGACTGAAAATACGTAAAGGAGATCTCCAGATCTGGTGATTATGGCAACATTTTATAGGACAAGGAGTTGTCATTATTGAGAAACCTGCACAAAGAAGGAAGCAGCTTGGTGTAGAAACAAAACAGAAAAACCTAACCTCAATGCCTTTGTGAGGAACCCTGGGAAAAGGAAATAGGAAAGTCTATTTTGTTGCTACAGATTTTCCAAAAATACTTTTTGGATTAGTAAGCATAGCTTTACTAGTCAAACACTTCATATTTCCCCATTTTACTCCAAGTACCCCATTTCCAAGCTAATCACTGATTCTAAGCTCAAGCGCAATGAATTCTTTGGATACCTGACCTTCCTTGTGTATTTTAATAGTGAAGATAGGATTTAAAGTATCCTTCAGGAAAAAATGGTCATAACTACCACTTATTATAGGTAAGGATTTCTCTGAATAATTCAGCAGCATTATTAATGGATGCTGAGTTTCTCTGCTACTTCACAACTTTAGAAGTAGGAAACAACCAGCAGGGTATGACTACATAAAAGAGCAAGGAATATTATTTCCTATTTTGTGTGCTGATAGGCCATGGAAAAAATAGACAACCTAAATATCTGGTAATACAACATATCTGGTCTTGAAAACTGGGACTGTGGAAAATGTCAACTAACATTTTAACTTTTAAAATTAATTTTGGAGACAATGAGATATTCACAACTTGTCATCTGGAGGAGAAATTTTCTGAAATTTATTTGAGAGTTTAAGAAAATGGAGGGGAGGAAAGAACCTCTTCCTATTTCCAAATTACTTGCCCAATAAAGGTGTAGGGGAAAGGAAAGAAGGGAAAAGAAAAAATATGAGAAAAGGGAAAAAATGGAAATAAAGTATTTGTAAATAGGGAAGGGTAGGGTTTTTCTGAAATTTATTTGAGAGTTTAAGAAAATGGAGGGGAGGAAAGAACCTCTTCCTATTTCCAAATTACTTGCCCAATAAAGGTGTAGGGGAAAGGAAAGAAGGGAAAAGAAAAAATATGAGAAAAGGGAAAAAATGGAAATAAAGTATTTGTAAATAGGGAAGTATAGGGTGGATGAAGGGAGGGCAGGGGTATGGGGAAAAAATGAGAACCAAGATCTGTCATGTAAAGGTACAAGATCCCAATGATGAGTATAACTGTACCATATACTTAAAAAGTACCAATAAACTCATAAAGATAAAAAAAATTACTTGCCCAAAACAGAACTAAAATGAACTCACTGTCTCTTCCCCACCTGACTAGATTACTCTTTTGTATGCCCAGCATTTAACAGCTCTTTTCTTATAGTTAATTTCAGTACTGGATTTTCACATTTGACTCAGATTCTTTGACATTGACTTGCAAAGAGTCAATGGCATATCCTAAGGGCATTTTAGATTATAAGCAGAGTTGAATAAGCCCCCTATTTTGATTGAAATAATTAATTCTCCATTCACTGAAACTACCCCACTTTCTATGCTTGATGTAAGGGTTACTCTTAGGTGTCCTGACCTCTTCCAGCTGCCTATATGGTTTCCAGATTGAGATGAAGACAGATAGACTCCAGTAGTTACAGGCACCACTCACCTTCTGTTTGGAGGGGCTGGACAATGTTTTTGATTATTATTTGGCTTTCCCGCTGACCACCTGCTTTTACAGTCAAAGTATCAAGAGAATAAAAACTCCACTTTCCAAGGGAGGGCAGGGACAAGGGGAAAAAATGAGAACCAAGATCTGTCATGGAAAGGTACAAGATCCCAATAATGAATGTAACTGTACAGTATACCTAAAATGTACCAATAAACTCAATGAGGAAAACAAACAAAACCAAAAAGACCTCCATTTTTCCACTCAGCTTTTATTCCCTCTTATCAGTAAATGTGACACACATACAGCTTTAAAAATGTTTTAAAACTGTGACATTCAAACTTCAATTATAAGAGCTCTTCCTGCAGAAAAACCATCTATCTTAATTTATCAATCTACCTTAATACCAGGAAAAAAAGATTTGCAGGGGCTAAGACCGAACTTCTTCCCATAATAACACTAAGATGTTATTTGTTTTCATTCTCATTTTGTCATGACTGTACAGTACAATTTTCTAGATATTACACAATATGTATTATCATCCTGATGTTAGAACATAATATATTATTATTTGTGAGCAATTAATACATAAGCTGTTGGATTCTTGATAACTTTTAGGAGTCTTTAAAGCGTCCTGAAACTAAGTGTTGAGAACTCCTACTTTAATCCAAGAGGCCTGGCTGACTTGACAATCTTCCCATTGGCTGAAATCTATGAATGTACCCATTGTCTCAGACAGCCAATGGAGTGGGCTTGCTAAGAGGTAGGTTGTTATTTCATAACATCGAAAGGAGAAAGGTTCCTCAGACTCCATGCTTTTACTGGACATATTATTCACAAAACAATATAAACAGAAAAAAATGCTTGCGGGGAAAAAAAATTCTTAAGTCTCTACGTACACTATATCTTTATTATAATAGTATATATTCCATGAACACAGGGCTTTCAAAATATTTTATCTTAGCGTTGAGTAACAATTCTCATTCTCTGTAGAGTCCCTCAAGTTGGCATTTACAAAAGTATTAATGTACACTAATGCCAGGATATTAAGTACCATTTCTATACTTGACTTTCCTCCAGTCCAGATGACTAATATGCACATGTATAGGTCCCTCATACATAGGAATTTCTGAGTTCCTCCATTTGTCTTTGAGTCTTTGTCTATTTAGGTTTGGGACAGCTAAAATAATTTATCCCAGAGCTGAAACGAAGAAACTTTTTAACCTAGAGGATGGAAACTGATTATTCTAAATTTTTTGTTTCTTTCAAATATAAAGCCAAGAGAACTCAGACCAAAGACAAAAACTGGTCCTTGTATCAGCAGGGCTCACTAGCACTGAGAGTTATAATGGAAAAGAAAGCTGCAGATGACAGCGTTGAATGTGGAACAATGGAATGAACTGGACGGATGGAGGAGAAGAGGGGGCTTTACACTAAATCCTTGACAGAAAAAAATAAAATCCTGGGGCATCTTAACTGATTTCATCTTGAAAAGCATCTGTTAAAGAACACCAACCATCCACAAATAAACCTTTTGTGTTTACACTGGGGTGAAGGCTCAATTTCCAATCTAATTTTGTTCAACAATTTCAGATTCAGAACGTGATTTCAAAAACACAGTATGGATTAAGACAACTTCTGATGCAGATTCATTTTTTAATATTTGGACAATATTAGAAACTTCTATTCTTAGAGGAAACAGACTTAAATGTCACTTAATATTATTAGTCCGGGCCCAAAGGGTAAATACTCAAGAGAAACAAAAATGATTGATTACTTTACCTAAAATTATATTCCTTCATAATTAAAAGAGGCTCTAGAGGTTATCCACATATTAACTTTCTGCCAGTTTTTTGGGTAGTGCTATGACTGAAGCAAAGGCCTTTGCAGCCTATGCAAGCGTTCCACATAAACTACACTTTCTGTATTAATAACTTTTCTCTTGTTCTTGAGACAAAATACCCAACACTCAAAGTTAAAGGAGAAAAGGTTGATTTAGTGCACAGTTCATAGATGTTTCAATCCATGATTGGCTGGCTCCAGGGTAACACAGCAGCAACAGTTTATGGAGAGACTGAAGATAGCAGAAGCAACAAGGGATCTTAACAGTGTCTTCCTGCCTCTTTAATCTCATCCAGACTTCTGATCGGATTAGGTGGCACCAAACCAATCACTCATGTGGTTTAGTAATCACATGCCCTTAATACCAGCATCACACACAACAGATTCAGCCACCTCAGAAAAAAGCATGAGGCTTTAGGGGAACACCTAAATATAAGCCATAACACTAGCTAATATAGAGATACCTCCATATCACCCCACCACCAGCAAAATATGGTCATTAAGTTGTCAAAAGAATCCTTATGTCACCAAGTTGCCAGAAATTCTCTATAATTAGAGGGACTTCAGTTCCTGACAACTTGACTCACTCTTCAATTGAAAACGGACTATACAAATATTAATTTTAAAATACTAAAAAAAAATCAATGGGGAGGAGAGGAGGGGGTGAACGGAGGGCAGGGACAAGGGGAAAAAATGAGAAACAAGACTATCGTGTAAAGGTACAGGATCCCGATAATGAATGTAACTGTACTGTATACCTAGATTGTACCAATAAACTCAATAAAAAGAAAAAAAAATCTATGAACTACAAAGACTATTAAGAAATTCAGAATGGGCTGAGGATTTAGCTCAGTGGTGCCATGCCTTCCTTGTAAGTGGAAGGTCCTGAGTTCAATCCCCAGCACCCCCCAAAAAAGAAAAGAAATTAAGGAAGGTCAACAATGAAATTAAAAGTGAGAATCCAGGATGGCATGTGTACTCAGTGAAGTTGGCTTTTGTTTTTTGCCCTGAGGATACTTGTTAAAACTCAGTGATCTCTAGTTTTGATACGTGCAATTCAGTAACAACTGCCCCACATATACACTGACACTGGCATAAGAGAAAAAGAAAAATTTACATTGAGGTTTATGATACCAGATTGGTCCTTATGCAGTACTGCAATTTAAATGATCTGATGGCCCATCAGAAAAATGAGAACTATATTTAAAATGGATTGGGCATGAGGTGTAAGAAGCAAAAATAAATGCTCCCTAGAAGAACTGAGCTTCAACCCTAGGCCATGAAGAATTTCTACAGATAAATTTCCAAGAAAGATGAAGGGTTCAGTCAAAAATCAAAAGCACATTGTCAAAACATCGTGAGCAAAGAGCAGCAAAGACAAAGAAATAAGATCTAGAAAGACTTAAATACATACACAACTCCATTATTTTTTCTGAAGCAACAGAGATGAAATGTAATCATCCCTTCATGAGACAATTCAACCTCTCTGTAATGTCCAAATCTTTTTCACCCATCCTTTCTATAACAAAATGCAGTTAACTTTCACCAGCTTGGATGCTATCCTCCAGACATATTCTACTTTAAAGCCACTTTTAAGGTACTCCTAGTAAAGTCTGACCACCGCAGATAGGATGTGATGATGCACTTCCCCGATCTATACTGTTCTTATTAATGAAACTGAATACTTATACAAATGCTTCTTTCAATAGTCTTGACTCCTACTAATGAAATGCTGTGAATTTCAAAGCCTTGTATTTATGCATACTTGCTGAGTCTGAGGCTTTGCTCTGGGTGCCCTGGCCAGCAACGCAGAAGTGTTCAGAATGTACTTAATATTTATGAGCATGAACACAACCTGACATCTCCCACTTTGTCCCCATCAACTACTGTATGCTCAGGGAATGCTTAGCAAGTCACAAACTAGAACAACTGTTTCTTCTGAAATTGAACAGTTCAGAATTATTTTCTCAACTAATCCACTTGGTGAGCTCAAATTTGACAAGACCGATGCCTACTTTATGTGAACTGACAAAGACCCTGGAATATATAAGCTGTGGCTTGAAACAATCCCACTAGGGTCATAATTTATCAGCTAATATTCTCTTTATTGACGGTTGTGCCATTAGTTGTTATATAACTATCTATAAAGAATTTAGGAAGTTGTGGAGCAGTTTGGAAATACCAACATATTTAGGATTACTGTTCTCTCCAGATTTACAGAGTTCTTTCCTCTCTTAGTTCTGACTAATTTTGAATCTCTTCCTCTGCCTTCCTTGGCTTAGTTTAACTAACTTGTTCTTACCCTCTACATATGGGGCACAAGAGTACACCGTGGAGAAGTGGAATTAGAAAAAGACTACCTCTGTACCTTTATAGTCTAGCCAGGCAAAACAGATTCATTCCAAAATAGAGGTTTTACATCCTCCACATTCTTCCCAATGTCTAAATTGTGCCACAAAGGAGAAGAGCTTTGAAAACTCTTCTTGTTCCTTCTCCTTCCCTTTCTTTCTTCAAGAAATGTTTGTGAAAACCTTATTCTGTTAGGCACTACCCTGTTCTATAGAATATTAGGACTACAACGGTGAATGTAGTCTTTGTATAAAGCAAGCATTCTAATCCTGGAACACAGCAAAAGGACAAATGAACAGGGCATAGTGAGTAGTGCTACAGATAAGGCAGAGTGATCTCCACAACACCACAGAAGAGCCTATTTCATTTTAGGAAGGAGACCCACCCTTAATGGCTAGTGGGCATTTCTCTGCAGTCTCTGAACCATCCATTACCTTAAGCTGAGTTGCATTTCGTAACAGGGATGTAAAGATCAAAATCATGGCCTTCCAGAAGAGATTTAGCACAGGACCTTGAAACACTTATGTTAGGCAAATAAATGAAGTTTAAAATGAAGCAGTTTAAAAATCTGCCCAATGCCCATCCCTATCACAACCTGGGTTTTTCTATTTGTAACCATGACCAGGAGCTCTGTCCCCAGGAAGACAATCTCTCCTTGTATCACTAACTTCCCCAATTCCCATGTCAAGGCTATTAGCAAAGGGCAGAGATGGGTTTTAAGGTGGGGCAGGGTGACAGGATTGGAAGTATCATATATAAGCTTGTTAAAATTCACACAACTCCTGGCTCTGTTTCAGTGCACTTAGTCATTTAAGCACTCAGAGATTACTGTAGCTATACTCCAAGAGGGCCCAGCTAATTCCCATGCTGGTAGCAGACCTTCATACAATGTAAGCAATGCTGGTTTTACCAGCATACACAATGCAAGTTATGGTGTCTGGAAGGTTTCCATGCAGATTTCAAAGGAAGGGGTATGAGATAAGAAGTCCCTGAGAGGGAAGTGTGTGGAACCAGAAGTGTAGTGGAGATCCCAGAAAGTCAAAGATGCCAAGAACATGGACTGTGTGCCTAGGAAGGCTGCAGGCCATGAGCACAGGCAACCCAAAAGAGAGGTCATGCTGGCTGCAACTGGCAAGGCCACTGGGGTGAAACTGCCCAAGCCCTTTGGAACTCACATTTCACCACTGTGTGTCCTGGACATAGGAAATGGAGCTATAGGACTTAAATATTTGCTTTGCTGAGTTTTGGTCTTCATTTGGTTCCATTTTTTTCTTAGGAGCATATCTGCCATTTGCCATTGTATCACAGGATCATGTAACTTGCTTTTTTTGATTCACAGAAGTTCACAACTAAGAATTTTCCTTGAGTCTCAGCAGACTTGGATTTTTGAAAATTGCTATTGAGACTTTGGGGAAGGGGCGGTTACATTTCTGGTTTTCCACAGGACAGTTATATTATGGTTAGGTAGAATTATGAACCTATTATTATTTTTACTTGGACATTAAGTTTGATTTAAGGAGATTTGTTTATTGACAAGGAGTGGGATGTGGCTGTTAGAGACGAGTGTCAACTTGACTGGCTTTGGGATCTCTTTGTGGGTGTTGGCAGAACACACTTCTGGGTATACCTAGGTGAGTAATGGAGGCATGGCCTTAAGATTTATATCTGGTCCCTCGCCCCTTCCTCTCTGGTACTTTTCTGCTCTGCTTCCTAGTGCCATGAACTAAGCACTTTTGCTCTGCCAACCCTTTCCATCATGATGTTTCTGCCTTGAAGCGAGCTGACCAGGGACTGAATCCTGAAAAACAATCAACCTAATTAAATGTCTCCCCTTTAAATTGTGAGTGTTGGTGCAGAAATTGAATCTAAACCCATATCTCTCACCATGTACTAAATGAAAATCAAAGTGGGTCAAAGAGCTAAATGCTAAAACAAAACACTTAACCTAGTTGAAGATGAAATAGATTAAACTCTTGAGGCAATATGCATAGGCACGGATTTTCTGAACAGAATACTGCACAGGAAACGGTGTTGAGAATCAACAATTCAAAGAATATCAAATCGAAAGCTTCTGCACAGCAAAAGAAACAAAAGAGTGAGAAGAAAACCTACAGAAACGGAAAAAAATTTACTAGGTATTCCTCAGAGTATTAGTATCTAGACTATGTAAAGAACTAAAAAAAAAAGATCCTTCCAAATAAAAGACCTAATCAAAAAATGAGCAAATCAAATGAATAGACACTTCACAAAAAAGTACAAATGGCCAATAAATACACTGAGAAATGTTTAAATGAAAACAACCCTAAGATTCCATCTTACTGCAGGAGCAATGGCCAACATCAAGAAATCAAATAATAACAAATGCTGGCAAGGCTGTGGGGAAAAATGAACCCTTCTACATTGTTGGTGGGATTGTAAACTAGTATAAGCACTAAAGAAGTCAATATGAAGATTCCGCAAAAAACTAAAACTAGAAATTCTATTTGACCCAGCTATTCCCCTTTTTGGTATCTTCCTCAAACAGTTAAAAGACATCATTTTATAATGATACATGCATACTCATCTTTGTAGCAGTACAATTCAAAATAGCTAAATCTTGGAAGTAGTCAACAGATGAATGGATAAAGAAAATGTAGTATTTATACACAATGGAATACTAATTTGCCCTAAAGAAGATAAACTTAAATTATTTGTAGGAAAATGGATGCACCATAATGTCAAGTGAAATAAATAAGACACAAAGCTTAAATATCTCATGGGCTCTCTTACATGAGAAACCCAGATTATAAATTAAGAGCAAATAGAAAGTAATAGGAAGTAGAGAGACACAGTTTTCTTAAATGTGAAGAAGATCAAGAGATAGAGGCAGGAAAAATGGAGGGAAAGGGGATGATAAAAGGAATTACATGTGTTTTGTACAACTTCACATAAGAAATGTAAACACTATATACTGCAAACATGTATTCATAAAAATAAATAAACAAATAAACATTTAAAATTTTAAAGGTACACAAGCAAACCTACTGATTCAGTTTATGTAAACTTTCCGGCAAAGTAAATCCCTGCCTCTGCCAGTTCTCTGAGAAAGAAATCAAGCTGAGGATTTTAAACGACTGCAAAGTTATACCAATTTTCTTTAAAAATGTTTTAAAAAGCCTTCTTTCACTAACTGGAAAGAATGAAAGGGTTACAAAGCAAGGCAGAAAAAGAACAACTACTTTCAGAGGACAGATGACATATCAACAATTGATTCTTTTAGGTTGATTCCAACCATTAAATGGCATATTAATAATTGATTATTTTCTGTCGATTCCACCTAATTACTAAAGAAACTTTGTGAGGCTCTAATAAGAACAAGGACCCACAAACTTGCCAGCCATCACGTGTTAGTTTATAACATCAATTCTTTCCTTTTGGAAGTCTGACTAGTTCAGGACTGGCAATCATAGGACTCAATTCTAGAATACAACAGTTGGCCTGAGGATGAATATAGACCCAAGCTATGCAAATAGAGAAGAGTCTTTGCTTAGGATTTGTGTGCATGCTAGGTAAGCATTCTACCACTGAGCTCCACACCAGCTTTTCTTCTTTTTGTTTTTCTGAGACTGGTTCTAAGTTGCCAGGGCTTGCCTCAAAATTACAATCCTTCTGCTTTCATGCAGATGGGATTTCAGGTGTATGCCACCATGCCTGGTTCTTTAGTATTTTATATACATATATGAGGTATATACCATGTCAGTAAATAGTCTGTGGCCAGGCGTCCAGGGTAATGAGACAGAGAGAGAGAAAACAAAATTAAGCAAGGACGAAGTAACACGATAAGGCTGTTAAGTCCCCAAATTTCCTAGTTCTGAGAGCTAATAAAGGCTCTCTTTTATTTACACTACCAGCAGAGTCCCTATCACTTGCAATCCAAAGGCTTACATGGTACAACAGCCAGGTGAGTGACAAAATCAATGATGCAGTCTTCTGTACTGGTTGTATCATAAATTACAATAAGACTTTCCTTCTTTTGTGTTTCCATATGTGCATCCTTGGATGACACCCAGTGTCTAATTACCTGATGAGATCTCCAGATGCTCTTGAAAGACTTAACTACAAGACAGAGACTTCTGACTAACTGCCAGAGAATGGTCCTGGGAAGCAAAAGGTCAGAAACAATGGTGCCAGAATTTCTTAACTGCTATAAAAGAAAACTTCCAAGAGCCATTAAAAGATCCTTCTACAAGTAAGTCCCTTGATGATCTAACATACATCTCACTATGGAAATAAGATCAAGATGCTGAAAGTATCCTGGTAAGGATGCTATACTTTAGGAAGCTAGATGAGAACCGTATGTGGTATTCTGCAGTAATATGAAAAGGCACTTGGAACACCCACATAGAAACTTCCATGGCTTTTTCAGGTTAAGGGTAATTCTATATGAGTGACTAAGTTGCACTATTTTAATTTTTACTTGTTTCTGTGGTCCGGTCTCAACATGTCCTGGCCTCTTCCTTTCACACTGCCCAAGGTGGGCAATGGGATGGGGTAAGGGAGCCTAAGGAGGCAGTTACTGCAGTCTTGAAGGTAGACACTAAAGATGTCTCTGAGACAGGTTTCAAAGTCAGATAGTCATGTATCAAACTTAGAACTCAGTTATACAGTACAGGACAAACTACTAAAGTTGTTTAAGCTATAACTCCTTCATGTGTAAAATGGGTATAATATCACATACTATTCTGAGCAGCAACACTAGTGGACACTCAGTGAATCTCCAAGGTTACAAAGAAAAAATGTAGGCCACAGCCAACTGAGGCAGAGAATGATAAACCTATAAAAATTAAACGATATACTTTTTTAAGAATTAAAAAATAATGAAAAATTTGTGACTTAAATAATAAATAATTGTTTACAAAGTTCTTATACAGAGAAGACATTCAAGGTAGATTTTATTTCCACAGGATAACTCTGGGCCTCTAGATTTAGAAAATATTCTAAGATTCTATTTTACTGAAGTATCAACTAATGATCACTTAGTTGGCAGCCTAAGTACCAAAGTGGTCAAAATGGTACACGGTCAGCTGATGTGTGGTGCTAAGGGCAGTTCTTTCCTCCCTTTCTAGGGACCTAACATCTTTCCTGGTCCAGCTTCCTTCAATTTCTTCTGGCTCCTAAGAAAACTTACAGGGTAGTATGATAGAGACATGTTTTAGAAAGTCAGGCTTTATTAGTTTTCTGCAAATCATAATAATAGACACTTCCCCATTGAATCGAAAGCTATGATGAGGTGAGAATATTAGCTATCAAGACCAAAAAGCATTGGAGCCTCAGCGCTAGCTAGGAAGGGTGTTACCCTTTGGAAACAAAAGGAGATGGAGTTACATGGCCCAGAGCCTCTGGATGGTCATGAATTATAAATCTGGAAACATCTTCATATTCCTCTTTCCTGCTGCTTTACAGGAAGCATACTGAGTTACATATCTGAGAGAATGGCTTTGAAACACATGAATTATTTATCATGTTATACTGTTAAAAAGAATTTGTGAACTTTACAAATGAAAAAAAAGTTTGCATGTTTTTTACTTCATTTTTATATCCCAATGCTTGTTGACTTTCCAAACACTTGCTCCAGGCAGGCTGCTCAATTTATCCATTGGTCACAAAATCTTTTCACACTTTATCTGTCAAAAATTATCTTGTCCTTTTTTTTTTTTTCACTATGCAAAATACATCCAGGTCAGTCTAACTTGGGTTTTCTCAAGTATCACCAATGGATTCCCTCCTGAGCATTCTTCAATTCATCTCCACTTCCAAAGGTTTTATTACTGAGATCTTAAGGAAGCAGCATCTATTTTATATGAAACCCCAGTGCCTAGTTTCAGCCTGACCTATGACAGTAAAAGAGAAAGAAAACAGTGTAGCCAAGCTTAAGAGGGTCCCATGTTCCCTGCCTTCTCTCTCTTTCAACTGAGTATAGATGGGAGCTGTGACTTGATTCTAGCCAACAGAATATAGCAAAGGTAGTGGAATGCATGTGGTTGTATGTATGTATTACATACTGGAGATGAGATCCCTCCCCACTGGCCTTGATGAAGTCAGTGTCAATGTTGGGAAGGCCCATGTGGCAAGAAACAGGGTGACCTCCAGATAAGAGCCATCGAGAAATGGTGATCTTGTTTAACAGGTCCCAAGGAATAGAATGCTGTCAACAATCATATAAAGCAGATCCTTTCCCAGCAGAGTCTCAGATGAGACTCTAGCTTTGTGAGTTTGTGAAACAAAGGACCCTGACAAGCTGTGGCTAGCTGCTAAACTACAGCAATTGTGTTTAAGTTACAACACTTGTAGTCATACTGCTATCCAGCAACAGATACACAAACAACCTCAGGATGAGAAAGTAATCCCTGACATCTGTGGCTGCTAGCCTGGTGCCATCAGCAAGACTGTGAGGTTGCCGAGAGCTGCCTTCCACTCATATCCAGGCTTTGGCATTAAATACAAACAATTTCAAAGAACACTAACAATAGACCACCTTGTGACTGCCAGCAGGGATTCAGGCAAAATCATGACCACTCTATAATCACATCTGAATATGGACAGAAATGCAAATACTATCTAAATCACAACAATGACTAAACATCCCCTGTACTCATCATTATACACACATAGCTTTAACACTGATTCTCTCCCTCTGTCTTTTTGGTAAGATTTATTAAGATACTCATTCACAGACACATCCTTACCCGTAGCATTTAACACAGACAAAGTTCCACATATTCAAAAGCCACCTAACACAAATCCAAAACCTACACTAAGGCCTTTCAAACACTGTCATAATGAGGCACCCCACCATTCCACTGTATGTGTACTACCTTAGCACAACCAGCAGTAAATCCAACCTGTCCAACCACAGACAAATGAACATTTGGGGAAATGATGGGGCATGCCAGGAAGCCCCTTCATCTCTGACAGTATTTTATATCGTTACAACTTATTTGGAAAGTAGCACAGAGAAGAGTCATAATCTAACCGTTCAAGTCTGAGAAAACCTTTCAGCAGAAACTACTGGCTCAGATTTCACATTACTATCTACAAGGCAAACACAAATAACTTAAATGTTTAATGAGAGGGAAAGTTTTGGTGAATTGTGTTGTATTAATCCAAATTAGAGAGATATCAAAATAAATGTGAAGGTTAGGCTCATGGAAAACGTTTCAGCTATGATGTGACCAAAAAATAAACAAAAATAAATAAAAACAAAAAAGGCTGCAGATGTAGCTCTCAGTGGCTGAGTGCTTGCCTAGCCTGAGTGAGGCCTTGAGGCTTGTCTAGCATGAGTAGGTTCCTTTCAGTACTGGAAACAAAATAAAAAATACAAATAGCAGAAAAGCTGTAGTATGCTAGGCATTATTTGAGGTATTCTATGTTCACATATCATTTAATCTGAAGAATATTTTCCAGAAATGGAATATTAACCTCATTTTACAGATAAGATACTAGGGCACAGAGAAGTTAGATAACTGGCCAAGATTATGTATCAGACAAGTGGAGAAGATATGACTCAATAAGCTGGGTTTCAAACTACTACACTGTCTTACTTCTCTTAGACACAATGAAGACTGCAACTATACACAACTATGGATATCTGGGACCAAAGAAAATGTGAAATAACTGTGAAACAGGAATAGAATTAAAAGAAATTTAATTTTTAAAACAATAAACTTTAATGCTATATAATCTACTCAAGAAAAACAATTAAGCATTGAGACCTGACCTACAATTTCCATGCAAAGTAAAATTATATACATGGAAAGGTTTGGCATTTCCTCCAGCTCCAAATTACTTCTAACTTCACTCTATTCTAGAAAAATGGAATGAGATAGGAATGGATTAATACCAAAATGCAGCCCTCCAAGCTGGGTAGAGACCACTAATTACATAAGTGTAAGAGTGCAGATGATGAGAGAGACACCCAGAAGGAGATTTGGTAAAGGCAGAATTGGTTGGGAAAAGTAGGTAAGATTTCCCCCTCCTAGAGGAAGACAGCTGGAAAGGAGGGGTACACATCCAAGCAAAGGAGGGTTTTCCTGCTTATTTCCCATGTTACCAATACCAGATGTCTTATCTGCTAATGGTTAAATCTAGAGACAGAAATAAGAGCCCCTGTAGAAATACCAGGGCATGTGTGCATGTGTGTCCCGATCTAGTTCTCTTCCTCTCCCCTAAGAAAATTGCATTTACTAACGTGGGAATTAAGGGCGGTTCTGACTCACCCCCGCCATTCAAGTGCATGTACTGACAATAAACCAAGACACTTGCTTCAGAGGGCAGTCAATTAATCACTCTTTTCACAACTACATCTTCAAACTGTTTGAGTTTATTTGTACTTTTAAGATAACTAGAATTCTTTAATGGTCACAACTCAGATGACATAAAATTAGTGGTAAATGGAAAATGGGGGTAAACAGGAAAGGGAACTGTGGAGTCTGTGAGAGCAGAACTAGAAAGTTCATATTAAGAAGTATTTATTTTGGGGATGTGGAAACAGGGAAACCTGCCCCCAGACATTCTGTCTTATTGTCCATCTTGCTTGTTAGCACCTTCAGCACTACTGCTGTGTTTAGGGCAGATTAGACAGATCATACCCAAAGTTATATGGGACACCTTTTCCTTGACTAGCCCATCTGTGCAATCATTTCAGAAGGTCATCTTGCACAGAGTGTGGAGGCAGAACTAATTTGTCACCAAGGATTCTGAGACAAGGAAAGCAAAGCTAAATGCTTCAATAGACATCAACATTTTAAGGCAGCAGAGTATGGCTGAGGAAGGAGGGATGTGAAACAATGCCCTGTAAATCTGATCTTACTGATACTACATCTCAGCCAGACGAGAATCAGTTATGTACAAAATGATTAATCACTACCTCTCTGAAATATTCAAGGTCCTCCTGCCTCTTAGGATGGAAAAAAGAAAATCTAATGCTGAAATATGACTGTGAGGCTTTTGTTCATTCTATATTCTTTTAATAAAATAGAACAAAAAATTTTGCCTTGGGCTTGGCTGAATTATGGGGCTTATCTCCTAAGAGGCAAAAAGCTTTATTCTTCTTCAGATTGCCAAACTGAGCCAAGTTATAAGAAGCCTGATAGAGGAAAAAAAAATGCCTATGCTATATACCTCAGGCTACAATGTATCAAATGTGGTAACAGCTCTGAAAAACAAATTTTCTCTTAATATTTATAGAAAAATGGGCACTGCAGAACATAATTAATTTTTAGCTAATGGGCAAATGCTGATGGCTGAGTGTGGTAAAACCTGGTAACTGCTTTTGGCAAATGCCAGATGAATTACAATCAGACTCCACAATTTACAATGGGAAGGACTGGGGAAGTGGGAGAACAAAGCCTTGGGGAGCTGCCCGAGGCACACATCCAGAGCATACCAGCACCTACCTTCTCCGCATACTCAGACACAATCTGCTTGATCTCAGCAGAGCAGAGGCCCACAATCTGGCCCACGGAGCTTGCGGTGAGACGGCTCTGCAATCACATGGGGTATGTTCTCAAGGCCAGGTCGAGTCTTTAACAGAACTGAAAAACCTAAATACTGAGTATTACTGTAAAACAGATAACATTTCCAGGGAAAAAATAATTTCCTGTCTGTTCACTTATTTATTAGAAAGAAGGAAGAAAACAGCCTCAAGACAAAAGTTTAAGCTACCTGGCCACCACTTACAGTCACTCAGCTGACTATGCCAGCTTCCCTTCAGGTCTCGGGTGCCCCTGGAAACCACTCCTCACCCCCCTGTGCCATTCCCAGGCCTCCTGAAGGTCGCTGAATAGAGCCAGTAGGGTATTTCATGGGCCCAGGACTCAACGAAAAGAGCAAATCCAGCGGACAGGAAACCTCAGAGCCCCAAAACATCTCTTTACCGCAAAAGAAATGATTCTTCTAAGTACTGTATCCCTGGCAAAACCTTCTAGATGGGCCTTGCACTCTGAAAAGACCAACTATGAACTCTGAATTCCATCTCCTACCTACATGACATTGGAAGGGAGCAGAAGATGGGGGCTCCTTTGGGAGAGTGGAATCTGTGGTTATAAAGAGACAAGGCTGAGCCCTCTTTCCTGCACAGGCCTGCAAGCCAAGGCAGCAGGAACATCCTGTTCCCCAAAAGGCCCTTCAAGTCTCCTGCTTACATCTCCGCAGATGGTAATACTATACATTATAGAACAGCTTCCCAAAAGGGAGGCCCTCAGGAACAAGACACTACTGCTGTAGAGAGAGGAGCCCTCAGGAAGACTTCTCAGAAGACTCACACTCACTCACTCCCCCCCCCCTTTACTCTTACCCATAGCAACCTTACCTCCTCATTTGCCACGGCAGTCATCTTGGTCATCAGTGACTGAACACGCTGCTAAAAGAGGAACAGAAGGAGCAGCAGTGAATGGTTCTGCCACTACAAGACTGAAGCAAATGCCCCTGTAGGTTTCTGTGATGATGTCCCAAGGTCTTTGTCTTAATCTACTTTTATGGCGAGCCTCCTGACAGGTGACGAAAGGGAACTGGAAGGCATGGAACACAGCTCCTGGCTGGCCATTTGGGAAAGCTGAGGATCGGAGTAACATTCTCCGCAAATGAATGAAACCTCAAAGGACCTACACGGGGCACATACCTCTTCAGCTGCCTGAAGGTCATCCTCCTCATGGACATCTGCTTTTTCTGTAGCTGACAGCCCTGCAGAAAGTGGTGTTTTTTTGTCCTCAGCCTAGAAAGGAAGACATGAAAACAGCTGAGCACCGGAGATGGAAATTCCCCAGAGAAAGGAAAACATTGCAAAGAGTATGAGCCTGTTAAAGAAAACACAAAGATATGGAGACCTGAATGAGTCTCTGAGAGGGAACAGATGATCAGAGCCTCAGCTTGCATTCAAGCCACACAGCAGGCGTATCATACTCAGGGCCTGGCTGATGCCGGTGTCCATTTCCCACTGTTCACTGATTAAATAAACACCAGGTCACATTTGCCAAACTTAATCTTCTACTCTAATTTGATCCTCCTCCTACTCTAACGTCTTCAAGGACAGGTCACAGCCAAAGCAGTGTTTCTTTCAACTGCCAGTTGAGATCCATTAGTGGGTAATCTAACAGGCGCTGCTAGAATCTATACAAATAAAAATATCAGTACACATCAGCCTGCTTTGTAGATGGTACAGCATTTAACACAGTACTGTTTAATGGAAGTTTTGTTTTGGGGGGAGTATATGTGTATGGAATCACAATTAAAAAAATAAAATTTTTACTGGTACAAATGATCAAGTTTGAAAACCACTGGTCAGAAGGAAAAAAAAATTCAAACTGCTTCTTCTGTTGAATCTGGATCCAGCCATGGGCTCTCAATATGCTGTGGACCACACTCAAGGCACCAGGGATTAACTGCTCTTCCTCAAACATGGGCTGCAGAACTAGAGTTCTTGGTTTCAATCCTGTCTCTGCCATCTACCAGCTGGGTGACCTCAGACTCACTGCTGATCTCTGGTTATCAGGTCTAAAGGATTAGCCTTACAAGCCTTTCTTGGCTACCACAACCCCATGATGCTTTTCTGTAACAAGCCTATCATTCCCACAAAACACCATAAACTCCTGGACTGCTTAGACATATTCCAGGGGATAAGATTCCAGTCCAAATGGACTGACATAAGAATGACAAAACAAGCCCAATTTGTATGCAATTTCATGGACATCTCATGATCTTTTTTTCTTAACCAAATTGCCTTATTTCAGGATATAGCCATATGCACAGAATTCCTTTCCTATTTAAATCATACATTAAGTGAAATATACATGTCAATCCTTGCTATATACCAGATGACACATGACATAATTCAAGTTCAGAAAACACTGTGCAGGAAATAATTACTTGGTTGAACGAAAACACAAATATGGGGAAAAAAATGAGAAAACAAAAAAGAAGCATTATAATCAGTACCTGCCTAACTGCCAATGAACTAAGAGCTCATGTTTAATGTTTACTGTGTTGGATTATTCTAGGTCCTTCACATTTTAATCTTCACAACAATGCTGTGAGGCAGATACACTGGCTACCTCATTTTAAAGATGTTGTAAGGTAAGGTATACCAATTCTGAAAATTGTCACACAGTGGAGGGGAGGAATTCAGATCTGAAACCAGTCAGTCTGGCTTTAGAATATATATATGCTCTGGCCCCTGTGTGTCCCTGAATGACTGAGACAAGTTACTATAGGAGACCATCTAGGGGTGGGGGAGCTGGACAAGTGAAGGGGTGGCAGGAGAGCAGCAAGAGGAGCATATTCTAGTTGAGGAAATCTAAGATCAGGTGGAAAATGAGAGAAGAAATTACTAAATGATCTGAAGCTGATGGATCCTACTTTTTAAGAGGCCACTGACCACTTTAGTGAGTGTTTTCTTGTGATTACAAGCATAGTCTTTGAGGTCAGACAGACCTGGACTTGGGTTATTATGGCACTTTAAGGTTGTGTGTCCTTGGACAAATCACTAAGCCTCTCTGAGTATAAGTTTTATGACCTAAAAATCACGAGTAAGTATCTTCATAGTGCTGTTAAGTGAAACAATGCAAGCAAACCTCTTAACAAAGGTCCTGGAACACAGTAAGGGTTTATCACTGTAAGATTTATGTGCTTCCTTTGCTACTAAAATTAAGAATCACTAATTAATACATAAGTGAAAAGAAATCATTCAGACTCCTATGTGAAGTTAGAAAATCCCAACTTGACTTACCTGGCTCTTTCACACTAAGCTGTCTTCTGGAGGGCAGGCCTGAAATTTACAGTTGCAGGCCATCTCACTAGTAGTACCCCGTGCACACCTGTCTAGAGGCCCTCATTCTGGGACAGAAGTTCATCTTCACATTTTTAGAGCCCACTTGACTTATTTTCAAACATCCTTCAACTCCAGCACCAGGAGTGAAAGTTCCCTGCCTATAGAGGTGGCAAAATGGAAATTCCAGGACAAACATGTCAGGCAAGGGCAGCTGGCACATCCCTGCCACCCACCTTTCCCAGGGCCAGCCACTCTTCCCAGGCTTCCCAGGAAGCTGGGTCCCAGACTGTCAAAGGGTAATCACTTCCGTCTCTCGGATATTCTCTCCCATTATCTATGCTTTTTCTTACCTTCTCTGTTTTGTTCTGGCGGCTAAATCCGTATCTCCTGTAGGCCACAAAAAGCGGAGTTCAATTACTACTCAAAGATCACAATAAAGTCTGTCAAATGCATTTTGGTTTGATTTTTATATCAAAAGCATCAAAGAGAATTCAGGCTATTTGGTGCCTGGAGAAAATGCTTCAAATGTCTTACCCAGGAACACAGTCCAGCATTCTTTGAGTAAAGGGCCATCTATCTTATGTGCTATACAATTACTGTACACAGGAACTCTTCTTTGGTAGAGACATTTTCCTTAAGTGAAATCATTAGTCTTTGAATCAGGAACTGTGTTTCAGAACCACAGTGTATGCTAAAAGCCTTTAAAATATCTGTGTAAACAAATGTGAATGTGTTTGCTCAAGTCAAACATGCTCTATAGTGTTACTTTAATAACTTCAAATCTAGCACATCTTTTTATTCTCAAACATACCCCAAGCATGATGTCAATAATGTGACTCACTTAATGCAACCTGAATTAAAACACACATATAGACACACAAAATGCACTTCTGTTTAAATTAGGTTGTCTTCTGGCTCTAGTTAATCTGTCTTAAAAAAAAAAACAAGTACAACAAAGCAAAAACGAAAACAAGAACAATGCAAAACACTGAGCCTCACGTACTTGAAAGAGTCTGTAAGGAAATAACGTTACATGCAACCACTTAAAAAAAAAGACTACACACTTGCTCTGTCCCCAGCATGCCATGCCTTGCCTGCCTGACCCAATGCTACCTCTACTGTTCTGGTGCCTGCAGCTTCATTCCCTTCATCCTGCTGTGTATTCGTTATTCAACCTTATGTTGCCTGATGCCTGTTTGTCAATGGCAGGCCTCTCCTCTCAGGAGAAAAGAAATCTCCCTCAGCAGCCACAATGCAGACTCTCACTGCCATGTATACTCCTGCTCTGCTCCTTCTACTGCCTGAACAGGGAGTTTGGCACACATTATTCTCTAACTCATTTCCCAATTTACCCCTCATCCTTCAACCTCTCAGCTCTAAAGCAGCTTTCTCTCCAAAGCACCTAATACACACGCACATGCGCGCACACATACAGTCCTGGTCCATCCATCTGGCATTGGGCAGACTCCTTTCATTTCCCAGACAGCAAGTGTATCACTACTTGGTTACATGTCTTCATCCTTCTTGAGGGCAATAATCCTACTTTTACATTCTGTCTTCTTTTTGTGATGGTGGGATTGAACCAAGGCTTCTTGTATGCTATGAAGCATACTACCATGGAGCTACCTCCCAGCCTCCCTTTTATATTTTGTATCTCTAATGTTTACTGAGTAAACATAAATGAAAAAATACAGAAATCAAGATGCTGTAAGTGTAGGCTGGGCTTTTTGTCATATAACTGGAGAACTGGGCAATGTGCCTGTTTTTTTAGGAACAATTCTACAGGACCAAAGTATAGCAGACTGATTCTAAAGCTATTTAGGTCTCCACACAAATTCTGTAAAGGGCCTTAGGGCAGATTCTGTGAATTGGCTTAATCAAAATTGATTACATCTTCCTGTAGTACTATTGCAGAAACAGAAAAAGACTGTTTTCCATACTTCTGTGTCGCTAGGGTTCTGATTGCTATTTAGGAATCATTTGCTGGAGTTGTGAACGTGGAACAGTTAAATGAGGAGATAGGGAGGGCACTGTACTGGCATAGATCACACTAGAAGTGTGGTTTCAGGATCAACAGCTGTCACAAAGGCTTGCTGGTCTTGCAGAGAGCTTACTGATTTTGGCAGAAATGGTGTGGTTCCCTGTGGGGAGCTGCAACACTACTTCCCTAATTCCCCCGGTTGCTAGCTAGCTTCCTTAGCATATAGCCAAAAGCAGCTCTCCTGGCCCAGCTCTAATGTGAGGCCTGGGAGCTGAGCTTGGTACCCATCATTCCCTGCAATCAATGAAGCCCTTTGGCTGAAACTAGTGTCAAGACCCTGTTCTCACACAGGGAACCCTGACCAACACACGGTCTCACCAAAGCTTCCCACTCCTGTCTTTGAACCTAGAGCATTCCTTCCTTTTCTAGGACTTTAGTATGTGGAGATCCTGAGGGCAGAGGACACACCCTCAGGTAGCAAGGCCTGACCTAAGGCCCAGAGGCTTTATGAATTATCCAAATGGAGCAATAAACAACTAAATCTGAATGACTCAATCCCCAAGTCCCATGTATTCCTCCATAAAGGCAGATTCTAGGAAAACTCTTCTGGCCACTTAAAAGCAGGTTAGCTTCCCACTTATGTGTGTCTTCTTTATATCACAAGCACACTCATCACAGAGTGTTAAGTAAATATCTACTATATATACTTCAGGCTTGCCTCTTAAGCTCCTGGAAAGAGGAATTTGCTTTATTCACATTTATTTTTAACATTAAAAAAACAGGGGTAATTTGGTGGGTGCAGGTTTGTAACATCCACACTTAGGAGGCTGAGGCAGGAGGATCATGAATCTGAGTCCAACCTTGGCTATATAGCAAGTTCAAGGTCAGTCTATGATACATAGCCAGATGCAACCTCAAAAAATCAACAAATAAATATCAAAAACTAAAAAAAATGAGGTATAATTCATATAAAATTCACCAACATAAAGTATGTATTTGTTTGTTTAGTATACTCACTATGTTGTGCAAACATCAGCTTAAATACAAAATAGTTTTATCACCCCAAAAAGAAACCCTGTACTTATTATTAACAGTCCTAATTCTCCCTTCTAATCAACTGCTAGCTACCATTAATCTACCTTCTTTTTAATTAATTAATTAATTAATTTATTTATTTATTTTTTGGTTTTTTGAGACAGGGTCTCACTATGTAGTTGAGGCTGACCTGGAACTCACTATGTAGCCCAGGCTGGTCTCGAACTCACAGTGATTCTACTGCCTCAGCCTCCCAAGTGCTGGGATTACAGGCGTGCGCCAGCACACCTGGCTCATTAATCTACCTTCTGTATTTACCAATTTGCCTGCTCCTTTCATCCAAGTGAAATCATGTAATATATGGTCCTCTTTTAATTAGCACATTTTCAAGGCTCAACCAGTTTGCAGCATTAAAAAGTACTTCACCCCTGTGCATGGCTAAATAACATCCCATTGTATGGCAAAGCCACATTTTATTTATCTGTTCCTCAGCTAAGCATATGGGTTGTTTCTACTTTGGGCTATTATAAATAAATCTGTTAAGAACACTCCCATATATCATTCACTTTCTTATTGCCACTGACTACTTAGTTTGGAGTCTGGCACAAAGCGGGGACCCAATAAATGGTTGCTGAATGAAGAATTCAGTTGATTTTTCTCCAGGGTTCCCTCTCTGTGTGGCAGAGTAGGTAGCACTGCTTTCATGAGAAAGAGCGGCTCTCAGCTCCTGAAAACACCTGCCTCACTACATTCACTTGTCTTTGTAACTCTGAGAGAATACTCCATGCTTGTCTGATTTTTACCAAGGGACTACAATAGCCCTCTCTGTGTCTCTCAACCTTCAGAAAAAGGAAAGTGCTTTACCTTGCTTCTATCAGAAAAGCACCTACTTTCCTTTTCTCCTTGCTAGTGATGCTGCTTTACCCTATGTCCTCTCTTTCCCTGTCCTCCTAACCCTGCTCTTCTTTCCAAGTGCCAGCACCATGTGCTCACAGCACCTTGTGCTTCCACCTGGCCCTGCTTTCCCCTCCTTCAGATGTAACTAACTGTCTTATACCATCAGCACCATGGAGCTTTAGTTCTTTTGTCATCAAGTTTACATACTCATACCCTGGACCTAGGACACGAGTCCAGGATGTACACCTTCTGAAGTAGCACTAGCGAAAAGAAATATAACAAGAGCCACAGACATGATATTTCTAAGTAGTAAAGTAACACACCTAAGTTATTCCAAACATATTCATTTGTTTTCAGTAGCTAAATCAAGCATGAGTTTTTAAATTAAAATTCTGTTCCTGGGCAGTGCTAGTCACATTCAAACAGCTCAATAGTCATATACACCTACTAGCTACAAAAGACATCACCATTCCAGAATACAAACTAATATTCCAGAATAAGTGCCTTAAATAAAAATAAATCTATTTGGAATCCAGAACGGGCATAAAAAAGCTGTAAATATTAGAGACTGTAACTTTATTCTTTGTTTACTCAATAAGAATTTACTAAGTATTTCTATGAGCATGTCATATAGGGACAAAAATAGCTTGGGAATGACTTGTATTTTATTTCCTGGCTACAGAATGACTGCAAGCCAAGTAAAAATTAAGGCTCTAATACTATGGAATAAATTAACTCTAACATCCTAGTGGTTACACTTGAAAACTCCTCTTGAATGCCAAATATTCAGGCTATCAGACACATTTTTTCATAGTACCCATTTTGTAACATAGTTAGGTGTTCAAGTTAGCCTCCAGATCAATAATTAAAAAAAAAATTACAGGATTGTAATTTTACTTTAAGTATAAAATCAAGACTGTAAGTCTTGTTATTTTAAAACCAACAATTAGAAAAATATACTCAAACACATTTTAACAGGTATGAGTCCTTAAGACCTTTAGCACTGCTGCCTAGGCTCAAAGTTCTGCTTTATTTTAGTAATTCCAAGTCAGAAAAGGGGGAAGAAACTAAAATGCTGACTTCATAGCAAGAGAGCACTGGAGGTTTAAGGCTATGATCAGTAATCTGTGACACTATTTTCAGATCTTGCTGTAGGAATTAGAAAACTTTCCCTCTTGTCAAGAGATCAGTTGGAAAACAGAAATCCCTGGTCACAGATGAGGGATTTGGACTCCCACAATCATGTGCCATTTAGTAAGGATGAGGAATTCAATAGTACCAGCAGTGAAGGGAGAGGGAGGCTGGAAACCTAGCAGAGGATTCACCTGGCACGACTGCAGAAGGGGAAAAAGGTGAGACTTCCCACACACGTTGAAGGGAGGGTTAGTGCACAGGGACATGGAGGACTGGGAGGAAAGACTCAGGATAGAGGGTTCATGTGAACCCACAGATCATATTTGAGTGCATTTGAGAGCTAAACCTACTGCTGCTGCTACTGACAGAAACAAAAATGATGACAGCTAGTAGTTCATTTACATAAGAAAAATGGCTCAAAAAATTCATTACATATATATATTTTTATATGAGTCTAATTTAATGGAGAAGAACTCTAGGCAGTAGGGAAGAGTATGGAACAGAATCCGGAAGAAAGACTCAGATGGCCAGAGAGAGGGATAGGTATTTCCAGGGAGAGTGACCACCTTAAGTTTTATCTAAT
Organism: Fukomys damarensis; assembly: GCF_012274545.1. Lineage (NCBI taxonomy): Eukaryota > Metazoa > Chordata > Mammalia > Rodentia > Bathyergidae > Fukomys > Fukomys damarensis. The sequence continues at coordinate 11,025,180 of NW_022900941.1, read as the reverse complement.
TTGCTCTGTCAGTCTCATTAACTACTATATTCCTGTTCGGTCCCAGACTAAATTATAGATTAGGTTTGCCTTTCTAAAATCATAAGCCTAACAATATATTCTCACTGTAGCATCAAACAGTTTTTGCAGGCAATGATAACAGTATGCTGTTAAGAGTTCATGAGACAGAATTACAGTCCTAGTTTGAGTCTCTTAGTAGTTCTGTGACCTTAGACAAGATGTTTTCCAACCATTCCAAGTACCATCACTATTCTTCTTAAAGAGAGAAATAAACTAAATAAATGAGAATGCAAAAAGTGTCCACTATCCTACCTCCCCTAAACTCATCCTCTAACAGGAAAACACAAAAAACAAAAACAAAAACAAAGCAGAGCAAAACAAACACCACCACCACCAAAAAACCCACAAACACCACCAAAAATAAACTAAACTGCTACTCCTGCCTAAGAAATGAGTGTAATTCAGTATAATCCCCACCAAAAGGAAGGAAGACAGGTATTAAATAAGATCCTTAGTGCTTTGTCTTACTCAGAATTTAGAGGAATTACAAAAACCTGTGCCTTGCTCCCTTCCCTAAAGGGAGTGAAGCCACATACTGGCCTCAAACTGCATCAAACAGTCCAAGGTAAGTAGGACTATTCTGGGCTCACAGTGCCTTCACATGGTGACAACTGCCATCTACAACCCATACACAAAAACCCCATTTGAGACTGAGAATTATCATAGTAAGATACTGAAATACTGTTAACATGGTCTCACTGAGGTAGGCAATTTACTGAATTTATGACACCTTTTCATCCCCAGGACTATCTAAGAAAAAAAATGGATGCGTGAACAATATAAACTAACAAAATTCTCCACATTCCCACAAGCATGATTCAACTCTGGGGCATGTGATGCTACCAGAGCTTTTCTTTCCCTCTCTGGCCTTTCCAGAGCTGTGTGGCCTCCCCTACTCACAATATGGTATACTGGCTGGAGAGATCCTCTCACAGAGCTTGGGAGTGAGGTGGGCAAGTTGAAGGGGGATGAAGGAGTGGGTGGATGTTTATAAGCAGGCAACCCACCCACAAGCATAGAGCCCCACACTTGGCCCTATACTTGGCTGTTATTGCTGTCTTATATCTTCCACTAGGCTTCCAAAATTATGTAACTGGTCTGGAATCCTGACTCAGGCATCACCTAACTATGAGTTGTGAAGGCAGCCATCACATCCAGTGTAGGGCCAGAACGAGCTTAACTTTTTAAAAAAGACAGACCAGTTTTACCCTTCAGAAGGAAAGATTTGCCTTCATACTATCACATCAAAGAAAAAAGTTATGCCTTTCCTTGGAAAGCTACAATAATTAAGCCTACTTTCCTTCCTACTGGTTTTCTCCAGTACCCTGAAGGAGGAGAAAGCCATCAGATACTCATCAGGGAGATGCTAATGACAGTGTAGTTAGTTCCAACCACCCAAGAAGGGCTGTACGGTAAGGCAAAGCACTGCACAGGAACCTCTGCAAAAACAGCAGAAGGAGCAGGAGGAGACATACTTACATCAAAGGAGCAGATACTCTAAGTAGAGAATGCAGGACATAAATGAAGGTTAATACCCAGTGTCAACCGAAACATTTAATGATGAGAAGCAGTCCTTGTAGGTTTCAAAAGTAAAAATAGATTATAAAATAACTTTAAAAAACTAGGTATTGTTAGGGAGGGACAACACTACTTCAAAAGTCTTTACTTCTCTAATTAGGGCAATAGTAACAGAAATTCAAACTTATCATTCTAACAGTGTAAAACTTCTGAAAATGCTTCCATTTCTTCTACTTACTAAAGGTTTTAATAAATGGCAGGGCTTGAAGGTCAGACATGCCAGAGCCTCTATAAATGCCCCAGAAGGGCAGGGCCAGAGCCACAGTTATAAACACATTTCCAGAGGACAACTGCAAGCGCAAGCCACACAAACTTTGCTAATATCAGAGAAAAAGTCACTGATGCTGGACATCTCAGGGATAAAATAATAAACTTGGTCAGATAGAAGCCAGTTAATCCAAATGAAGCAATTTATATCAGCTTTTCTTTTATCAAACAAACACTTAGACTGGGCCTTATTTATTACCTGCCATATTCCAAAAGCGTAGAATGGATTCGAGATTCTTCATCAAGTAGCTCCTCGGCTCCCTCTTGACGTTTGTACTTCCGACGGGGCTTATAAACATCCTAAGTGAGTGAAGCAGACAAGTTACTGAGTGTAAGAAGGCTCTCCTAAACAGCCAGGCAGGGCCACAAGTCTTTCCCAGATAGAACTGCCTTTAGGAAATTTCTTCTACAGGAGGCAGAGACAGAAGGCTTGTGAAAGCCTGGGTAAGACCATGAATTGCACTTCTGGTTATTTGAGATGATCTGTTTATGCTTACACAGCATGTTAGTGGAGAAACAGAAAAGAGAGGGACCTTCACTTAATCATTTAAGTTATTACAATGACCAGTGGTCAATGACAGAGATTCAAGTGCATAAATTTATGAATCAACAACCCTGCCCAAAAAGTTAATACTGTGTTTGCTATGTACCCTTCTACATCATTAACAGATATGAAAAGTCAGTGTCTTTTTACTGTTGCATAAATAAAAATGATGGAACAAAACCCAGAAAGCAATCACTCTTATCTTTTTGGGGTACTCTGAATTTGTTTTAAGTTACATAATTTTATAAGTGGATATATTCCTGTTAAAATTTCAAACAGTATGAAGGATGCAATTTTTTTTAAAAGTCCTGCCATGCCTTCTTTTTCCCTAAATCTAACTTCTCTTCACAGACACGATTATCTGTCTGTCTGATAGGTGCACAGCCTTCCAAACCTTTGTATATTTACATAATTATAGATATATAACATACATTTTTAGATAGCTTTTCCTATATAAGGGGAAATATAATCAGTGTATAGTTCTATAACTTACTATATTTTCAACAACATATATTGGTGGGTGATATTTGCATGAAATAAACACACAAATCCACTTCACTCTTTTAAGCTAGATGTAATATTCCTTAAAATAGATATTGCCTAGTTTACATAACCTACTGAAGCTCAGTTAGGTAACATTCAAGTTTTTAATTATAAACAATGCTTGTACTTTTGTGGAAGTAAATCAGTAACACAGAAACTTAGAAATAAACTCACTGGTTCAAAGGGAAAGGTGTTTATCTACCAAGCTGAGCCAAACAAAGACACAAACTGTATTGATTTAAGTGCCTAGCAATTTGTTAACCATACCTTTGGCAATAGCAAACATTTATAAACTTTTAACTTTTACATGTCTTATAAGTAAAAACTACTTCAGTATTTTGATTTTCACTCTTTAAATTAGTGAACCTGGGAGTCTTTTTATCGCCACTTATCTACTCATATGCTGTTCTTCTGCTAATTAACTTGTCATTTTCTTACTGATCTGTAAACATGTTTTATAATCTGAGTATTGTTTCTTTCACTACTACTCCTTCTGTAACAAATATCTTCACCCAAATATTAAAGTCTATCAACTTTCAATTTGGTAAGTTTTGGTTCTATGACATTTCAATGTTTTTACATATTCAGTTTTATTATTTTCTTTACAGTGCCCAGATATTTTTGGCAGTATAGGTGATTGAACCAAGGGCCTTGGCACTGATCTACCTTTCCACCAACATCCCTTCATGTTTTATTTTGAGCCAAGGTTTCATCAAGTCTCCAAGTTCCCAGGCTAGGCTTAAACAAGTGATCCTCCTGCTTCAGTGGTCTACCACAGCTGGCTTCACTTCTTAATCCACAGATTGTTTAAAAAACATTCATGTTACTTTTATAGTGTATGTTTAGATTATAATTTACATTTGGACTCAAGCTATTAAATTTTTTTTGCTATAGTGAAAGGTGGAAATCCAACTTTTTCTTCTGAACAAAAAATTAAGAATCCAACACTGGGCTAGGGAATTAGCTCAGTGGTTCCGCCACCTGCCTTGTACATACAAGGCCTGAGTTTGATCCCCGTACCAAAAAACAAAACAAAACAAAACATCCCAACACTTAAAAGTCTATCCTACTACAGATTTGAAATGGTACCTACATAAACACTGAATTTCATGTCTGTTTGTCTTTCTCATACTGTCTCTCCACTGTTCTTTTTTTCAAATTTCCTGTCTTAGTTACTTTTCTCCTTGCTGAGACAAAATACCCTCACCCAAGGTTAAAGGGGAAAGGGTTTATTTAGCTCACAGGTTGTAGAAGTTTCAGTCCATAACTGCTAGCTCCACAGCAGAGTGGCACATGGCAGAGAAACATCACAGAGAAGAAACAGCTCATGGTGCCCACATGGTAGCAAAAGCAACAAGGGAGTAAGGGAGGGGCCCTCAACAGTGTATTTCTGCCCCGTTCATGCAGACTACTTAGAGCACCCACACCCTTAATCCAGTGCCTTTCATTGCACTAGGAATCAATTCCAGAAGCCCCACCTGTGACTGCATGAGGCTTGGGAAGACATCTAAACACAAGCCATAACATTTCCTTAAACATTTTCTCTTCCAAATGAATTTCAGTATCAGCCTGTCAAGTTCACTATAAAAAATACTGTTGGTAGTTTATTAGTCACACCAAATTTAGATTACTTTGGGAAGAACAGAGACCTTTATAATACCAACTCTCACCTTGTGAAGCAAGGATTTTGATTTCTCCTCTGAAGTCTTTTTTTTATTCTTGAATGCAAACTTTGAAATGAATAGTCATTACATAATCAAGACCCTTTTACCATCCAGAGCCATGAGCCAGTTTACCCATCACAGACATATACGTTAAGAGTCCTAAAAATAAAATGTCTGTATGTCAAAGGAGATTTCAATTCATTTAGACTCTAATACCAGAAAAGTAGAGTGATTAAAAACACTTAGAGTAATGTATCTTATGTTATCCACATTGGTCTTGAAATCCTAGGCTCAAGCAATCCCCCTGCTAGCCTCTTGGGTCTAGAAAACAGGTTTGTGCCACTGCTCAGCTAGAGTACATTTTAGAAAATGTAGATATAAATATAGATCAATTTTGTATGGCACACATTCTGAAGTGATTTTATACACACACACATTTATACATACTATCAAGTATATAGCGGGTGCTCAATAAATGCAGGCCTTCTCCCCAGGTGACCTACTTTGTCATTCTACCCCAAATGAATGTCCTTACTGCTAGGTGGGCAGTCAATTAATACCTCAGTAAAATTTGCTCAGGTTTGCTGTGAGCAGGCGGCTGTTGTGCCAAAAAGGAACTAGATGCTTGTTCTTGGAAAATCCCATGACAAACATTACTAACAGCTTTCTCCAGATAGTGGCATTTTATTCCACTTAAAATTGTGTGCTGCCACCTCCCCATAATTCTGGTTGTGTTACTATTTTACTTTTAATTATAAAAAGTTTCAAACAATCTGTGCCACACTATAAAATCTCAACAATTCTGTGGAAAAGGGAAAAATAACATGGCCTGAGGCAATGCTACAAGGTTGTTCTCACAAATTGCTGCGAGTATTCTCTGGTTTTCTCCTGGTATTCACAGGAATGGTAAGCTATAAATAACAGACAGACTTATATGAAGTGAAAAATATAATGACGTTATTGTGTGTAATTTAATTTTCACTGAAATTGAATAGCTCTACTATTATAAATAAACAGCTCTACTATTATAGGAATGCTATATAATTGAGCTTAAGTGCTACCTTCCTTAGTTACCAATGAAAGAGTCAATGACCCAAGGCAAGAAATTGGATTCTTCTAAAAAAGGACTGATTCTAAAACAACAGAATACTGAGAACAACAGTTAAAAGTACCTTTTATCCTGCCATACAACGATGTTGGCTTTTTATATACTTTCTACTTTAAAGTATAAACCTTCATATAAAGAAATACCTCAGTTCATAAACTCAATTCTTCCCATGATTCTGGTTGAAAACCAAATTAGACCAGAACCAATCAAATTCAATGGTTAGGTTCAATGTTGACTTTATGGGAAAATTTGATTCGGTTCTCATCCAATTCTGTTTGCAACTAGAATCATAGAAAGAATTAAGTTCATGAACCAATGGCATTTTTTTTTAGGGGGGCGGGGAATCAAACTTGGGACCTTGCCCTTGTGAGGCAGGCGGTGGAACCACTGAGCTAAATCCCCAGCCCTCGATTGCATTTTATAACTATACTGTGAAGTAGAGACAAGGTACATAATAATAATTTTTACTTTACTAAAGAAGCAGGGGTGAAATAATTTGTCCCAGATCCCTAAAACAGTATTAGGCCTGCAATAGTATTAAGCCATAGGTTCCTTGGCTGCTAATTTCGAAGCTTCCTCCTCTACTAATTTGCCTGCATAAACATTTTAGCCACCCATCAGGCATTTCTTCTAGCCCTCTCACAAGACTCCTACTACTTGTAGAAGCCATATGGATCATTACAACAGTCTATAAAGCAATAAAGACCTAAATGTCAGTTTTCTAGGCCACTGTAAGATAACTACTGCCAAATAACTCTTTAAAGCAACAGCAGTCAGCAATGTTATGTAGTCCTCTCTCTGCCATTAACCAACCGCATGAAGTTGGGAAAGAGGTTCCCCTCAACAAGCGTTATCGGTTTCCTTATCTGTAAAATGAGCATGGACTAACAGATCTGGGAGGATATTCCCAGTCTTTCATTCTTTGCATTCTTTTAAACCAATAAAGATATTGATTTGGTAACATAATTATGTCAGTATCTTCAAGTCTGAGGTTAATTAAAAAAACACCATGCTTTACACATGATTATGTTCTTTTTAAAACAGGCATACAGAATCGACTTACTCTTTTGTCATTAACAGTGATCATGGTGGTAATAGCTATCATTCAGTAATGGTTGATTGTGCCAGGCAGGTATACTGCTCTCTATGTGCTGCCCACTTGGTTCTTACACACATTAACACAGTATCCTGCCTGTCTAGGCAAAGAAGTTAAAAATCTTGCCCACAGTTACCAAGGCAGTAAAAGAGACAGGAGGATACCAAAATTGGGACTCAGAAGCACTCTGTAAAATGTTTTATGTCTCAATTCAGAACATTCTTCATCTTGGACTCTGCTCTTTTTGTCTTGGCAAAAAATAAAGGACACACAAGTAGGGTTTAAAAACAATTAAGGTCACCCTTTTGTAAAGTAGAATACTCCTGTACTATGAGAGTCAGATCTCAATTTGCAGGTCTGGTTAATTGGTCCACCTGTCATGGGTGACACCTCTGAGCCCACATTTCAAATGGCCGTACAGGGAAGTAGAATATCAGCACCACAGCAGTTGTCTGCCGCAAGTCCCTGATCACTGCTCTCACCATTACCAGACACCTACTTTACTGAAAATGGAGCAGGCCGTCAATCTGGCATTCTACATTCAAAAGCTCTAGTGGTCAATGATACTCAACTCTCAGGAGGTGACATTTCCCTGCCTCTGTTACTTTAACTTCTGTGGTTACCCACCTGTAAAATAGGTGTAAGAATTGTGAGTACTAGCTTATCAATATATTTAACAGTACCTGACACACAGAAGGGGCAAAGATATATATTCATATTTATCTATTAGCTATAGAATATTGATACATATTTATAACATACCTATATATAAATGTATGTATTTTTTATCAGGAAAATGTATGCTACTGTTTTACTGTCACCACATCTACATTTTATATGCTGGATGAAGATCTTCCTCACAGCATTCCCTATGGAAGATAACACTGCAGTAGGAATTCTACATCTGATCTTTTAAAATTTGATCTCTTCAGTGATCAAATAAGTTCAACAAACCATTTCCTTCCAAATGGAAGCTCTAAGAAGTCCTTTTCCTTCTTTTTCTCCTTCTCCTTCTCCCCCTTCCCTTTCTTGTCTTTCCTTCTATAAAATTCTAAACACTACAAAAATATAAATATTTGGGGGCTTTGGGTAAAATTTTATAGGTACTCTATCTTTATCCAAAGTTAAGAGCAAGTAAAAGACTACTCACAGGACACATCCTTCGTGGATATGGAGGGCTGACTGCTCAGAAAGGGAATAAGTGCTGCAATAGCACAAGTGAAACACATGAGCTGATTACGATATGACTGAGAAATTGAAGGAGAGTGAGAGAGGACTACACTGGGGAGTTTCCATTTGCTATGGACTCTCCAATTACCATCTTCCAAAGGAGAGATCTTCTGTAAAACAGTTATTTTGTGGAAAAAAAAAAAAAGGTTGGGGAGTCGGGAAGAAGAAAGTAACATATTCAAACAAAAGCAAAAATATTTAATATCCAGGAAGAAGACAAACGAGGCCAAGACAAAGAGAATACCCAAACTGACAAGCTCAAATATTAAAATTCACTACAGTTTTCTGCTTGGGTATCTGGCAAGTGGTCTAATAGCTGTCAGCATAGCCTTTGACCCAATTCTACTTTATGAAATATATCCTAGTAAACAGATAAAATTTTGCTATGAGGATGTCCTATATAATGATCCAGAAGAAAAAAGATGCCAGCTAAACTAATTAAATTAGTTCTCTACAACAAATAACCTGCAGCCACTAAAAAAATACATTGTACATTTACGGCCATGGAAAGATATTCTCAATCTATTATTAAGCAAAACAATCAAGCAACAAAACAGAACATATTGTATAAAGTTGTTTTTTTCATGATTTTTATACAGTGATATCCCTACCTCTCTTTCCTACTTATTATATCAGTGGTTATCACTAACGGTGGTATGTATTATAGCTAATTTAATCTTCATATTTCATTTCCTAATATTTCATTATCGTACTTCAGTATTAGTACTACAGAAAAATAACCTTTTTTTTTTTTTTTTTTTTTTTGAGACAGGGTCTCACTTTGTAGTGAGACTGACCTGGAACTCACTATGGAGCTCAGGCTGGTCTCAAACTCACAGCAATCCTCCTGCCTCAGCCTCCCTGTGTGCTGGGATTACAGGCGTGTGCCACCACGCCCAGCAAAAATAACCTTTTAAAACAAAACAAAATCATGTGCCAAAAAACTGGATGGAGAACATAGCCAAAGACAAATGCAATGCAAAGAACTGGAACAGTTTTTTTTTTTTTTGGTGTCAGGGATCGTACTCAGGTCCTTGCGCTTTCGAGGCAGGAGGTAGAACCACTGAGCTAAATCCCTGGCCCCAATGGAACAAGTTTTTAAGGATGGCCAAAGGCAAGAATAAGCTAAATACTTAACATTTAAATGTTTAGTATCTATTTCTCAAAAACAGGTCATGTGGTGAGGTCACCATGGTGTTGTGGTATCATGGTGACAGATAAAGACGGCATCAGGACAGCCTCCACCTGGAATTCATTCTCCCATCAGCAAATGGAAGAATGGGACATGCCCCTGAGAACTGAGGAGGGGGTAAAGGATGTCCAACCACCATGGGTCAGTGCATGAGTCTCTGGGACCCAGGCGAACAATAAGTCAGAGTCCAGAAATATGGCAGCAATGCCAAATGGGAGACAGGAATGTGTAGTAAGTAGAGATCAGGGGAAGAGCTGGAAAATGGGAAAACTAGCCATGTTGTGAGGGAGTCAGATGTAGATCAAAATTTGGTTGTCTCTTTCTTGCTCTAAAGGTATACGGGGAATTTACTAACCTGTCTACACTTCAATTTCCTGGTTTAGAAAATGGAAATAACATATAACTCTCTGAGTGTTGATGAGAATTAAAAACCTCATTAGGTGCCAGATACTCAATAAGTACATGGCAGCTACTTACTGTACTTGTTTTTTTGGTACTGGGGATCAAATTTCAAACCTTGTGCTTAGGAGGCAGGCGCCATGTCACTGAGTTAAATCTCCGGCCCTGATGTACATATTTTATAAAAGACTGGGTCTGGAAACTAGACATCTTGATCATGTTTTATTCCTTAACTTCTCATTCACAATTTAAATTTGTGATTCTAAACTTATCAATATAGGGCAGGCACATAGCACCTACAAGCCATCTGGAAGGGGAAGAGAACACCCTCCACAACCTAAGGCCTAGGAAGAGGACAGGTTTCCTTCCCTCTAAGAAGGGACGGATTTTATTATGGGCAAATACAACAAATAAACTGAAAGCTGTTCATTTCAGAATGTGGCTCACAACACATGCACTACAGCCTTAGCATTTCCTGTAAACTTCTGGGACTCATTTCAAACCAGCTGAGGAAGTCCATGCAGAAGTGGCAGAAAAGAAAGGGATGAACATTAAGGGCAACAGAGCTCAGCTGAGAAATCCAAGACAGCTTCTGAGAAGTGTTTTCAGTAGATGAGAAAACAACACCCAAAGGTAACCTCCCATCAATCCATAAAAATTCTATATTATTCCTGCTAAAAACTTGTGCTTTAAGAACACACATAAAAAAGAAAATGAACTAAGATATATAAATTCTAATTGAAGAGACTCACACATTTTTTTCTCTTTTCCAATATTCTCATATTGTTTTCTAATCAGCTGCTACAGTGCTTTAGAGGGTCATGGCAGAGGGATTAACCAGGTTTGAATCTTGGCTCTAGCATTACCATCATGACCTTGGATAACTGCGATTCTCAGGATACTCATTTGTAAAGAAGTACTACTAATTCATGGACTTGCTGTGAGAAGTAGATGTATTAGAAACATTCAGAATAATGTTTGGGGACTATGTCCATCATCGTCTCCTCAAAGTCTTTGCTTGTTATTTTGAGACAGGGTTTCACTATGTAGTTCAGGCTGGTCCTGAACACTTGGTCTTGAACACACTATGCATCCCAGGCTGTCTTCAAACTCATGGCAATCCTCCTGCCTCAGCCTCCCATGTGCTGAGATTACAGGCATGTGACACAATACCTGGCTATATTTCTTCAAATTCTATGCAGTCACATCACCAAGCAAAAGCGGATTAAAAAACAAAAACAAAACTCCATTACAAATGACAAAAAGAAATAATATATCTGTGGTGGACTATAACTATTTTGTACGTATAGAGATGAGAGTTGGCAGATCCAACTTCACTGATAGGAAGTCTAATAGCTATATAAACCTTTTTGATTTCTGAGTTATATGACTGAATACTTGTATTTCCATATGTTCTCACTCTGTATCCAAGACTCAGAGTGAGATTTAAACATAAAGTTTATTCGGTTAAGATTAAAATTTTAACTTATACTATTTTTGAGTAGATGATACATAAATAGCATGAAATTCAAATAGTACAAGCACTATTAACAATGTTTCTTTGGTTCTAGTTCATGGTGTCTTGAAAAAGACCAGCTTGCTGGGCACAATGGTGCATGCATGTAATCCCTGCACTCAGGAGACTGAGGCAAGAGGATCACTACAAATTCGAGGTTACCCTGGGCTATATAGTCATTTCCAGGCCAGCCTGAACTACAAAGTGAGGCCCTGTCTCAGAAAAAAAAAAAGAAAAGGAAAAATCTGGGAATGAGCGCAGATGTATAGACTCCCAGTGATTAAGTTGTACCATGTATGGTGACAACAGCCACTACACAGTTCCCACACAAGATTCAGAAACTGCTCGGTCTCTTCAGAATCAAGGTAGGAGTAGATGTACAGCACTACTATCAATTTATCATTTCCAGTTCATCGCCTGCTCTTTGGAGTAATTCAAAATTTACTTCTGCCACTGCAATAAATGAGGAAGCACTCTGCATCTGGGTATTTCTCCCTCAAAACCGAAACCAAGATCTCAGGCACTGGTTATGGCACATTCTACCTGTACATAGTGGTGTCCTCACAGTGAGCACATTGAAACGGTATAGGCTTCTCCAATATCTATCAAAGCTTAGCTCCTGGGCAATCCCAGCAGCTGATCTACGAGTTACAAAGGGCTTTTCGAGACTGCAGTGCTGGTCCCAGGACAGAAGAATATGAGTAAGTGAACTTACTGAGAGGTTGACAACTGTCTTGATGGCCTTGTCTTTTCTCTTTATGAAGTCATCATCCTGAAAGGCAAAAACACAGGAATTAAACAAATTCCATATAAAGATTAAAACAAAATAGGAGCCCTCAAAAATCTTCCTTATAAACCGACTCATCAATATGTTGCTTCAAGCCATCTTGAATTTCTAACAAACGAATATACTGTATTCTCCATGGAAAAAGGCTAGGATATCTGCAGATGCCTTCAGCACAGATCCATTCTGCCAATAAGAAGATCGAGGGCCATGGACTGTAGTCATTAAGGGAAGTGATCTCAGCAGAACGTGGACAGTAACACCGATTTGAAGGGACAGTGGCATATGACATGTTGGCATGCAGCAAGTGGTCCACAGTGCTTAGCTATTATTACTGTTGCTTAATTATTGCAAATAATTACTATAGAAATGTCTTCAGCAAGTAATCTCTCAAAAACTTTACATAAATGTACACTCTTGTTTTTCTAATTTAATAGAAAGAAAATGGCACAATCTAGGGCTTTACACTCTATGACCATCTAAACAGGCATTTCTATCGAAGCACAAGGCCTACTTCAATGCTGGGTGACACCAAGAGGGGACAGACTAAGCTTATTGTCCTCCTTTCTGGGGAGACTCTAAGTGTGCACTCATGTTCTCAGTGGACAAAAAAGCAAAGCATAATACTGACCTCAGGGAGACTGTAGGTTTTCTGGAATTGGGATATAGAGTAGGAACGGATATAGTCACCCATCTCTTCTCTTGTTTCTATAGCTCGTTTCACCAGCCACTGGAAAAAGAAGTAAGGAAATGTAAGTCAACAGGAATGAAATCTCACTGTGGCAAAGGCCTGCTCAGAGATAATACGTCTTCTGAACAGAGATCCATACAGTTATCCTAACAAAAAAGCAGTTGGCAGGGAACCTGAGATGTTAAGGCCCAGTTGGACCACTGCTGAGTAGCTGCATAGGTGTTCTGAAGTTGTACTTCATTCACATCCTTAGGCTTTAGTCTGCCTCTCTGTAAAGGGAGTATCTGTTCTTTGATATTACTGATAGTACAGAGTTATTGTAGGAGCAAGTGAAATCACAACAGAGTGCTTTGTAAATACCTAAAGCATAAGGGAAAATATAGCTATCTATCCAACCACTGGCCCTAGTGGCAGCTCTTAACATAAACTCTTTCCTGTGCTACTTGCACCACAGAATAGGGAAAGGGGAGAGAGTCACAGACAATATCTCATACAATCTTTCATTTGATAATGAAGAAAATCCCCACAGTATTATGATTTTGAAAACAGTATGTACTAAGAATCCAAGGCACTGGATTGCTGATACAATACTCTTAATCCTCAAGACATTATTAGGCAGATGATACTAGCTGAGATTCACAGAACCTGAGGCACACAGACTATGTAATTTGTTCATTCTTCTGTAGCTACAAAGCTGGGAAGCTCTTTTTTGGCTTTACTGGGTTGCTATCTAGAAGCAAGTGATCTTTTTTTACCCAACTTAAAACTCCAGGTAATTAACACACTCACACATGCAGATACAAATTGTAGTGGACTAATGGTCAACTTGTAATGCTCAGGTGAACTAAATCAGCATGATCTGAGCATGGAGGATCCACCTGAAGATTGCTGCCAACAGCCAGAAAAAAACTGGAAGGGAAGATTTTGGCCTGTTGATTTTCTATAAGCTTGCTGCGGATGGTTTTCCTGATGCAATCTAGGCTGTTTTCATCAGAGAAGGAGCTTAGGACCTCGCTGTTACTGGGAATGGCTGCTGCTTTTATCAGAGGAGCTCTAACCTTTACCATGAGCATCACTTCCTGGCTCCACTGTGGAGCCCTCAGCGTGGTGGCTCAGATCCTTCATCTCATAAGATAGATTTTCTGGCTTCCACCATTGGCCTTTGAGCCTTCCAGGTGCAGATCCTCAATACAGACAAGCATGAGACATTGCCATGGGCTCTAGGGCACTGGCTGGACTCCAGGAGGACATTGCCTTGGACTCTAAGCCTTTAGCTGGACCTGTGTGGGAAACTGCTGGGATTCAGGTACTCAGCTGAATGTTTTGGGCTTCATGTGTGGTTAATCTCTTGCACTCCTTGCATTTGACTCTTTGGGTAATTATCATAAATAACCTTATAAATTACGTGTCCTATATTTAATGTATTCCCTCGCCCAGTCCTGCTGACTACTATACACATATAGACATACAAGCATGTGTGCATATCCATAACATGTGAAGATCCTGGAACTGAAGGTAAGACTGCAGAAAGGAGTGTACAGTGCAGGAAAAAACCTGTGCTTCTCCCTGCTCTCTATTCCCTTTGTTACTGAAGGACAAAACAGAGGAGAAAGCCATTTGTCAGGGTTGCTGTTTCTTTTCCAGAAAAAGGACTCCAACCCCAAAATAGTTTTGGGGTAGTAGCTGTGTTTTTATCAAGTGCACTCACTCCTGATGAGGTCTAGCTGCTTAGGTGAAAACAGACACAAGAAGAAAGGCTTGTCCAAAGGGCATCCAGCTCAAGCAAAGAACATGCTTAGGAAAAGGGTGCCCAGGACAGGAATGGCTGCTGATAACTATGTGAGAAATGTTCCTCTGTACCTTCCGTTTATTTCTACTACTCTACCCCACTCCTCCTCCAAACAATGACTTCAGGAACTGACTGAAAGCAGAGGAGGATCAGAGCATACCCAAAACAACTGGAGTGTTCATCCATACTCCCACCATACTCAGTTTTGGACAAGAAAACCTTGTTTCTAGCTTCTCATGTCTTAGTCCTGGATCTACTCTGAGTTATTTCTATATGTGGTCCTAAAGTGTGAAGTAAGGCAGGGAAAGTCTGCTGAATCCCAGGATTCTCTTAGGGAGCTACAGTGGGAAGGGCTGTAACAGGATCATCTTGTGCAGTCAAGATCTGCCATAGGTCTCCTAGTGCTTGAAATAAATATTTACCTTCAGAGACTCATACATCTGGCACAGTAAAGTAAGATGTACCCTAGAACTATCAGTGTTTCGAAGTTGGATCTTGTTTTTTCTCAGCTGGCTTTCAGAGTACTGCTCCAACTTTGCCAAACACTATGAACATGGCTGGTGAGCCTCCAGAATTACTTGAGACAGCTAGATTGACTGTTCCCAACTGTTGGTCTATAACTTGTCTTTACTAGTACCTGAAACAAAGGAAAATCCTTGAGGCATGTGTGCCATAATGCTAAATATATTCAATTTGAAGGACTGTCCTCTTGTCTGTGACTGGGAGTTAAATGGCCTTTCTTTTTGAAAATGATAGGAGTGCTCACTTCAGCAGCACATATTCTAAAGCTGGAACGATACAGAAAATGATAGGAAAAACAAGATTGTAGTTACTTTTAAAAATAATCTTGCCAGGGACAGGGGTTTAGCTCAGAGGTTTCACCGCTTGCCCCACAGCACAAGGTCTGAAGTTCAATCCCTGGTACCCCCCCCACCAAAAATTCTTGTCTGGCTAAATGCAAACCCTAGGTCAATCTACAATTTTTGCTTTATAATTTTATAGGTTCATAAAATCAAAAAGTCTGGTAACCACTAGTCTAGGTTTTCCTGTCTAGACAGGAACTTTTCAATATTCCACTTACAACATGAGACATTCACAAACCCTCAAAATGTCCAAACTGACTGCAGAAGATCATGTCAGGTCTAGAGTTTTTTGCCCCCCAAATTTCTAACATAGGATGGAATAAGGTTTAACCTCTAAAAGAGCCAAGCTTTGGGAGACAGGTAACAAGTTTTCGGTGTGACAGTACTACAGTTTACAGCAATCATCAACATTGGGTCTATTTTCAGAAAAAAGATAAGATACCATTTTCCTTTCATCAGACAAAGTTTAACAAATATATAAATCAAATTCTGAGCTCAACTCTCAACCTCAAATTTACAAATTTCACTTATAAATTTACAAAATTCAGGGCATTTTATCTGAAATCTAGTGCAGAGGAAGACTGAACAGATGACAACACAAGCCAGTATTTTATGTCTCTAAATCACTTATTACCAATAACATGTGCCAGTCTTTCATCTAAATACTTTATACATACTAATTTACTTCTCATCCTGTCAGATGGAAAGTTAAGGTATTAAAGATCATACAGATAGAAAGTGACAGACGCAAAGTTATTTTGTTTCATGTTGCCAAATAAGGATTGAACTCAGAGCCTTCACAATGAGCTATATCTTCAGCTCTTTACTAATTTATTTTTTTATTCTGAGACAAGGTCTCAAACTTCTGATCTGCCTGCTTGGTTCAGCTTCCCAGACTGCTGGAATTAGAGGTGTATATCACAACCAGCTTCAGGGGCAAAGTTTAAACCTAGCGAGTCTCCAAAGTCTGTGCCCTTAACCGCTATACCACCTAATCCTACTTCAAAACTGGAAGACATTTTAGCAAGTGCTGTCCAGCTACCTTCTAGACAGTGGCTGTAGGAGTGGTGTAGTGGGAAAGGCGTAAGACTGGAATAAGAGACAGTGTTCAGACAGGAATCTTTACTTGTACATACACTAGTTAGTTCTCCAACCTTAGCAAACTGATCACCCTGAGTCTCACTTTCCTCTAAAGTAGGACTGGAATTATAACAGATGTTTAAAACAACACTATCAGGATCAGACACAAAGTACTGTTCACACAGCAGGAAACAAACATAAGTTCCTCTTTTTCAGGTGCGTAGGAAACAAGAACTACACAGAATACAGGAAGCTGGACAGCAGAGGCCACTTAATCAAAGTCTTGGGTAAAAGCTGGCCAGACTGAAGTCTCCCAGGAGACATTTAACAATCAAACAAGCACTAAGTGCCTGTAAATTTCCAGGCACACTGATAGCTACTGGGGACAAAGTAAGCAAGACAACCATGGTGCCTGCCCTCGTGAAGCTTAGCTGTCTGATGGGAGAGATAGATAAATAATCATACATACATACATACATATATATATGTGTGTGTGTATGATTATATATATATACATATATGAGTGATTATATGTATATACATATGTATGATATATGTATGTATGTATGTATGTATATATATGGTCATAAACTCCAGGAAGGAAGATTCCTGTGAAAGAAGGGAATGTGGTTACATGAGAGATAAAGCAAAGGAAGCTGGTTCAGATTAGGGAGTCCAAGAAAGCTTTCTTCAAAAGGATTAATAGAAGCAAAATTTGAAGGATGAACAGAATTAAGCACATAAGAATATTCCAGCCCAAGGAATTAGGCTTTGCAAAAGCTTATGGGCAAAAGGAAGCATAAGTATGGGGAAACCTGGAACAAAGGGCTAAAATACAAGAACAAAGAAAAGCAAAGAATGAACTGAAGCTGACAGTAAAGTGGAAGAGGTCAGAGCAGGGCTCTGTAGTTTTACCTTTACCTACAAAACAGTAAAAATGATTGACGGAAACACTGAAAGATCAGAACAATTAACAGTGTAAAACTAGAGCAGTGATGGAAAACTGTTTTAGACAGTGCCCAAACTGTAACACACCCCAAATCCACTTATTTATTGCAAAGTGCCAATATTGTGATTATAGCTGAACACTGAGGATTTAAATTCAGAAAAAACTTACACATCGACACCTTCTGTCTTAAAAAAAAACAATAACGTGTGCCATTGGTTCTCTACCACTGAACTAAGGTATATGGAGCACTGGAAGCCTTCTGAGAACAGTGACAGGAAACACCATCACATTCTGACTCGACAGATACATTCCACACCCATTAAATCCAGGATCCAGGCCAGATGATCCAAGAACTAGAGCTATTATAGGAACTTGGATGTTCAGAGGACAAGAAATCACACAGAAGATCTCACCTGCACAACAGGAAATATGTGAATAAAATCCATCCCTTGGATCTGGTGGGGTTCCAGCTGGTGAGGACATTTCATCCTTGGAAGGACTGAGACAATCTTTTCTGATAGAGCTCTGTCCAGAGAAAAACAAGCATAGAGTGAAAACACAGTGCGTCTCTAAATTCTGGGAAGCATCCCAGAAGAACTTGGGCTTCACAGTGCAAGGGCAAGAGCCAGACCATGACCAAATTTCTCCTGGCTGAATGCAAAACAAGAAAAAGTAGCACAATTTACATTTGAACCTAAGGTCACAAAATTTATTTCATCATTCACATAAATGTTTTTCTTCCTATTTTTTCAATGTTAGAATATTTTCTTTCTTTAAGGAATGACAGTGATGTTGAAGCAGCAGTACTTTAATAGCCTTACCAGTGTTCTATACTCTTTTACATTTCATTTCATTTCTCTTTTTTGGTACCAGGAATCAAACTCAGGCCTCACACTTGCCAGACAGGTAGTGAAATGCTGGGCTACATCCCAGGCCCTACATTTCATTTTAATGACCTACACTTTTTGTAATTTGGTACAAAAGTATTTTAAAATTAGTAATAGCCTTTTTTGTTTGTTTATTTGTTTTTTGGTATTCTAAAGTCAGTCATAGATTTTGGAGAATTATTTCCACAGAAAGGGAAAATTTTTTGCTCTGCAGAGGGGGTTTCTCAGCTGAGCCTGGGTGGGATAGTTTTATGGTAGAAAAGAAAGGAGGGTCTTGTGTGCAAGTCTATTACATTAAAGCTTAATGCCTTTCTCTAATCAGCAGGTATCTGATCTCTGTATGATTATTTCTTTTCTTTTTTTTTTTTTTTGGTACCAGGGATCAAACGCAGGTCCTTGTGCTTGCAAGGCAGGAGGCAGAACCACTGAGCCAAATCCCCAGCCCTTGTATGATTATTTCTTATATTTTAATTGTATCAGTTCAAGAAGAAAACAAAAATGGTTATTTAGTGAGTCTGTAATACCCAAAACATGCCATGAAGACCAGGGACCTTTAAAAATAGTCACCAGGCATTGCCTTGTGGAGCCCTACAGAGAAATAGAGACTTCTGGCTCATTTCTGTCATATGCACACCCAAAAGCCTTTAAAAAAAATTCTTAGCTGGTCACAGCAGTGACTATGATCTTGTTTACAAGTACAGGACTAACTCCTCATGAATGAAGGCCCTGGTAACAAAGGGTCACTTATTTCTTAGCAGATACTTCAAATTCAACAAGCTTTAGGTTTCCCAAAAGAGTTTTAGCAGTGACTATGATCTTGTTTACAAGTACAGGACTAACTCCTCATGAATGAAGGCCCTGGTAACAAAGGGTCACTTATTTCTTAGCAGGTACTTCAAATTCAACAAGCTTTAGGTTTCCCAAAAGAGTTCCTTGTTCAAAGAAATCTCCACTTGTTCTGCTGCAGTTCAACACTCCTTCCCGGGAAAGTGGTACCCTGAACCCCAACACAGAATGCAGGCCTATGCAGAAGCTATGATTTTTTTCTTACTCATTTCCCCTTAGCAGGTTTCATACCCCAGTCTTAGTAGGAGCTAAGTGACCTAGGGGCAAAAATAAACAGCCCCTGTTATGGATTAGATCTAACCCGTTTCTCCCAAATTGTCACGTGTGAAGAAGGTAAATGGATCATGAGGGCGCTATACTCATCAGTGGATTCATTCATAAATGTGCTGTTAGGAAGTGAGACCTTGTTGGAGGTGGGTGGGTCCCTGGGACATTTCTCCTATCCCAGCTTAACCCTCACTCCCCACTTCTTGACTGCCAGGGTATGAAGCACCTTTTTCTTCCTCTATGCTACTCTGCCATTCTGTTCCTGCCTTGGAGTCAAGCCAATCATGAATTGAAATTGTGAGTCAAAATAAAAACCAATCATCCTTTAAGTTGTAGTTATTGGGTATTTGTCCAACAAATGTAAAGTGACTAAGACAAACCCCTAGGGAATGGTCCTTAAGCACATATTACAACACAGTGTTTGGCATCTGGAAAGTAGCTTCAGAGGTAGAAGAATAAACCTCAAGGACAAGAGTCAATCCCACTGACCATGTGTAGTCAAATATGTTAAAACACAGGAGGAGGAGGAGACTAATACCCTACTGCACATATTCACAGAGGGAAGGAACATCCATCTCCCAGGAGAGAGCCAGAGAAGAGAACATTTTCCATCTCTTCCTCCTCACCTTTCCTCTTCAACAGAAGAGTGTGGGGCCAAAAGAGCTGAGAGGAAGAAGGAAACTGTAATGTGGCTCTCAGCCATTCCAGAGCCCACTAAGTTCTGAGGAGCTTGCCTTAGGGACATATGTCTTTTCTGCCATGAAATGTGTGGCCAGCCCTGGTGGGAAAAACTAACTGTCCAAGTCTATCAGAGATCAAATGGGATATTCTGGAGGTGGAGTATTAAAACTTGGTAACACAATGAGGCTTTCTCTAATAAACTTTATTTTTTTATTTTGATCTCCATCAGACTCCCATGACTGTTTGTTTAATTTCTTTGAAACTTATGAGGGAGAGATGAGTGTTTAATTCCCCCTGCTACTCAAACTCCAAGCTCATCAAATGAAGATGAGTACCAGTGCTAGCTCTGAGTTTTACTCAGTGCATGTCTTAACTTTATTCATGCTGGACACCTGTGCAAAGAACCCACCCACCCCTGAACACAGCCTTTGCTTAGTTACATTCTGGTTCGGCAGGGGGAGTGCTCCCTCTAGTGGCTACAAATCGTTTGGTTTACATAGGCTTACCAATTGTTGGATTTAGTCAGCAGCTTAAATAAAATCAAGAGGTTGAGACCCTAGGATAATTCAGCTGAGCCTCCTGCCTTCACGCAGCGTTCTCCCTGGACACCCCTCAGGGCTAACCTATTCATTTCTTCATCAGTATCCCAAGGGAAAGATACCGTAGGTAATCTCAGGGTTTACAATCCTTTTCAATCGACTTCCCAGAAATTACTGCTAAATCTGGGCAGTCCTAGCAGTACTTGGAAGCCCTGGGACTAAATGAAAACACTGGCAGGCTGGAGTCCCAACATTTCTCTCCACATTCCTCTTAGCACTAAGGGTTCCCACTGCACATATTACTTCAACACATAACTTATTACTGTTCATACTCTGCCTCCTGCTACTACAGTGTGAGCTCAATGAGGTAGGCTGTTCAACAATGAATCCATAGTACCCAGGTTATATTTCTTTTTTTCTGATTCTATCACAGTTCTCAGATCTTATTCTAAAGTGATTATAGATTTAATTTTAGAACTTCCTTGAAAAGTATGGACAAGTTAATCATAAACGTTCTCTTATCATTTTGAAGCTAAGTTATGATAGACGGAAGCAGAATGAAAAATAGATACTAAAAAAAGAACATTCTAAGTAGTTAAAAAAACAGGTAACAGATCAAGAAATAAAAGTTTAAGTAGAATAAAATTATATAGGCAGCAATATTTTTAAAAAGTAATAAAAGATTGCAAGAGGAAGATGAAGAGAATGCTCTGAGGAGTTTAGGTGCAATAATTTCCCATTCTCATCTGACTTTAATGAAACACATGTTATCTGTGGCTAGAGATGAAGAAGTGACCACTGTGAAGAATCTAAAACTTTTGAACAATTGAAGATGTGTCTTTCTAGGGAATAAAACTGGGGTAGAATGAAGAGATATCAGCTTTGGGTTTTGTTCCCTTTGTTGTATTTGAATTTTTCTAACTCCAGGGACATCACACTTACACTGTAAAATAAAAACAAGGAACAAAAATCCACCCCTAGATAGAAGGGAGGCACACACCTGGACTCCATGCACTGCCATCCAGGAAGAATCTTTCACTACAAGTGGCTTATTGAGATCTGCAATCTCAGCGGCAGACGTTAGGAATGCAGAGCCATTACGGCTGGGCACTAATGAGCACTATGCTAAATAATGTTCTTTTTAGTGATAGCCTTGAGAGATGTCCACTTGTCTTAATGTTAATAATTTGATTCTCAAGAACCAATTTTCCTTAAGTCAACTGTGAATAGGCAAATTTATCACATTTTTCTCTTTCTGTTGGCTGCCAGAAAGCTTACAGGCAAATCTCCGGCCCATCCAAGGAAAACAAAGCATTTGGGGGGTCCATTACTCATGTCTCCAATTTTTTTCCTTTTCCTTTACTCTGCTTTTCCACTATTATTTCTTCATGTGTGTATTTATAACCTACTTTTAATCTTTTTGGAAGTGTTTTTTCTTGTGAGAGGGTAATGTTTCAAAAATTAAATAAATGATAGAATCATATGTATCTGAGCTCACAAATCTCACTTACAGATAAAAGAACTGAGGCCCACGGTAGGAGTGGCCTAACCAAGGTCAGGGGTGCCTACTGGCAGGTATCAGAGCAAAAATGGGTATCTTGAATGATTTAATAAAATGGGCAAGTCCCTGCTGAACCACAAGATTGTTCAAGGTACCCTCAGGTGAAACCCCTCACCAGGAGCCCATGTCACCCGCTCTCGAAGGTAGGTAAAATGAGGCTCTGCCTAACACAACAAAGGCAACAGAGAGGGAAAGATTCTCCTTTCCTCCTCATAATATATTTCCACCCAGATTAGTATCTTGGAAAAAGGTGAATTACAAGGTCAACGGAAATTGTGATCAACAAACACAATCATCAACAGCCTGTACTCTAACTGTGTGACTTTGGCCTTTGTCAGCTTCAGTTCCATCTATAAAACTAGAACAATGTCTGTTGCAATGAAAATTAAAAAATAAAATATGTGAAGCATCTAGCACAGCTTCTGGCATCTAGGAGACACTCAAAAGTTAGTTCCCCATAGCTGTGCTCCTCTGTGTATCTATGTTTACGTATGGCTACTTTTGCACTACAATAGCAGAGTTGAATGGCTGTGACAGAGACCAGAGACAAGCTTAAAATATTTACTATCTGGAAAAAGCTTGCTGATCCATGACCTAAAGCAAAAACAGAATTGTACTGCAAACTTTATAACACATTTAAAAAATAAACATATAGTACAAAGGAGAAAAAGGAGGAATTGGCAGTGTAATGTTATATAGGTCTTACACTTGTGAAGTAGTGCATTATTGAAACATAGGCTGATAAATAAAAAATACATGTTATAAATATTTATTATTAGGAAGCAGCTAGATTTTTAAAAAGAAGGATAATTAAGAGCCAAGAGAAAAGATAGAATAGGCTACAGAAAAATACTTAATCAATGCAGAAAAAGGAAAAATAAAGGAACAAAGAAAAAATGGAACAAAATAGAAAACAACTAGCAGGAAGAGAGATTTTTAAAGTAAACCATATTGTAAGTACATTAAATATCATCTTAAACATACCAACTAAGAGAGATTATCAGATTGTGTAAAAAGGGAAGAGTTCACTAGACGATGTCTAAAGAAACCAATGTTTAGACAATGAAGAAAAATTTTAGTTCAAGAATGGAAACATTATACCATGAAATATTAAAAGAAAGCTGCAGTAGCTATGTTAATATCAGACAAGTAGACTTCAGGACAAGAAATATTGCCACAGATAACCATAACAAAATGGAAAAGGGTCAGTTCATCAAGAAACTAAGAAGTGAGATTTACTTGCCTGCTCTTCTTTTAATTACATTTTTACAAAGACGCTAATGGTATGGATATTTTGTTTTGAAAAATTATGTATAATTCTGGAACACACTTATGAATGTTCTCTATAGGATTTTCTAACTTACTTGTATTTTCCTTGGCTTAGTTTGATTACTTAGCAAATAAACAGTAACATCAATGAAAAAAAACAAAACAAAATATACTGAGATGTGCTACATGGTGAAGAATAACTAATCTGGGGCTAAAACTGTTGGAAACAATCCACATGGAAGCATTTAAGAATTTATATTAAGAATAAATACATACAGTATAACATGAGAAATGAAAAAGAATGTGAATATAAACACATAATTACCCAGCCCCAAAAAGTCTCCCTCTAATCCATTAGTTTCTTCTACTACAAACCCAAATAACTTACATTTTTTGACCTATTGTAGAGTTTTCTTGAAAGAGCAAATCAACATCTATATCAAAGGTACAAGTGGTGATACACCAAGTCATTCCTCCTACTACCTGTAGGAAACAAAGAAAATATGTGTTTTCTTTCTAGTTCAAGGAAAACAGAAGTAAAAGGTAACAGTTCTCAGTAAACACACAAAATCATGTCTTCACAGAGAAAAAAATGTACTCCTTACATTCAATTAATCTAAGATAGCAGTCAAATAAAACTTTCTGCAATGACAGAAATGTTCTATACCTGTGCTGTCCAATATCAGCCATAGTATCAGCCACAATACTCAGCATGATTGAGCACTTGAAATACTGATGTGGCCAAAAAGCTGACTTTTATTATTAAATGAATGCATTATCTACAGATTCTCTTTACACTAAAGGCGTCAGACATTAAATCTCAGTTGAGAGATTTTCTTAACCCAGTGTCAGACAAGTGTCAGTCTCCAGACGAACTGTTTTATAGATCAGACATAAGTGCTGCAAGGTTGACATTTTTTGCCTCATTGCTTAATTTCCACATATATTATTCTCATCTATCTAACAAAGGTGAGAATTCCTGCTCTACTTTGTTTACAAGATTTTTCTGAGTTGCAAGTAAGTCTGAGGCCAAAAAGCCACTCCAAAATAAAATATTTTTCAAACACAGCTTGATATTAGGAAGGAACAATGAAGTTTATCTCCGGCTATGTTTTTAGACTCATGTGTTATATCCAATATAATACAGATTCCAAGGCCTCAGCCCAAATCTAGCTTAGAAGTTAAATGGGTTAGGTCTGGACACATATTACAAAATAACCCCAGTGGTTATGTTATTGTGTGCAGCCAGGACTGTGACCTGCTCTTGTTCCTGAATTACTCAGTACAGGATTCCTCACCTGCTATTTATTGTATCATGCCATTCATTTTATGCATGTTAGTTTACCTGTCTCTCTTCTGTACTCTACAAAATTGGTGCTCTTTCCATCCAGGGATATTGTTTCATATCTGTCTCTTAACATCCATTATTATACCATACACACTATAATCATTCATAGTTCTGCTAAATTAAAACACTCCATTCAACAGTGACTTCTTCCTCCTCCAAATGCAGAGCACTTGCCATCAATAAAATACATGTCAACTGTGAGCATGGTGACTTGGAATAGCTATTAACTCAGATTACTTTCTAACGTGAATTTTATAACCCTACCCAACCTGTAAGTTCCTTGAATGAAGAAACTATTTCTTTTCCTTGTTGCATTTTTTAAAACTTGATGCACAGTAATTTAATCATATCTACTGGCTAACCCTTAATTTCTCTAAATAAGAAATAAGAATATTTCCATGATGAATCTGCATTAGAATGTTAACATGGAAATGGAAGAAGTAAAAACAGTCTCTTCCTCCTTTCCCTGCCATGGTTAACTGTGACATCCTCAGGATTAATAGTCTGGTGGTAAACTTTCCACTTACCTTGTCAAAAGGTGACAAGCCTTTAATTCTTGCCCTGAAATATCCAGCTGCAACCAAGAGTTCCAGAATTTCAGTCAACTTGACATTTTGTTCTTCATCTTCTCTTGTTTCTACCTAAAACAAAAATCACAAGTGTGGCTGTAAAAGTTATCTTGAATAAAGGAAAACCAAGTCTATACTGAAGATGCCACAATCTCATTGCCAAGGAGAAGGTGACAACAGCTCATTCATGGTACCAGATTTTCTGTGAAACTCAGCATGCATCCACAGAATCATGTGGCTATTGTTGCCAGAATTCCAGAAAATGAGGTCCCCATTTTCAATGAGCTGTTAACTATCATAGCTGAGAGGAGAAGTTCACCACGTTAAAGGAATCCAGGTAAAAAGAACATTCAGAGCACATCATCTGCCTTTTCTGTAATACATGGTCTATGTAAAAGGCTTCTCAACTACATTATAAGCTCTTTAAAGACAGGAACAAGTTATGTGGGTTTTAAAGTATACTCATCCTGGTCTGGGAAGTTATTGACAAGAAAGGAGCAAAGGAGAAAATTCATGTATGTATCTCTCTCTACATTTATCCTTTTGGCTCTCTAAAGAAAATATAAGGAAGGCTTTCAACACAGACATATTAAGGAAGAATTATTGCCACATAATAGGACTACCTTAAAAATAATGAATTCATCTAATATATGTAAATTTGGATTGGATTTGAAATTCTTAATTTATATTCTCTTCACCTCAGGTGTTTATCTACTACTTAGATTCATCTAAATATTCAAATTTTTTGCAACTATCATTAATTTCATGAACTGCCTTTCCTGTCTTCCATTATTGTAAAAAAATTTAAAAGTCACTTTTCTATGTAAAACACCAAAGTATGATCATTCAAATTTTCATGCTCATCTCTGATTATTCCCTCACATAACACCTGCTAAATCTTCTTTTGCTGTGCATCTCACATATATCCTCCCTTTTTATTCACATTTTACACTGTGACTTACAACTGCCTCTCAATCTTTTTTGTCTTACTCTTTCCTAAAGCTTTCATTGTCCCTCTTTAATCCATACCCCAGCCCTCACCACAATGCATAATATACTGTCTATAAAATAAACTCCAAATTTCTTGGTTTGGCAGTCAGATATTTGGTTGCAACCAATCTTTTCAGCTTCATTCTTTATTTGTCAACCAAACAATCTGACTATGGTTTCTGGCCAATCAAGCACTGCTCATTCTTCACTACACACCATTCCCCTTTCCTTGATGTTTTCTAACCATCTAGAAATCACTGTCAAATTTTACCTCTTATTAGACGCCACCCCTTACAAATCTAGCTGAAATGTTCATTTCTGCATTTCTATTTTATGTACTGCCAATGTCATTCATACAATGAAGTATTAACCTCTTCTGAGTAGTATATAAGGTATTATATACACACCTGTCTTACTGACTGAACTATCAGCTCACGTATTAGAGAATTTATATATTATACATATGTATTTACTTCACTGGACCTAAACATCTGGCTCAAAAAATACTGTAGTAGTTAGGCTGAAGTCTCAACTTGACTGGCTTCAGGATTTCTCTGGAGGATTGGTAGGTGTGTCTGGGTAAGTCATGGGGGTGTGGCTTTAGGGGTCTACCTCTGGTCTCCTGCCCCTTTCTGGCACTTTTCTTCTGCTCTTCTCCTCAGAGTCCATGAACTAAGTAGTTTTGCTTTATAATGCTTTTCCACCATGATGTTTCTGTCTTGGAGCCAGCTGACCATGAATGGAATCCCCTTAAAATGTGAAAAGTTAATCTCATGAAATGCTTTAAGTTGTGGGTGTTAGGTTTTGTGTGTAACAAAAGGAAAACTGACTAATACAGACACACTTACTAAACAGGGAATTATGCACAAGTATTATATGAAGTATATGTAATTTAGTCATGTATTTGCAGTTGTTTTCATAGTCATGACACTGATAATTCATTTTGAAGTAAAAACTGTCAGGAAAGGGAGGACACATTAATACAAAATTAATTAGCATGTTGCATGCTAATGCAACTATAAGGTAGGACAACTGACTTAACATTTATTTGGCCTGGTTTAAGAGCTCACAATCATTCATTTTTTTCAGAATTTAAATTTTAACTGGGTGTATTAATCACCTTGGGGAAGTAACCTTGAGCCACTGTACATTTCACTCATCCACTCTCTCTTAAAAAGATTCTGGTCTAGCCTATGAAAGGTTCTAAAGAATTGCAGTCACTAGTTATTAGTGAATACACAAAAAATCAAGTAATATTAACTATTCAGACTTTGTCTTTCTTCTGAAAAGATCGGTGATGCTTGAGAAACAACTAAAAAGTATAGAGACTCAGAAAAGACAAAAGCCAGTTACAATTCATGAAGATGGAAAGGAAAATGAAAATAAGATGATAAAAATGTTTTCTTAAAACTCCTGGGTAGTAAACTAAGAATCGTTCACTTTTTCAATCATTTATCAGGAAAACACGTTCATAAAGAGGACAACACATCACAGGAGAATTACTCTGGCCTCAACTCATTTCTCAAGAGCCCCACAGGCCCCTCCTCCAAATGCACGGCCATTGATTCTCATCCACTCAGCGCCAGAACAGAGAACTGTACTTCTGCAATATAACCTGTGAAAGAATTTTTTACAAGACACTGGAGCTGGAATATTTGACTCAAAATTCCCTTTACAGATTAACTATGAATCAAAATGGAAAAGGGCCTCTAACTAATATACAGGAATAAAAGAGCATCCTCTCTTGAAGCCATAAAAAGCTACCAAGGTGATTAATGCACCCAGTTAAAACTGAAATTCTGATATAAATGAATGACTACAGGCTCTTAAACCAGGCCCAATAAATTTTCAATTGCCCAGTCTTATAGCTCATACAAGCTGGAAGGCAAGGCCAAGCCCAGTTGTCTTTTTATCCTTCACAAACATCCAGTAAAGGGTTTTAAAATTTGAATTTAATGAATTAGCTAGACTAGTGATGGCTTGATGAGTGGCTGGTAATAATCTGATTATATTCACCATGACTGTTTCCAAAACTTCTAGGAACTGTTCTAAACTCTTGGGCGGGGGGGGGGG
>NW_022900941.1:10995054-10996526 GCF_012274545.1 Fukomys damarensis | reverse complement strand
GGGGGGGGGGGTCGGGAGTAGACTCAGCCTCCTAGCAGTAAGTGAAGGATCCTAGCAGGCTGTTTGCTTAGAAAGACCACCCCTGGACTACCACCATTTACAGCACTGTGGGATACTGCACTGGAGGATTTAAAGTAGGACCTGAGAGATCTGACAGTGTACAGCAAAAGGCCAGGTAAAAACTCGATGAACCTAGAATTAAAAAGGAGCAAAAAAGGAGTATTTAAAATATCACAGAAGAGATCTCACTCCTCACAATCTCCCATAAAATAAAGGCAGTGTGGTGGTGCATGTTTACAAGACAACGGATTTGCCTTGTGGGAATACACTGATGGCTCTGCCAGTCCTTGCCTCATTATATATACCCACCTTGGTACAAAACACAACGATTCCTCAATT
This sequence comes from Fukomys damarensis, assembly GCF_012274545.1. NCBI lineage: Eukaryota > Metazoa > Chordata > Mammalia > Rodentia > Bathyergidae > Fukomys > Fukomys damarensis. Next base: position 10,996,127 of record NW_022900941.1, on the reverse strand, counting down.
TTAGGGAGAAAGAAATGAAGATCTGGGAGGGGCACGGACAAAAAGGTCAGTGTCTAGAGATCTCGCCAAACATCTACTTCAGAACTTCAGTCAGGGATAGGGATGCGGCGCTGGTGGATTCCATTGCTCTCCCGAATCTAATAAATCAGACTAGCTCTTAAGTAAATAAACTAGAAGAGAAGATTGATACAAACTTACCTAGTTAAGTGATATTTGCAACCAAAAGAAAAAGAATGCTCTTTCGCTTTTATCTCCCAGACAACCTGGAAACCTAGAAACCACTGATAATCCCGTCCCTGGGACCGAGTACTTACTAAGAACACTTTGGGGAAGAGACTTATGTCGTCTGGCAAAGCAGCAAATTTGCGCCCAGGGCTCCATCTCCTCCGTGCCACAGAACAGCGAGTCCCCACTCTGCACCACCCCAGCGCGCGCCCGCCTCCCAAACTTCCTCCTGACGCCCCAGCCCTTGGAGGTAAACGCAGCGACAACACGGCACCCCTTGGAGACCGAGGGCAGGTAGGGCTGGCCCCCGGAGCCCCGCGGACCCGGAGAGAGGAGGTAGGCGGTCCAAGGTCACCGCCCTCCGCACGATCTGAGGCGGCACAGTCCAGGCGCGCACCTCTCGTGACTCCGGCTTGGGCGGCCCCATTGCCCCCAGCCGCCCGCTGCCCTCCTACGCAGGGGCCCGCGCCCTCCCTCCGCCTTGGTGTGTGTGTGGGGTGTTTCCCCGCGGTGGACACACCTGAGGAAGGGGACCCGTCACCCCAAGGCACCTCGGACCCCTCTCTGCCCGCCCCCTCCCCCGCTCGGCCTCGCCTCAGGAACCCCTGCGTGTCAGCAGACAGAGATCCTTACCTCAGGGACACCCTGGCCCTCCTGCCCCTTGGGCCACCCCATGACCCGCCTGAGTTGACCTGGGGCGGCAGCGATGCCCACCGAGCGTCTGCTGGAAGCTGTCCCCGCAGCGAAGCCGCAACCGGGGTGGAGTGCAAAGCGGAAACTTCCTTCACCGCCGCCGCCGCCGCCGCCGCCGCCAGCGCCAGCTCCCGGGTACTGAGGCTCGGCAGAGC
>NW_022900941.1:10986070-10995008 GCF_012274545.1 Fukomys damarensis | reverse complement strand
GGCACCGGAGCGGCTGGGCGGGGCCGGAACGCCGAGCAGGGTAGGACCTGTTCCGGTCCTGTGGGCCCCGAGAGGCGCTCGGTCTTCGCTCTGAAGTTTCCTCCGAGGCGTTTCATGAAAGGTGTTCTTGCTTCATCTTGAGGATATTTTTCATTCCAGTTCCATCCCCTGCTTTCTCCAGGCATCAGATGCTCCAAGTGAGTCCTGTTCTCAGTGCAAGCCGTGCTTGAAGCTTCGAGGTCCTGGGCCAGAGTCTGAACACAGAAGCTTGGGGAGTCCAGCTCCAGGCCCGGCTCCCGCACTGATTAAACGCTCTTGGGCAAATTCTCGATACATAGACCAGAGGATGTAGCCCCCAAGAAGGTATTCCTCCTGCCCGCTGCCGTCCCCAGAATTTGAATCTATAATATCTTGTTGTCGGGACGCTTAGCTTGGGATGGAGCCCCTGCATCCCTGCTCCGCCCCATGCCTAGCCTCAGGGTCTACCTGAAGGAGGGACATTCCTGAGAATGCCGCCTCCTTTGCCTCTGTCTTTTTAGCTGCCACATCATTTATATTATGTTACCCATGTTTGTACCAGAGCATAGCCCCGTATAAAAGGATTGTCACTGTGGCGACAAGCCCCCTATGCCTTCTCCAAATGGCTGCTCCAGTTTTTCTTTTTACTCCAGTTTTTGGAGATGGAGACAAGTATTTAGTGTGAAATCTTTTGCTATAGAAGAGATACCTTACCCAGTGATAAATGTAACTGTACTGTTTGCTTTAAATGTACCATTAAACTTAATGGGGAGAAAAAGAAGAGATACCTTACAAAAGGAAAGGAGACCAAAAGATAGAGGGAGAGAAGAGGGAAGGAAGGGAATGAAGAAAAGAAATGTGTTGTTTACTTGGACCACTCTCCACGATGAATGTAATCATTATGTACTGCAAATGCACTAACAAAAATAAAAATGTAAAAAGACAGAGCCTTATGGGAGTGGGGAGTAGTGTGAGACAATGAACTCCTTTTAGGTCAAAACAGGTTTCTCTAGATCTCTCCCTCCTCCCTCCCTCCCTCTCTCTCTCTCTCTCTCTCTCTCTCTCTCTCTCTCTCTCTCTCTCTACATCCTTAAATTCTTTTTTAAAAAATAAGTACTTAGCAACTGCCATTTTTAAAATTCATGGCACTTTTTGTACTCCCTAGAGTTTGTCCTGATGAAACAGAAGCTTGTCTGGAGCAAGAGCACACAAACAGTTGGAAGGGCCCTAAGTGCATCATTTCATTCTTATATGTAGCTAGCAAATGTTCCCCAAAGCTATGTGCCATCCCCAGTTTCCAATAATTTGAGAGATCTGAATGCATGAGACAGGTGCTGAGATGGGAACCCTCCTTTCTGGGTTATATGACCTCTACCGCTCACCCCTTGTGAAGCAAATAAAAGTTTCTAAGATGCTCATTCTCATAATTTCCCAAATAGCTTGTTTTTGTAAACTTCACACAGTACTTCACTGAAACGGTATAGACTGAGAAGAAATAGAGGGATTTGATCATTTGTGACCACTGTAGAGTGACTACATAAGTACTGATGCCTCCAGACAGGTAGCAAAATCATACACAGCAGGCAAGCCTAAGTAGCTGCATATGAAGTACCCCAGGAAAAAAGGGACCTGGAGAATAACAGGATTCAGGAGGCTACAGCACAGGTCCCTTCCTATAAATGCCCTTGCAAAGTTTTAAATAAACATGAGCAGCTAACTTTCCCAGTAAAAAATTGTCCTCTTTTATTATCTGTATAGGGTGACAGCAGCAGACTTGGGTTAGCAGCATACTTTAAAAATTAGCGAAACAGGCACAGTAGCAGAGCAGCTGAACCTTTGCATAGCCTTGAGGAATACCTGAAATAATTACAGAAGCTTTGTGAGGAATCTCTCAAATACATTGTTTTCCCTCATCTATGGATCCAAATTTCCCTATATGCATTCCATGTCCCTTGTGGGCTACTTGGAAATTAGCAGTGGGTCTATCTGTACCTCTGCGTATTCAGTGCAGAGCTGTGTGCTGTTCCTCCAATTGCCAGATCTCTGGTGCCTCACAGGTACTTTCTGAGTCCAGGGTAAATGAATGTCACAGTAAAGAGCTTTCGTTGGATCACCTTACCCTGGAGGGTATATATAAAGGCTTAATCATTGTTTTTAGTTTGCTCCCAGTCCTACTACTCTAGTCTCTGGCTGTGACCAAGAAGGGAAATTGTGAAGTTCTATATCAGGAAGGAACCTAAAAAGGCATGAACCTTAAATGGATGTTGAGAAAAGTTGAGTAACACACTTAAGTTACACAGCATGTGAGAGACAATTCTGGGACCACAGGCTAGATTTCTAGTTCACAATGTACTTTCAGTCATCTCTCCATCCATTAGTATTTCTGAGATCCTTCTATGTCAGTGACCCTCAAACTTGTCTGCACATTTAAATCACCAAATTCTATTCTCAGAGAGTATCTGATTGAATTGGTCTGGGGAGAGCCATAAATACTAGATTTTTTTCTCCTTAGACTAAACTTATATAGAACATGGTAGTGAACAAAAACTACATTTTGAGTAGTTATCTTTATAGGTCACAGTGGCACAGAAAATTCAAAATCCATAAATATACTAATAACCCTTAGGTTAAATGAGTTCTTGAACATTTTTAATTGTATGTGGGTCTATTTTCAAGTAGTAAAATTTTACCATGAATTATCCTGTATATAGCATGTGACATTTCTACAGGAAAATAATGGAGGCACACATACAAGTTGACTTAAACCTCTCAACTCTTGTAGACTGAAGACAAAACAGCCCAGCATACGCCCGTGCACACACTAACATACACACACACACACATACACACACACAAATTCCCTCAATAAGTTTTCTCTGTATATTTTCCAAAGAATGATAATTTTTTAGCAAAACTTTTATTGCTACATTTTAGATATACACAATGATAACATTCATCAGAAGGAATTTATACCAGTACATGATATGTCTTTCTGCTTCTTTTTTCCCATTTCCTCTCCCTTATGTACAAATGCTTTGTTTCCATTTTTCCTTCAAGTTTTTCTCTTTTGTTTTCTTGTCCCTTCCTTTCCTTTTCCTTTACCCCCTCCCTTGTTCTCATTTGAACATTTTCTTCCCATTTCCCAATGTCTATTGTACATTTTAGTCCTTATTTCAACTTTCAGTTTCTCACACCAGAGAAATAATGCAGTATTTAAATGTGTGTTCAATTGATTGCACTTTAGAGTGTGGTCCACGGTGCATCCATTTAGCTATAAATGTCTCATGCTCATCCTTCTTCATGGTAGAGTTGTACTCCATTGTGTAAAAGACCACACCTTTTTATCTGCTTGTCAGGTGATGGGTATTTGGGCTGTTTCCAAGATTTAGCAATTACAAATTGTGCTACTGTAAACATAGGTGTACCTATATCAGTGTGGTATAATGCTTTTAATGCTTTTGGAACAATACCAAGAAGGAATCACTGAGTCAAATGGAACCCCAGTTTTAGTTCTTTGAGGAATCTCCACACTGATTTCCAGTTTTTGCACCACACTACACTCCCAACAGTGGAGAGGGGTTCCCTTTTCCCCACAGCCACACCAACACATGTTACTGGTTGATTTCTTGATAACAGCTGTTCTTTCTGGAGTGAGATGAAATCTCAGTGGTATTTTAATTTGCATTTCTCGAATGATCAGTGATGTTGAACATTTTTTTCATATATTTACTTGCTGTTTCTACTTCTTCATCTGAGAATTGTCTATTTATTTTAGATACCCACTTTTGGATTGGATTTTTAAATTTGGAGGGCCTGCTTTTTTTGAGTCAAAGAATGATAATTTTACAGATTCAGTAATGTTCATAGTTTTCATAACCACACTCTATTCAGTATATCAAAAAGGATTTGACAAGGGCCCAATGACACAGCAGTAAATAAACATGCCTGTAAGTATGTGCTACATTCTCTGTCTCCCAGAGACTATGCTATTTAACATTTTCTTGCTAAAGTGATTTAATAATTAAATATTTCATATGGGATCAGGACAAGTGGATTTTAAAGCCTTCACTGGTGATTCCATTGAACAGCCAGTTTGATAAGACTTTGTGCCAGAAACTCCTTTGTGTGGAAAGACCACAGCCAACAAACTAGACAAGATAATTACTGAAAGAAATTAAACATGTAAATTAATAAAATAATAGCCAGTAGAAATGTGTTATAAGGAAGGGAAAACAGTGTAATGGGATAAGAACTGTTTGAAGTCAGAGTCCATTAAAAAAATTGGTTCAGATAGGATGGGAGTCCTGAGGCAAGGAGTCTGTAAAGCAAATCATGGGGATTTGGGATCTGAGTTATGGGTCTAGAGAGTAGGATTCCAATAGCAATTTGGCAAACACACAAGAACTCTAAAAATATTCCCAGATATGGTGATAACTAGTCTTGAATGTCAACTTGCCTGGATTACAAGATTCCTAGCAGATTAGTAAAACACACTCTGGTGTGTCTAGGTTCAATATGGAGGGATGACCTTTGGTATCATATCTGCTCTCTGACCCTTCCTCTTCAGGGCTCTTTCCCTGCTCTCTGTTTACCAACACCAATGAAGGAAGAAGACTGTGCTCCACCAATCTCTTCTGCAGCTATGTTTCTACCTTGAAACCAGTCAACCATAGACTAGGAGCCAAATTAAATCTTTCCTTCTTTGGGTTTTAGATGTCAGGTACTTTGTCCTGGTAGTAAGAAAGCCCACTAATACAGACATAATGGCTCCACTTTTAGGGCTCAGGTACAGAAATTGTCATCATAATGTTACTACAAGAGAAAAAGCTGGAAACCATAAAAATATCTCATATTATGACACCGATTAAGTATATTATAGTGTGCTCATTTAGTGGAATATTGGCAGTGGAAATGTACACTTCAGTAGCCCACAAAAGCAAAGGGTGAGAGATGAGGCTCTATGAATGATAGAAATCTGTCAAAACATCATTAAAACATTTAAAAGCAAAGTTAAAAAAAAGTTCAATCTACTTGTGATAGAATTCTTACAAATAAGGAAGGAAATTTAATCGGAAAATGAGTGCAAAATGAATAGACAATTCCTGAAGGAAATGGCCATTAAACATATGGGAAAAATTCTCTCTCTTAAATAATTAAAATGAGATATCTTTTTTGCAAGGAAGAAATAATGTCTTAAGAACTTTAAATTAATGACAATAACACATCATTAATTGTTTTTATAACAGTCTGGAAAGCAGTTTGTCAGAGTTTTTACCAAATATCCCTTCCATGCCTACTACATGCCAGATGCTGAGAAGAGTTCCCAGTGTGGGTGAGTGGAGTGCTTCAGTATCCAAGGACTATTCAGAATTTCCATAATGGATGGTGGGGGCTATATTAGTCTGGTGCAGCTGCTATAACATAATGCCATAAATTGGATGGATATAAATTATGGAAATTTATTTTTCATAGTTCTGGATTTTACAAATTCTAAGATCAAGACATTGGCAGATTTAGTGTCGGATGAGGGCCCAATCCTTATAGGTGTTCTGCTTCTCACTAGAATATCACATAGCAGGAAAGGCAAGGGACCTCTCTGGAACTTCTACAAAGCTACTAGTCCATTCGTGAAGGCAGAACCCTAATTACCTCCCAAAATTCCTATCTTCTAATACCATAACCTTGGTGGCTAGGGTTTCAACATATGAATTTTAGAAAGACACAAAACATTCACACCACAGCATTTAGCACCAAGCTGTTGCAGGTGTGAAACTTTCTGCATTGACTTTGAATCATAGGAATTTCTTTGTCAAGAGGAATATGAATTAGAAATAACACTATGCCAGTTCTGGATGAAGTATTAAGAGCCATTCTGTGTTTCTCACTCTGATATGCTCATGAGGAATTGAACTTGGGACATTGAGCTTGCAGGGCAGGTAGCACCTGAGCTAAATCCCAGGTCCTGCTCGTGCCATCTAACACAAGAACATAGGCAGATAGCCATGGATCTTTCTCATTGGGCTCCTGAATAAGTAACAGACAGGAGAGAATGAAGCAAATCTGAGAACAGGCTCAGCTATACCCAGCCCTGTGAGTGGGATATCTGTGTGTTTTTGTTTTTTTGTGAACATTGAGATTTAGAGCTTGTTTGCCAAGCATCATTATTATAGCATAACCTAGCTCATGCACCACACAAGGAAGAATTATCCCTCCCCAATGTCACAGCACCCACACCTCTGCCTGAAGAACACTGAATATAGAAAGTCAATAAGTGATCACATAAAAATGAGGTAATTACATATTGAAATAAGGGCCATTAATGATAAGTTGAAGGGTGGAATTAAAAGGAGAAACAGGAAGAATGATCAATGAAAGTTTCAACAGGAAACTAACGTTTAACACTCAAAGATGAGTGAGAGTTATACGCAGAGTGGAAGATGCACCTTTGGCTGAGACTTGTGGGTGGAAAGAGCAGGAAGAGCTTGCAGGCAGGAGGTGTTTAGTGCTTGGTCCACAAAGGACCTGGCAGTCACCAGAAAGGGTTTGGATTCTACCTAAGCACAATGAGAGTCAAGGGACTTTTTTTGGTCAATGTGGTTTATTTAAGTCAAATTTTATTTTGTAAATATACTAGTTTTACCAGTAATATGATTTACTCTTTGATCTATAGAAGTGGAATTTGACTTTCCAATGTCCACAGTGGAAAGATTGTTCATATAAAATTATTCTACTACCACTCATGTTATGGGGTGTGGGTTAGCAGCATCAATTGAAGAACTACTCTTGCACAGTCTAGAAATTGACAGAAACAATTGACTCACAAAATTCACTTCTGAATAGACTATACAACATTGAATCCTTAAAATAGTGTTTGGTATTGGGCTTCCATGTAAAACTAAATTGGAGAAATTTAAGTTACCTTGGAAGAGAGACAAAAAGTGATGTTTCTGGATTGATATGGGAGATTTCTTAATAGCAATAGAAACATATAAACACATATTTTCACTATCTCAAAATTAAATAAGATAAAATTAATTTATTGTGAAGAGTCACATATATTTTTGTGGAAATAACAACCAAAAAAACCCTGTGTTTAACTATTCACGTAGTTAGCACTTCTCGTACCAGGTGTGTGGGGTTATTTCTCCACACCAACCAAACAGTCCTTCAGCAGACACCAACTGAGTGTTCTTTTATAAAATTCAATTTTTCTACTGTCTAGCTAGAGATAGAATCAGATCCCACTGGATAAAGGTTAAGTGCCACAAGAATGCCCCCTATTTTAGAGGCCAATCACAAGCACAGGTTATAACCCATTGCCTCTGACTGACCAGCTAGAAATCAAAGTTCCCATGGTACTCAATTTGCTAGAGTGGCCCACAGAACTTAGGAAAACACTTATTTACATTTACTGCCTTATTATGAAAGATAGTAGAAAGGATGTTAGTGAAAATCAGATAAAGAGATGGTCTTTTTAGTTTTCTCTTGTTGCTGAGCCTAAATACCCAACACCTGAAGTTAAAAGGGAAAGGATTTTTTGGCTCACAGTTTGTAGAGGTTTCAGTCCATAACTGGCTGGCTCCGAGGGAGAGTGGCACAGGGCAAAGGTGCAACACCTTTGGAGAAAGAATCCATAATGCCCACAATGTAGCAAAGACTGCCAGTATTAGGGCAATGCCAAACCAAGCATATGTAATGGTTCAATAGCCACACACCCTTAATCCTAGCATCACGCACTCTAGATTTAGCCACCTATGACCACATGAAGCTTTGGGCAGATATCTAGACATAAACCATAACAGATGGATAGGGAAAGGCATGTGGAAGTGGGGGTGTGTGCAAGGCTTCCATGCCCTCTTGGAGCATACCGTTATCCAGGTGTACAGCTATCTGGAAGTCTCTGAATCTTTTTCTTTTGAGTTTTTATGGAGGTTTCATTATGCAGGCATGATCAATTACCAATGAGTCATGCATGATCAACTCAACCTTCAGCCTCTCTCTCCTTCCCAGAAAGTGACTGAGGCTAAAAGTCCCAGGACTCAAAACAATCAGCACCCCTAAATATAAAGACCCAATTCAAAAATGTGCATGTGAAATGAACAGACATTTCTCAGACAAAGAAGTAAAAACATCAAGTAAATATATGAAAAAATGTTCCACATCACTGGTCATTCAAGAGATGCAGATGAAAACAATACTGAATGAGATTCCACCTCAACCCACAAAGAATGGCTGCTGTCAAGAAATCACACAATAACAAATGTTGGTGGGGTTGTGGGGAGAGAGGAACCCTTCTCTATTGTTGGTGGGAGTGCAGACTGGTGCAACCACTTTGGAAATCAATATGGGGATACCTCAAAGAGCTGGGACTAGAGGTTCCATTTGACCCAGCCATCCCTCTGCTGGGTATCTTTCCAAAAGAATTAAAAGAATCATACCACAGGGATATATGCGCACCTATATTTATAGCAGCACAATTTGTAATAGCTAAAACTTGGAAACAGCCCATTTGCCCATCAGTTGGAAACTGGATAAAGAAGATGTGGTTTTCCTATAAAATGGAATACTACTCAGCCATAAAGCATGAGAAATTAGATTTATTCATAGGTAAATGAATACATATTGAGGATATACTCCTAAGTGAAATACATAAGTCACACATGTGTAAATACCAAATAGTTTCTCTGGTGTGAAAAACTATAATAGTACTTAAGATCCTAATGAGAGAATTGACAATGTGAAATAGGAAGAAAAAGGCAAAAGGTGTAGGGAAAGTGGGAAGGGTAGGGGAAAGGTAATAAGGGAAAAGAAAAAAATATGAGAAAATGAAAAAAATGGAAATAAAGTGTTTGTAAATGGGGAGGAGAGTAGGGGGTGAAGGGAAGGCAGGGACAAGGGGAAAAAATGAGAACCAAGACCT
>NW_022900941.1:10903906-10984626 GCF_012274545.1 Fukomys damarensis | reverse complement strand
TAAAAAATAAGTAATATTATTGACATTAATACCTAAATGATAATATAAATTATAATTAAGTGCAGTAAAACCTTGGTTTGTGAGTATAATTCATTCTAGAAGCATGCTTGTAATCTGAAGCACTTGTGTATCAGCAAGTTTCCTGTACATTGTGGCCACATGCGATAGCCATATAGAATTATAATACAATAATATTAATATATAATTAAAATAAGTAATATTATTGACATTAATACCTAAATGATAATATAAATTATAATTAAGTGCAGTAAAACCTTGGTTTGTGAGTATAATTCATTCTAGAAGCATGCTTGTAATCTGAAGCACTTGTGTATCACAGCAAGTTTCCCCAGAAGAAATAATGGAAACTCAGATGATTTATTCCATAATCCCAAAATATTCATATACCTGCCATGACCTGCACAGTGCAGGCGCTGAAGCAGGGAGAGCACAGGCAGATGAAGAAATGAAGAAATCACGACTGCTCTTGAGTTTGGGACCAGGTGGAACCATAGCTTGTTGGGAGCTAATGGCCGCCTGGAGCATCAGGCACTGTTTATTTATAGTGGAAGCCAAACAGGAAGAGAAGGCGGGCAAACAGTGCTACATGGCCTCTGTGGCCTAGCTGGCAGATGTAGTGAGATTGTTTCATGATGGGGCATGTGCAGGAAGGGAACAGGGTAGGAAACATAATGTAACTGTCTCCTGAGGCTGTGCCATCCCAGGGCTACAATATCATTAGTCAAACAGATTGTGTCTGGATGACTAGTCCATGGAGGATAAAGGGAGTAGGGAGGAGGTGAAGGGCCATGTTTAGGCTCAGCCTGAGGTGTATAAGAACGATTATAACGTTGTAACCAAATACAAACTATGCAAAAATGCAAAATATACAGAAAAATAAACACGTTAACTTGCACTTATCTTTGAAAATCTTCATGGCTGGTGTGAGGGAGACAAGAGAGAGGAGGATTATTGAGCAGGACAATTTTCACTATAGCAGAGTCACTTCTATCTATTGCCTCAGTGGCATCTTTTTCTCTTCTTTATCAGGGAACATATCCAGTGACATTTGCTTTTGCCTCCTTTTGAGAATTTCATGGAAATGTGACATTGCATTGTGGTTAAACAGATTGATTCATTGCTTACACTGCTATGTCCTTATTCTGGTGGTGCTGTTCTACAAAATTTTTCACTGTTTACCACATTTTACATATATCTCTAATCTCATTTGAAGTGAGGGATTGCTCTACCTTTTTCTCCTCTTCCTCTGCACACAAGATCTCCTCTATAACCTCTTACTCTCTTGCTGTTGGGAGACGATCACCCACAATTCCTCTGAAGTGGAAGAGGATAGGGAAAAGGCAAAGAACCATTGGCTCAGTTTGATCATGTGATGATCAGAGTCATATTGCAAGACATTGCTTGTTTATCAAGTAAAAATGTGTTAGAAACATTTGTTCATCCTGCAGAACACTCACAATCCAAGGCTTTACTGTATTTGTAAGTACCCAAGTGAATGCCTTTGGACAGATGTAAATGCCCATGTAAGCAGATGAGCTTGAGACGTTATTGAATGACCAGAGTACAGACACAATGCACAAATAATACGTACACTTTATAATGGATGGACATGTTGTGTTTAATACAAATCTTTATACTTCAGTACATTTTGTGTTGTAATGGGTGTACTTATTGCACTGTGTGAAGTACAGAAACATTTTTTAATGCCTGCAATTTTTTCATTGCTTTTTAATCATTCTTAATAGTCATCATTTTTGTTGTCACTCCTGTTTCATAAGTCTTCAATTAACACTTGCTTTAATGGGTTTTGTGAAGCCTAGCCTTTAAGAATTGTGACTTGGGTGAAGAATTCATAGGATAAAATCATTGACAACTGTGCTGCCAGTGCACTATTAACAGGCTACGTGGACTAGACATGCACATTTAAGGAGAGCTCTATTGCTGGACATGATAGAGTAGGACCAATAGTTTTACAGGAAATAGAGTTACAAGAAATTCACTCTGGAATTTGGGGTTTGGAAAGTTATGATGATGTTCCAGAGATGAAACCATTGTCTAGTATTTTAATAAATGTAGATTTTTGTACATGAATAAATTTCAATTGTCGTTCATCGTTAAATGTAGGTTGCTGCACATGAAAAAATAATACATCCCCTGGAAATAAGCCCTATTGAATCTTTTGGTGCAAAAATTAATACAAGATCCAGTCTTATTTTGAAAGAAATATGATATACTTTGCATCTTTTTTTTTAGGATTCACAATGTGATTTTATTTTCACTATACTACACTAGCACACAAATAATTTGCGGCATTTACTTTTCTATTTTCACTTCCAATTTGTGCATTTAACAGGCACTATAAGCCAGAAAGCTGCAGTTCTAGGACTAGAGATACATTTCCTCCATCACAACAGAATGGAATTAAATTGCTTACTACAGCATGTTCAGATACGTGCAGAATTTGACCCTGTCAGTATCTAATCCCTTCTCCATTCCAGTCATCAGCTTTTTCAAAGAAATGATGAGACCAAAAAAAAAAAAAAAAAAAAAACCCACAAATAAACAAAAGGTAAATGAGGAGAAATTATCTCTACTGATTCTACTAGAAATCTATAAAGGAACAAGTTCCTTAGCTAGAGAATTCACATTGGGTCAGCTGTGTGGAAAAAGTTCAACCCTGGTTATGCCCTACATTTAAGCTCTACTTGTACTCTGGAAGCATGTTGCTAACTTTTAAAGACTTTACAGAAATTTGCTGTCAGGAAAATCACAACTGTCTTGATTACAGTCTGAAAGGCACTTAGACACCTTTTCAGTTAGACTGAAAGATGAAAAACACCATCAAACAAACCACTTTTTAAATCTGAATGACCAAAGTCTGGATTGAAAGTGGTCCTCAGTTATCCTGCCTTGGTCAGGAAGCCAACTTGCCTTATCCCACAGCCTGGCTTCAAAACATGACTCCCCATCACCCATCCCCACACACATAGTCTTCAGTTGTGAATAATACTTAATTGTCACACGGCCGTTCTCTCTGCTGAATCCTGACGTCTTATATCACTGAAGGGCAGCTCCACACCAGACTGATGTCGTGGTTGTTAATGTAGCTCATTTCCTCCTGAAGCTCAGCCACTACTCTGTGAGTCCACTGGATGTCCCTGGTAAAGGCTCCAGCTGCGAGGCCAAATGTGATAACTCTGGTGCGTTCCAGAACCTTGGCTTCCGTGTTAAATGGCAAAGTGGACATGACCGGTCCAAAGAGCTCTTCTTTCACACAGGTGATGTCATCTCTGCAGTTGATCAATATACAAGGCCTTGTGTAGTACCCATCTTTTAATTTGGGATCCTCAGGCACATACAGATCTCCACCACATCACACTTCAGCACCCTGCTCCTTTGACAAAGCAGAGGACCTGCTCCAGGAGCAGCCGGTCAATGAACAGACCCATTCTTGTACCTTCCCGAAGGGGATCTCCAGTTTTCATCTTCTGAATCTGTTTCACCACTTTGTGAGTGAACTTATTAAGAATTTCCTTTTGCACAAATACTTGTGCTGTTACAACAAACCCGGGCCCACTCAAATGCCTGCTCCGTGAGGGAGGCGTCCGGCAGCTCTACACGGGCCCTGCTGCGATAATTGAGGTGCTGCGACATAGCTAGGGTGCCAGTGCTCATGGCAACAGTCAGAGCAAAACAGGGAGTGGGGACATGGGGGTGGGCAGAAGCTAGGAAAGCGCAGCCGAATCGCCTGAGAGCTTACATAAGGTCTGCTCTGGGCTTGGAAGTCCACTTTGAATCTAAATAAATTTTAGTCCTTCCTCCTTTTTGTTTGAGATAGGGTCTGACTATGTTTCTGGCTAGACTTGAACTCACTATGTAGCTCATGCTGGCTTCCAACTTGTGGAAATGCTCTTGCCTTAGCCTCCAAGTGCTGGGATTAGTGTGCACCATTGTTATGGATGAATGAGTTCCAACAAATAGAGATGTGCCACTCTTTGTTCCAAATCCAAGCCCTTTTATTATATAGTCAGTGGCCGAGCTAGTACTCAGTAATTTCCTCAGCAATGAGAAGCAGTCTGATTTCTCCTTTTAAATCATACAGCTGAGGAGGGCTCGGGGGGAAGCAAGGGGAATCTTCCAGAAGCAGAACCATGCCAGGTAAGTGGGTGGCACAAGGAAGTTTCACAGGTCCTGAGCTACAAAACACCCTGCAACTGCAGCACATTTACTGCCAAGCATGATGTGAGGCGGGGGTGGGTGGGTGCTTTGTTCAGGTGCAAGCACTTTTTTCTAACCAGGTACGAACTGGCACTGACACACAAGACAGAGTCAGGCTGGCTATTACACCATGTGCAACTACTTCTCCATTCTCTGGAGCCTAAACAAAGGTAGTGGGTGGGTCTGTGAATGTGTTAGTTTTTTTTTTTTTAATCTATGTTCTTTTCTGGTTTTGAAGTCTCATAGTCTGTCCCCCAACCCTCCTTTCTGGTAATGGATTTTGGCCTTCATGTTGTGCATTGCAAACATACATCAGTCAAACAAATCTGTATATCCAAGTTTATTAAATAAAGAAAAAATTATTTAGCGGCCAGAAGGAGGGGACAAAGGGTGTAGACTCCTCTTTGGAGAAAGTGACTATGAATAGAAGGAAAGAAATGTGAATATGGTTAGGGCCAGCATAATTGATGGAAAGTTTTTCATTGGCTTTTAAAAAAAAAGAGAGTGAAGAGTTAAATTTCTTTTATTTAGCCAGTTGAGAGAAGGAAAGTTTGAAAATACAGACATGGGTCTCAGAGCCTCAGTATTTACAAACTTTCCTCAAATAGAAAACAGGCAAACAAACAAAAGCATGTTCTTCCCAGTTAGATTGTCAGCTGCTGAAGGAAGGTGAAGAGCTATGTGTGCTCTGTTTCTCCACGTGTCTGCCCCAAACAAGGGGAGTATGGATGGATGAGCGGATTGGTGGGTGACAGGTGGAAAGGCACAGGCCAAGTGTGGTCACATTAGTATAATGTGTGCGTCAGAGTGGCCACCAGGTGGCAGATGCAGCATCCAAGGATAACCCTTTCAGAGAAAGGAGTTCAGATGGTCGCTACAGGCAGTAAAACACGTTTTCTAAAGTCAGTTTATGCAAGTGAAAGCTTGCATATTTCAGTGGAAGTTTAGGGCTGTCCTATTATCTATTGACTTCTCATTTAAATTACCAGTTGCTCAATTTACCTTTTCCTAGAGAAGATCCTGATGGGAAATAAAAGGAAAAAGTGGCAGTTGTCTGGATTTATCAGTTTATTTTTTCCCAATTTTTATTTTTATCACATTCCTCATGGGAAGTTGGTGCACGTACATAACAATCTTCTTTTTTTAAAATCATCTTTTCCTTCTCTCCCTGTTATCTCCCTCCACTTTTAAAAGATCTCTGTTGTTATTTCCTATTATCTGTCATTTTTATTTTGCTCTTCATTTATATTTTGTGTTTCTCATATATGAGAAAACATGCAAATGTTTTAGCTAGAGTATCTGACTTATTTTGGTTAAAATTATGGTCTCTTGGGGTCAGGGATTTAGTTCAGTGGTTCCAGAGCCTGCCTCGCCTGCCTCGTGTAAAGACCTGTGTTCAATACCAGTACCAAACCAAACCAAACCAAACCAAACAAAAAACATTATGGTCTCAAGGTACATCCACATTTCTACAATTGACTCTTTTATTCTTCTTTACGGCAAAGTGGCACTCCATTGTGTATAAATACCACATTTTCTTTATCCATTCACCTATTGCTAGATGTACAGGTCTCTCCCAAAATTTAGGTACTTAAAAAGAGACTACGATGGCAAATGGAATTTTTAGTTTTCATTTTTAAAGAAATCTCCATACTGATTTCTATATTGGTTCTACTAGTTTATATCCCCACCAGCAATGTAGAAAGTTTTCTTTTTTGCTCACAGCCTCACCAGCATTTGTTGTTGTTTGGTTTCTTCATAATTGCTACTCTTTCTTGATAAACACTATCTTTCTGGAACACAGTGGAATCTTAATGCTCTTTAATTTGCATCTCCTTCATGGCTAGAGATGTTAAACATTTTTTCGTGTACAGTGGCATTTCTGTTCATGAACTTAATTCTTTTCATGATTCTGGCCGCAGAATTTGTTCCAGTTCTGATTACAACCAAATCAGAATCATGGAAAGAATTGAGTTCATGAACTGAGGCATACTGTATTTATTGGCCATTTGTAATTCTTCTTTTGAAGAAGAATTTTGTCTATTCATTTCCATTGTCTTTTATTGTCTGGCAACATTTTCCCCATTCTGTAGGTTTCCTTTTCATCCTGTTTGTTGTTTCCTTTTCTGTGCAGAAACTTTTTAATCTGATAATGATGAAATGATCCCATTTGTTGATTTTTAATGTTACTCTTGTGAAATTGTTTAGTAAGTCTTTGCCTATACCTTCAAGAGTTTTACCTATTTTATCTTTCAGAAGACTGTGTTTCTATTTTAACATTTAGATATTTGATCCATTTTGATTTTAGTTTAGTGCAAGGTGAGATATATGAGTCTAGATTCAATCTTCTGCATGTGAACAGCCAGATTTCCTGGTACCATTTGCTAAAGATGCTATATTTCTTCCACTGTATGTTTTTTATCCTTTTGTCAAAGATCAGATAGCTGAATGTGCTTAGAGTTTTTTCTGTATCCTGTCTCTGTTCCATCAATCCACATGTCTATGTTTTGGCCAGTACTATGTTGTTTTTATCACTGTAAATTTAAATATTACTTGACATCCAGGATTGTGATGTCCCCTGCTTTGTTATTGTTTTCCACACTTGCTTTTATTACTATTCTAGGTATCTCTTGGTTCCACATAAATTTTAGGATCGTTTTCTCTATTTCTGTGATGATGGTATTGGTAGTTTCATGGAGTTTGTATTAAATTTGTATATCAGCTTTGGAAGTATGTCCATTTTGAATATATTGGTTCTGCCTATCCAGGAATAGGAGATGTTTTTCCACTTTTTCTTGTCCTCATCAATCTCCTTTTATGACTACTGCAGTTTTCAAGTAAAAGGACTTTCACTTTCTTGGTTAGGTTAATTCTGTTTTTGTTTTTGTTTTTGTATTTTATGGTTTATTTATTTTATTTTTTTCTCATTGAGTTTATTGGTACATTTTAGGTATACAGTACAATTACATTCATTAGTGGGACCTTTACATGACAGACCTTGGTTCTCATTTTTTCCCCTTGTCCCTGCCCTCCCTTCACCCCCTGCTCCCCTCCCCATTTGCAAACACTTTATTTCCATTTTTTCATTTTCTCATATTTTTTTCTTTTCCGTTATTAACTTTCCCCTTCCCTTCCCACTTTCCCTACACCTTTAGCCCTTTTCTTCCTATTTCACATTGTCAATTCTCTCATTAGGATCTTATGTACTGTTGCAGTTTTTCACACCAGAGAAACTATTCAGTATTTATATGTGTGACTTATTTATTTCACTTAGGCGTATATCCTCAATATGTATCCATTTTCCTATGAATGAATCTAATTTCTCATTCTTTATGGCTGAGTAATATTCCATTTTATAGAAAAACCACATCTTCTCTATCCAGTCTCCAACTGATGGGCAAATGGGCTGTTCCCAAGTTTTAGCTATTACAAACTGTGCTGCTATAAACATAAGTGCACATATATCACTGTGATATGATTCTTTTAATTCTTTTGGAAAGATACCCAGCAGAGGGATGGCTGGGTCAAATGGAACCTCTTGTCCCAGATCTTTGAGGTATCACCATATTGATTTCCATAGTGGTTAAGTATTTAATTTTTCTTCATGCTATTGTGAGTGGTATTATTTTGTAATTTCTTTCTCAGTGAATTTATTATTTACTGAAGATAAATGCTATTGATATTTGTGTATTGACTTTGTGTCCTGCTATTGAATTTTGTTATTAATCTAGAAATCTTTTGGTAGACTGTTTTGGGTCTTCCATATTTTGGGTCCCATGATCATATCATCTGTAAATAGTGATATTTTGATTTTTGCTTTTATAATACATATCCTTTTTATTTCTTTCTCCTGCCTGATTGCTCTGGCTAATGTTTTGAGAAGTACATTGAACAAAAGTGGTGGTCGTGAACATCTTTGTCTTATTCTTGAATTTAGAGGAAAAGATTTTAGCTTTTCTCCTTTAATATGATTTTGGTCATTGATGTATTATAAATGGCCTTTATCAGACTATGATAAGATCCTTCTATACCTTTTTTTTTCAGGATTTTGGTGAGGAATGGATATTGAATTTTGTCAGAGGCTTTTTTTATATTCTATTAGGTGATCATGTGATTTTTGCCCTTGCTTCTGTTTATGTGATGTATTACATTTATTGATTTGCATTTGTTGAACCACCTTTGTGTCACTGGGATGAATCCTCCTTGGTCATTATGTGTTATAGTTTTGATGAATTTGTGCATCCTATTTGTCAGTATCTTCTTGAGGATTTTCATTTCTATGTTTATTAAGGTTAATGGCCTGTGGTTCTCTTTTTGGTTGGGTCCTTTTCTGGTTTTAGAATCATAGTAATGGTAGCATGTAGGGATGACTTTGGGAGTACTCCTTCCATTTCAATTTCATTAAAGAATTTGAGGAGTACTGATATGAGGTCTTTCCTGCAGTTCCTGTAGAATTCAGCAGTGAATCTAGTGGGACTTGAGGTTTTCTTAGTAGGTATTTTTTTTGTATTACTGCTTCAGTTTCATTGCCCATTGTAAGATTGGTCAGGGTCCTTTATCTTTTTGGTTCAGATTTGGTAATTCTTATGTATCTAGAAATCTATCCATTTCTTCTGAATTCTTCAATTTATGAGAGTACAGGATTTCAAAGGAGTTGCTAATGATCTGGACTTTTGGCAGCATCCATTGTGATTTCACCTCTTACATTTCAGTTGCATTGATTTGGGTCTTTACTTTTTTAGTTGAATTGGCTGAAGTTTTTTCTATTTTGTTTATTCTTTCAAGGAACCAGCTCTTCAACTTCATTAATTCTTTGTTTTGCTTTTTTATTCTCAACTTGATTAATTTCTGCTCTGATATTTATAATTTCCTTCCTTATACATGCTTGCAATTTAGATTATTGTTTTTCTAGTTCGTTGAGGTGCATGATTCAGTTATTTATTTGAATTTGCTCTGCTTCTCTGATGTGGGCATTAACAGATGTAAATTTTCCTCTTAACACTGTTTTAATTGTGTCCCAAAAATTCTAGTATGTTATTCTGGCATTATCATTTGATTTTAGAAACTGATTAATTCCTTAATTTCTCCTGTGACCTGTTGGTTATTCAAGAGGTTATTGTTTAATATCCATATTGCATGATTTCTGTGGTTTCTTTGCAATTGATTTCTAGTTTCATTGCACTATGATGTGATAAGATGCTTGAAGCAATTTTGATATTTTTGTATTTACTTAAACTATATGGCTAGCATATGGTTCATTTTAAAGAAAGTCCTATGTGCTGTTCCAAAGAATATGTATTCTCGCAATGTTGGGTGGAACACTATAGCTATCTACTAAGTCTATTTGTTCAAAAGTTTGGTTCAACTCTGACATTTCTTTGTTGATTTTTTTTTATCAAGTTGACCTGTCTATTTGAGATAGAGGCATATGGAGGTCCCCCACTATACCTGTGTTGATATTTATCTGGTCTTTCATGTTCAATAATGTTTGTTTTATGAAGTTAGGTATGCTGATATTTGGGGCATGTATGTTTACTAATCCACCTAATTCTAGGTCAGTCTTCTTTGCATCATGTAGCAGCTGTCTTTATATAATTGATCATTGAAAAGAACCTTATGTGCAAGTTCTGACACTTTATCCTCACCTTGGTTGCTTCTGCTGCCCATAATTTCAGTAGAATTTTTAATCTCCTGAATTTCTGTTAGGTACCTTTTCATGGACTCTATTTCATTACCACATTTCCCCCAAAAAAGAACAAGTTGGAAAATAAGCTCTAGTGTACTTTTTCAGGATACTCATAGTATAAGCAATACCTCAAAAATAAGTCCCAGTTAAGATAATCAGCCAGATGGGCACGTGTAGTATGTCCATTGCAACACATGAAGGATATATTGGATTTAAAAATAATAATACTAATCATAATTGAATATAAATAAAATATTATCAACATTAAAAATTAAATAATATAAATTATAAGTAAGTATTTATAAATACTGAATTGGGTGCCTTTGGACAAGAGTTAAACACCTATCTGTTTTTTTAAATGAAAGAAGACAATTTATTTGAAAAAGGGGAGAGGAGAAGATAGCTACCCTAAAGAGAGGGGTCTTCAGAATGGTGGATACCCCTGAGCCCTTGTCCCTGGCTTTATTTATTCATTCATTTATTTTTATTCATTGATTTTATTTGTACATTTTAGGTACGTAATAAGCTGACATTCATTATTGGAAATTTGTACCTTTACATAATATATCTTGCTTCTTATTTTTTCCCCATTCCCTTGGACTCCATTCAACCCCTCCACCACTCCCTATTTACAAAAACTTTATTTCCATTTTTTCCTTTTCTCATATTTATTCCTTTCTCTTATTCCTCCCACTTCTCCTTACCCTTCACATCTTTCCTTCCTATTTCACATTATCTATTCTACATTTTGATCCTTATTTACACTTTCAGTTTCTCATGCCAGAGAAACTATTTAATACCAGAGAAAGTATTTACATGTGTGTTCTGTTTATTTCACTATAGCCTCAATGTGCATGCATTTAGCTATAAATGTCTTTAGTTTCTTATTTTTTATAGCTGAGTAGTATTCCATTTTATACAAAACAAAACACATTTTCTTTATTCAATCTCCTGCTTATGGGCAATTGGGTGGTTTGCAAGTTTTAGCTATTAAATCTGTGCAACTATGACGATGAGTGCACATATATCACAGAGGTATGATTCTTTTAATTCTTTGGGGAAGATACCAAGCAGGGGAATAGCTGGGTCAAGTGGGACCTATAATTCTAGTTTTTTGTGGTATCTCCGTACTGATTTCCAGTGGTTGCACCAGTCTACACTCCTACCCACAGTGGAGAAGGGTTCCTTTTTCCCCACAGTCCTGCCAGTATTTATTATTGGTTGATTTCTTAATAGTAGTCATTCTTTCTGGGGTAAGGTGGAACCTCAGTGTTGTTTTCATTTGCACCTCTCAAATGACCAATGATATTGAGTATTTTTCCATATGTTTATTTGCTATTTCTACTTCTATGTCTGAGAAATGTCTGTTCATTTCAGATGCCCATTTTTGGATTGGGTCTTTAAATTTGAAAGGTCTGATTTTTTGAAATTCTTAATGTATTCTAGATAGTCCATTGTAATTTCACCCTTTTCATTCCTAATTGCATGGATTTGGGTATTTTCTTTCCTTTTTCTCATAAGGCTGTCTAAGGATTTGTCAATTTTGTTTATTCTTTTGAAGAACCAACTCTTTGCTTCATTGATTTTTTTTTGTATCATTCTCTTAGTATTCATTGCATTCTCTATCTTTATAATCTCCTCCTTTGTATGAGATTTGGGTTTGTCCTGCTCTTCTTTTTCTAAAATCTTTACGTTTAGCATCAGGTTGTTTATTTGAGCTTGCACTGTTTTCCTAATATGAGTATTCACTGCTATGAATTTCCCTCATAAAACTGCTTTCACTGTGTCCCACAGATTCTGATAAGTTGCATTGTCATTGCTCCCTTTACAAGGATGCAGTGTCCTTCTTTGTTTCTCTTAATTAGTGATGGTTTAAAATCCATTTGATACGCAAATAGATTGCTACTCCTGCTTTATTTCAGGTTCTTATCACATGGAGTATTGCTTTCCACCCTTTAACTTTCAGTCTATGAATTTCTTTTTGAATTAAATGTGTTTCTTGTATGCAGCATATTTTTGGTTCTTGCTTCTTGACCTATTCTGTCAATCTGTTTCTTTGACTGGTGAATAGAGACCATTAACATGGATGGTTATAAATGATAGGTATTGAGTTATCCTTGTCATGACCTTTTTTCATTGTTGGATTATCCTTCTTTCCATTTAATTTCTTTTTGTCTTGCCTGATGGATTCATTCTGCTGGGCTTCCTGGGATTGTGACCCTCATTGTGTTTTCCTAAGATATTGTTTAAAACTCATTGGAGTGCTGGTTTGGTATTCACGAAGTTCCTAAGGTGCTCTTTATCATGAAATGAAAGCATCTTCTTTTTCCCTCAATTTTGAAAGATAGTTTTGCAGGGGTATATCAGTCTGGGTTGGAGGCTGTTTTCTTTTAGGGCTTGAAATACTTCACTCCAGGCTCTTCTTGACTTGAGGGTTTGTGTTGAGAAGTCTGCTGTAATTCTGATAGGTTTTCCTTTGTGTGTGATTTGTTTCTTTTCTCTAACTGCTTGTAGAATTTTGTTCTTCTGTTGGGCTTCTGGAATCTTAATTATTATATGACTAAGTGTAGATTTTTTTTTTGTCACAGCTTGTTGGAGGCCTATATGCCTCACTTATCTATATGTCAAGTTATATCAAATTCTTTTCCCTTACTTGGGAAGTTTTCTGCCATTACTTCTGTGAAGTTATTTTTCTATATCATGTGCATTCTCTCCTGCTTCTTCACTGACTCCAAGCAGTCTTATGTTATTCTTCTTTACATCTTCTAGTAGCTGCTGGATTGATTTCCTGTGGTACCTTACTATTTTTAAGAAAATTTTCTTTTCCTGGTCACTAATTGCAATACTGTATTCTATATCTGATATTCTGTCCTCCCTTTGGCCTATTCTGCTATGTAAACTTTCAATGGAGTTTTTAATCTCTTGGATATCTGTTTGCATCTGTTTTATGGATTCCATTTGTTTCCTATGCTGGGATTCAGTCATGTTCTTCAGCTCCTCTATTTTTCTTATCTGTGTCTTCTCTAGAGTTATTATTCATGTCTTTCACTATGTACATAGCTCTGTTGTTATCTGAGAAATTACTTATGATTTCATTTTTTTCCAGATCCTCTTTCATTGTCAGTTCAGGGAGTCCAGGTGGTTGAGTTTCAGATTTTCCCATCTCATTGCCCCTTGATGTTGCCTTAAGTGATCTGGAAGTCTGGTTTTGAGACTTGTTTACCTGTCTTCTCATTTCAACAGATGCAGCCTACTGTGCCTTTGTTGAGGGGACTTTTTGCTCATGCAATTGGCTTTATTTCTCAGCAAGCCTTAGAGAGGCCTTCTCTCTGCTGCTCACCACTGTGCCAATTCCTGAGTTCAAAATGGTGGCCTTCTTGATCCCTGTGCTGTGCTATTGTTCAGCTGGGCTCTGGCTGGGGCCTGCACAAATTTAGGGTGGTATCTGGGTGTGCGTCTGGCTGGGGCCTGCCCACCTGTGTAGTGCTGTCTGGGAGGGCCTTTGGCTGCGGGCCATGCAACCAAGTTGCTGGTGTCTGAGTGGGTTTCTGGCTGGGATCTGTGTGCACCTACCGATGGTATCTGGGCAGGCTTCTGGTTATTCCCTGTGCACCTGAGCAACTGTTTTGCAGGCAGGCATTTGGCTGGGTCCTGTGGGCCCAAAATGCGGATGTCTGGGTGGGGCCCTGGCTGGGACCTGTGCACCTGCACTGCTCTGTTCCATGGGGGCTTCTCACTGAGATCTCATAAACACTTCATAACTCATAAACTTCAGACTTATTGCCCAATGACTGGAGTACAGACAAAGTGCACAAATAATGTACACATTCAATAATGAACAGATGTGATTGTGTACAGTATGAATCTTCGTAATTCAATATGTCATATGTTATAATGTTGGTACTTAATGCATTCATGTGAAATAGTGAAACTTTTTCTGAATTTTGGTGCCTGCAAATTTTCATCACTTTTGTATGGGCCATTATTCTTAACTGTCATCATTTTTGTTGCCACTCATTTTTAATGTCCTAACTGACATCATTTTGTTGTCTCATGAGTCTTCAATTAACACAATTTAATGGTAGATTAAAAAGGAACATTATTCTGGCCCTCAGAGAAAATCAGTGCAAAATGAAAGAGGTATTTTATCAAGTGCAAGAAAGGAATCATGGAGGACTCCCAGCACAAGAATTGTATTGATTTCTGCAAGGAGAAGAAGGTGGATCTCTGAATGGCCCAAAAATGGTGAGCAGAGTACAATACCCTCAGTCAAATGGTGGATGCAGGAAATGCGAAGAAGTGCAAGTGCAGATCAGGTTGGCAAAATCATTTTCTGAGGTGAAAGACATCATCTGTGAATGGATTGCTGACAAGAGAGCAAAGGCTTTGGTTGTGTGTAGGGCTGGTATTCAAGCATTTGCCCTTGCAAAAGCACCACTTTCAGAAATATTCCTGGAGAAACCAAAGCATCACAACATCGGCTGAGTGGCTTTCTTCAGTAATATTATTTGTTTCTAAGATTGTTCAAGTTGGAAGATAATGAGATTATTAAACATGCCCTTTCATTCAAGTTCTTTGTTGATGGCAGCAACTTTTCTAAATACTAACTCTCCAGCATGATTACTATGGGTGAAAACTATAGTCCATAAAGACAAAGAATCTTAAATGACAATTGGTCGAAGTGGTGCCTCATCAGTCTATACTTCCTCCACTGGCTATGAAAGTGTGCTTGTTCTTTGACAACTTGTCTGAATGGATGGAAAGCACTACCCTCAATCATCAATAAAGGCAAGAAAGATAAGACTGAATGTGTTTCAAACATTTATGTTCTTGAAGCCCAATAAGCCTGATGCACCCAAGCAGTTATAAGGAAGTGAGTCCATGTAATGATGCCACTTGTTTTGGGAGGTGACTAAAGAGTCTGTAGCCTGGGATTCTGTCAGCATTCACTGCACTAAAGACATAAAAAACACCCTTGCAGAGAGGAGAATAGATCAAATAATGATTCTCATAGGGATGACTGCCTATCTCCAGTCTTCATATTGCAATAAACAAGCCATTTAAGTACCATTTGCTTATGGAAATCAATGAGTACATTGAAAATAGAATAAAGAGAAGCCTAGCTTGCAAGAGGTTCTGACTTGAGTAAAGAATTCATGAGATAAAATCACTGACAATTGTGTTTCCAGTGGAGTAAAAGCAGGCTACATAGACATGAAGTATTCACTTAAGGAGAGTTCTGTTGCTGGACATGAGAGAATAGAACCAATAGTTTTACAGGAAATGAAGTCACAAGAAATTCAGCTGGAATTTGGGAGTTGGAAAGTTATGATTGATGTGCCAGAAGATAACACGATTCTATAGTATTTGGATAAATGTAGATTTTTGTAGATGAGTAAATGAATAAATGTTGAATGTTGTACATAGTTAGATGTTGGTTGTTGTACACAAAAAAAAATAAGACATCACCTAAAATAAGCACTATTGCATCTTTCAAAGTAAAAATTAGTGCCTGGTCTTATTTTCAGGGAAATACAGTATCCTGGATATTCATGTTTTGTATCATTTTTTAAATGTCAGCTAGCTTTTTACTAATATTGTCTGTAGACTTGCTGCTTGTTTTGTATTGGGTCCATTATCTG
This sequence comes from Fukomys damarensis, assembly GCF_012274545.1. NCBI lineage: Eukaryota > Metazoa > Chordata > Mammalia > Rodentia > Bathyergidae > Fukomys > Fukomys damarensis. The sequence continues at coordinate 10,969,059 of NW_022900941.1, read as the reverse complement.
TTTAGTTATATCCTCTTTTAGCTCATGAGACATCTTACTGATCTATTTTTTTAAATCTCCTCTAGAATATTTTTGAATAATTGACTGTGTGGCTTTTGATTTTCTCCTCCTCACTGCCCCTGATCAGCTTTGATGGATTTAGGAGTTTGGGGAGGCATTTTCTTGCATGTTTTCTCGTGTGTTTGTTTTTTGTGCTGAGGCTTGTGAAAGATTTTTGTTTCTAGTAAGGAGACCCTTTTAGTTCATGTATCCTTCTCGGTATTGCACTTTGGGTATTACTAACTATAGGCCTTTGTTTCTTTCCTAAGATTCAATCACTTCTATGTGGGAAGGGAGGATACAATGTGATTTGACACAGCACCCAGTTCTCTGGATAAGAGATAACCCAGAGAAAGCCAATTAGTAGAAACCACTATGTCACCCTGGCATTAGCAATAAAGTCAGCAAAAATGATATCATCAGCCAGGGATTTAGCTCAGTGGCACCATGCCTGCCTCACATGCACAAAGTCCTGAGTTTGATCCCTGGTACCTAAATAAATAAATAAATAAATAAAATCATCAAAAACAAACTGGATATTGTCATACCATAAGCACCAATAATATGCTACCCTTAACCGTAGAAAACATGTATAATTATAGTAAAAACACTAAAACAAACTAAATATTGACATACAGTGAATATCGACTAAATGTAACTCTACCTAGAACCTGCAACTAGAATAGCATTAAACAGTAATAGCATACATTTAACTAACTATATAAAGATTCATAAAAATTAATGGTTATACTAGTAAAGATAGAAGGGGTGGGGAAATGAAGAATTAAAATAATACAATTTGAAAATTTAACCAATGGAAGATGAAAAGGAAGAAAGAAAGGTGAAATTAAGAATCCTATAAAAGAGTGAAAGGAAATTAATAGTATTAAATAGAAATAAAAGAACAAATAAATAAAAACAAAAAGAGCAAAAACAGAGTGAAGGAAAATAAAATCAAAAGGGGAAAAGTGAAAAGAAAAAGAGAAAAAAAACCCCAAACCCCAGTGAAAGAAAAAGAAATGGAGCTCCTCTCCACTTCATCTACATTTTTTATGAATGATTTCTTTCTAGTAGCCACAGTCTTGGAACCCAAGAAGTCACTATTTTCTCTGCCTAGCTTTATGGCCTGTGGGTTTGTGAGGAGTCTCCTTGACCCAGAGGCTCCTCTGTCTGTACACCCCAGACTGTGGCAACCATGCAAGTGGAGATGTGTTCTTATACTGGTCAGTGGGGAAAGCATGCAGATCACTGGTCTCTGCTGGATGTGGACAGTATGGTGGGGATTCAATCAAGCAGATTGCTGGGATTAATGCTAGCATTTTCAGATCAAGCCTCCTCTGAAAGCTATACTTGTTGAGCCTGGTTTCTTGTGTTGTTTTGTGGGAGCCCATGGTCTTCTCAGCCGAGCGTAAGCTTCTCAGAGGGTCTATGTCTAGCCTGCATCCTCTACACAGCTATCTTCTCTCACCCAATCACTGTAGGAGGATAACACTGGAAGTCCTGAAGTGGAGTTGTTCTGTGGCTTTATCTGAAAACAATTAATCCCTTGTCAAATGGCAACTGATCAAACTGTCTGCCAATCTGTTGAGTGCTGCACTGAGTTTCTTCTCCAACTCTACCCTACTGAAAAGGAATCATTTTTAGAGTACAGTAAGTCCCCAACCTATGAATAAGTTCCATTCAAGGAGAATGTTCAAAATTGGATTTGTTGTTGGATTCATCTGACAACATGAAGTTTACACACCTTTGATACAAATATACAAGGTAAAGTATAAAAATCCAAACACACATACAGAAACACTGTTCACCATCACACCATATAGTAAGCACACAGCAGAACAACTGTAACAATGTCTGGTGGACACATGAGCTACTTCCACAATTTGTTCACATCTATGAATGTTCGTAACGCAAGGCCCATTCACATCTGTGAAGGTTCACAACTTGAATATTTTAAGTTGGGGACTTAACTGTAAAACCCCACACCGTTTTTGTAGTTTACAATAGCTGTGGGCTTCTCTTAGAGTTAGTGGACTGGGTCTATAACTCCTGCCTGGATCTGCTGACCCTCCAGGCTTACCTTCTCTGCCTGGGCATTGTTCATGATGTGCTTGGTCAGTTTGTTGGCACCTCTGCTGCCCCATGCCAAGGGGAAACAAAACACAGAGCCAGAGTGGGGTTGGCAAATTGCTGTGCCAGGGTGCAGTCTACCTGTGTTTAACAGTTTAAAGAGAAACCTGCTGCAGTTTGGATTTGAATGTTGCCCAGAGGCCCATTTGTTAAAGGCTTGATCCTCATGGTGACATTATTGGGAGGTGGTGGGAACTGCCATGAGTTGAGGCCCAGAAGGAGGCTTTAATCTTTCTGCCCCAACTGACCCCTAATTCCAGAGGACACAGGTCTAATTCTTCAATGAACACTCTTTTTTTTTTTATTCCCCCCCCCACCGCTCCAGAGGTAGCAGTGGAGAGCATGACCTCAGATTTCTGTAGCTCAGCAGCAGCTGGCTGGGGGCGAAGATGTTGGTCTCCACTCCTAAAAGATAATACAGTGTCTTGAATGTGTGCCATGAACCCTCCTTTCGCTTGACATGAGGGGTAGAGAGAAATATCCATTTTAAAAGTTCATGCTTATATGTATCTTTAAAAATACTGATTTGTTCTAAAGAATCTTTAGTGTTTTAATTATTTTTTCTTCATATATTTGCTAAATATGGGAGGTAAGGTAAAAGCCAAGTTTATTTTATTTTTATTTTTTCAGAATGCATGGTGTATGATCCCTATTTTAATGTCTAGCATCTTCCTTTGGCTTATGGGAATATATTTAAGCTTTAAGCCTCAAAGTAAACTTCAAATTCATTTAAAACTTTGTTTAAGCACCTGTTATATTATAATTACATAATTGCAGATAACTACACTTTATAGACACATTACTAATCAATAAAGCAAAAGGAACTCTTGGAAATTAAAAGTGATAGGTGAAATTTTAAGATTAAATATGAGTTGGAAGGAACTGCCAAGGAAATGTCCTCCAGGAGGGAAGACATCATAATAGAAGACAGTAAGGGAGGAGATTTTCAAAGAAACAATAAAGCAGTGTCTTGGTTGAAAGTACCTTGTAAATGATATGCATAAGGAATGGAAAAATTATCCACATCAAAGGATATTGTTTAGACATTTCAGGACATAAGTGATAAAGAGAATATGCTAAGATTTTTGCAGAGAGAAAGACCAGATCACATAATGAAGAAAGGAGAATCAGTCAGAATAGCTTGACTTCTTGAGTCACATCAAAAGCTAGAAACGATGGAACAATGTGCCAGAAGTCTAAAGAAAAATTATCTTGAACCTATCTATACTACAGAAAGTAGTATAGAAAGTATAGAACTACAGAAAGTAGTTCATTTTTTAATGAACCAAAAAGAATAAAATAAAAATGTGCTTAAATATACAAAAGCATAGCTGCTAGTTGTCTAAGCAATGTCCATTCTTCCTTGCTTCTCTTCTAGCAGAACTTGAGTGTGAAAATGTGCCCCAATTCTATATTTCACAGATTCCCATACAGTTTAGAAGTACACGTGTGAGCTGCTTTTGAGCAATGAAAGGTAAGATGACTTCTAGGAAAAAATCCGTCAAAGTAAATTGTGGCACACATTCTTTTTTCATTTCCCTTCTTATCTTCCTGCATGGACATGAAACTCTGAGTTAGAACAGCCTTTTTTCATGTCTCTACAAGTTCCCGTTGACCTGTATGTATTATTCTGAATTCCACACCGTTCCCCTTTCTAATTCTGTTAAAAAAAAAACAACCCTGAAACTTATCCTTGCTCAAAAACAGTTACACTGTTTGATCAAAACTTCTATCTTCATGTGTATTATTGGTACCTGTATCCTTATGCCCAAGGGAGTAGGTTCTGGATTACAAATTTTTAAATGAATACATCATCCAAAGAGTGAACAAATTATCCTCATTTATAGCCTTTTGAGATACCACCACCTTATTCCAAGCCTTTTGCACTTGATTCATTGTATCTTTTCCTTATAGCATTTGCTAACATTGCCAATGACCTCAATGACCTTAACACCCACAATATCCTTCTAGCTCTTTGGCCTCAGTGAGCCTTGATTTCTCTTAAGGGGATAAATTAAACGAGTCCAAAGTTATGTTCCTTTTTGTCTTATATTTTCCTCTTCCACAATTTTTTGTTGCCTCTCACCAGGATACTTACAATACTGTCCAGTAGTTCCTTCACTCCATAATGGCACCGCCACCAGATTTACCTGAATTACAGCTTCTTGGCTTAAAACCTCATTTGTTAAAAATTGTCCACAGACTTAAAGATTTCCCTTTATAATTTAGTCCCAACATGTTTTCCTCTTCTAACTCTCATGGCCACCCAGACTCCTCGTATCTTCTCAAACCCAAATGGAATTTCCCCAATTCTTTGCAATTGTTTATAATTCCTCTGTTTAGAATTGCAACTTGTGTCCTCTCCAGCCCACAGCCCTTCATCTCAACCAATGTTGAAGCCATTATGGTAAGACCACTTATAATGTCACTTTCTCCCATGAAGCAATGCCCAATGATTGCGGCAGAATTAATTCCCAGAGCTTCTATGATTGTAAAAACACTAAGTTATATCTATTACAGCATTTATTAAAACAATTAATACCATACATACATGACTACTTGCCCATGTATACTTATTGAGGATGCTTTGTTTCTGTAATCATCACAGTCCTAGCGCACAATGCCTGGCATGTAGTACATGCTCAAAAGTTGTTAGGTGAACTGAATTGAGATTCAAGGCACTATTCCTCACTGCAGCTTAAATCTACTGTCTTCTGAAAATAGGAAAGGCAATGCAATGCATATCTTCTCCCTTTGGAATACTACCTCATAATTATTTTAAAAGTTTTCTATTTTATCAAAGAGCCTTAGAAAATACTCCTTTCCAAAGCTCTACTAAAGTATTATTTTCCTAATTAATTACTGTAGAGGGATAACTATTGCATAAATCAATTTCCAACTTAGTTTGATCCTGATCACTAATGAAATAGATAGGAGATCTTGGAGCCCCAAAGAGAATGTTTTCAGATGAACAATATATTTTATTTGTCAGCAGTCCTCAGGCTCAATTTCTGGTGAAATTAACTGAAAGTAGATTGCAAATAATTGTTAGTTTATTGTCATTCTGCATTTCCAAGGTCCTGAATAGATAGAATGACGAAAGGTAATTTCGTTTTTCTTCGTAATTGCTTTTGGATAATACCAGAGCCTTTGAAAGAGTGTGAAGCTGTGCATTTTGAAAATTGCAAAGAAAATGTAAAACTTGGGCTGAATACGAAAAATTCTCCATATTTCAGATGTAGCTGAATTAACATTTCTAGGGCTCTCTGAAGTCTGTTCCACTAAAATTGTCTACAGCAGATAACATGACTTTGGACTTAAGATTTGAAAAGCACTATTTTATGTGTCAGTGGTGATAGCTAAGAGGGAGATCTGAGTCCAGTTAGTTTGATAGTAATTTCTTGAAAGAAGTTAAAAAGACAGGAAAAATTCTTTCACATGATATGAGGAGTTACTGAAAGTTCTTTAGTACCGAAAATTACCAGAAAAGAGGATAAGAAAGTTATGATTTTTCTGTTACAAGACTTCTCAGAGATTTTCCCATGTATGTGTTCATTATCATTCTTGAAGAAAGGCATATAATATGCAATGCTCCAGAACTTACTGAAGCTGTGTAATCTTTTTGTGGGATGAAGATATTACATAAGGACACACACTTTGAGAGGTGTTGATCTATATGAAGAAGTCTGACAGCACAGTATGTAGGTACTTTCGATAGTGATTACTGATTTGTGGCATTATAAGAAGTGGTGCCACTGCTTTACCTTAATTCATTTTTAGATAAATGTAAATAAATGACAGAAAGGTGGGCTGGCAATCTATCTGTCTGTCTATCTATCTATCTATCTATCTATCTATCTATCTATCTATCTGTCATCTTTGCATCCCACCATCCAACCTTCCACCCGTTTAGCAATACTGATGATTGAACCGAGGGCCTTCTCACTGAACTACTTCCCAAGTCCTTTTCCTATTTTTTAATTTTTTGACACAGGGTCTTGCTAAGTTGCTCAGGTGGGGCTAGAACTTGTGATCCTCCTGCCTCAGCCTTCTAGAGTGCTAACATGACAAGGATGCACAACAATGCCTTATTTATAACTTTATTTTTGTCTTTCACAAAGCATTATTTCTTCCCTCTCCATTATCTGCTTACCTTTTCCATTTAATCTTTGGAAGCTCACTTATCTTCACTGTCTGAAAAGATTATTTTCCTTGTCATTGTCCAGCAAACTGCCTGGTAGAACCAATTCACTAGCACACGAGAAGAGACAAGAAAGGATTTTCCTACTGGGTTCAGAAGTGTATGACCTTGTTGAAATCTGGATTTCGGACTTCTGGACTGGGAGACAATAAAGCCCTGTGGTTTTAAGTAACCCAGTGTATGGTGCTCAAATACCTTTTTCCAGACACTTTTGCCACCTCAAAATCAGAGATAAAGGTGACACACTGAAGAAGCTGAGTCATCTTCCAACAGAAGTGCAGACATAGAGCACAGAGAAGTTGAGGGAGATGTGTGGAGCCAGCAGAGCCAGAGGCCTGGGAGCCGTCCTCCACCACCAGGACTAGCCACTCACCAGTTACATGTGTGGGGCTGCAGTGGCGCTTAGGGCCCTTTACAAACCCACCATCACAGGATGTTGGAAATGCCTTCCCTTTTCTACTTTGCAAACTTCATATAGATTCCTTTGTCATCCAAACCCAGAGCCACAGAGGAAAGAGGATTCTGCTAAATGTAGCTCCCATAGCACAAACCGTCACAGAGGCATTCTTTTGCAAAGCAGATCTTCCAGTGTCTTGCTTAGGGGTGGGGATGTTTGTGTGATAAGCCTGGCTCCTGGCGCCCCAAGAAGAGGCAGGAGACAACCCGGAGCTCTAGTATTAGTGTGTAACACTCAATAGTCCTTCAGTTTGGACACAGACCTAAAATGTGATCCAATTCTGCCAAGTTTTCCAGAATTGGGATTATGGTCTTTAGTAGTAGTGCCTCTGGGGAACAAGTCTGTGATTTCTTGAGAGAATCAGGATCAGTGCCTCATGTGAAGGGCAGAAGAGGTTCACATCTTCTATTATTCTAAGACAGGCTGTCAAACAATTGCTCTGTTCTGAGCCTTGAGCCTTACAGCTGCTCTCTAACCTACCTGTGCCTCAGGTTAAAGTTGCCTGGATTCTCCTGGGCAAATCACTCTTCACCATGATCCCTACATGGGCCCCAAGATACCTCTGCTTACTCCCCTTTGCAAAATCAAGATACCAAGCCACAATCTGTTTGCTCACTTCCAACAATTTGTGAACTATTTTCATTTGCTTTTGCCAATTTTTATTAACTATGGTCTTCTCTCATGTTTTCATTATCCTTGCAAGTTAAAATTTTGCAGAAATGATCTTCCTCCATTTTAGTTGTATCTCACTTGCTCTTTTTTTTTTTTTTTTTTAAAAAAACACAGTTTGCTTCTCATACTAGACAAACTTGTAACGCAAGTCTCCACTGACTTTCTTTTTCTTTTTTTTTTATACCAGGGATCAAACTCAGGACCTTGTGATTTTGAGGCAGGTTGCAGAACCACTGAGCTAAATCCCCTGGCCTGACTTTCTAATTTCTAAGTCAGTAGATACTTGTCAGCCTTCTCTTGCTTCAACTTTCTGCATATCATCCCCTACCCACTTTAATTCCTGCCTAGTCAATACTCTTCCTGTGCTGGGTCTTCTGAAAACCCTCCACTGCTTTGTAAGGCTCCTGTCCTGCTTTCTCTTCCTTTGCTTTCTCCTTAAGTCAGATGTCCCAGAGCTTTATCTTTGGACCTCACTGTACCCTCACCATGGTTTCAACTACCTTGTTTATAGGATGACCAAACCAGATGCTCAAAACGGTCCTCACTTAGGGCTTTTTCTCCCTCTGTGAAGCTCTCGGTTCAGCTTTCCTTCACACTGACTTGCTTCTCAGACAGTGTCTTTAGTTGATCGTATTGGATACTCTGAGATTTCCCAGTCCTGACGTCTCAGCATCCCAGAGTAGGACTGCATCTCTTTCTCCACAGCTGTAGCAAAGTTCTGTGAAGGATTTGGCTGTGCAGGTCTGCCTGTGTGCCCTTCCCTGGGCCTTGGTGGAGCGGATGGGAATCTACCTTCACGGGGACTGAATAGATCTGCCAAAGGAAGCATGGGTGGAAGAAGGGATGTCCAGGGGAAGGAGATATTACATTCACTTTGACGACTGATTGAGGAGGTCTGGGTTCAGAGCGCTTGTGTTGTCATCTTGGCTCTTTGCACTTCTTCTCCCTTATCTGTAAAGAGAAAAGATTGAACGCCTAAAGTCTCTATCTCTCACAACTTTAATATAATTCTGTAAATGATAGACATAAAAAGCAGAACCCTTTCAGGTGCCTCTGGGCAGTCTGAGGGGCAGCAGAGCAAGGTGACTTAGGCCATGGACCCTAATTCAGATGGCCGTGTTCAAAATTGCCATTCTGCATTGTGTCTGCAATTTCGAGGATATACTTTGTTGATGTATGACCTGGTCAGTCTCATGGGTCTGCGGACTCAGAGAGCCTCACACTTGAGTTAATGCTCTCCTTTCACTGGCTTGAAATTCTTGGTAGTTTTACATTTGAACTTAAATTTTGTAAGTGCTTTCTGATGGAACATTTAAGTACGCAGGTGAGTAGAAAAGATGAGCATGGTATGAGTGTCTGTTGTTCCCATTCCTCTGCAGAGGCGGCACTGCCTCATGCACACAGATCACTAGCGGACCCACAGTCTGTGGGAGTTCAGTCCACGAGATTCAAAATGTGTGGAAGGTAAGTATGTTGCATCTATTACTGCCTTTCCACTTGAACCATAACTTAATTGCATAAAGGAGTCAGCGGCATTCTAAGAAACAAATGGCAGGGAACTCTACTGCATCCTTCCTTATGTTATTTCTCTTTGCTAACCAAGTACTTATTTTGAAAATGGTAACATAGAGGAAAAAATAATTTAATTTCTTTCCCTTTAAATCCTTCCTTATTCATTAGTAAGCGGAACATGAAGCAGTTGTTGGTAGAATGTGTACATATTAAATGAAATAAAGGCAGGTAAATTAGTAGGTGCAGCATTTCTGTTCTGATGAGAAAAAAAATGCATGTACATGTATGAGCTACAAAGGAGCAAATTGTGCAGTTTTGATTTTTCTGCACAGCAGTTATATTTGCATTTAAAACTGGCATTATACAGCATAAAATGAATGATAAATTTAATATTTATAATAAAACAAATTTTATTTACCTACAAAAACATCAAGTAGCAAATAAAAAATAAAGAGAGACAAAGGAAAAAATTTTTATATTTTAGTACTTTTTGAAAAGCGTCTATTTTCTGCTTTTGAGCAGAAAGACCTACATTTTCATTCTGTACTGGATCGCAAAACTTAGGTAGCATGCCCTGCAGCCAAAATTTACCTTTCTGTGATTCTGTGTCCCTGTCTATTTCAAGGGCAGTCAGTAGTGTCTCTGCTATTAGGGTTGTTGCAAGAGTGAACTGCACTTGGCACCCTGAGGTTACTCAAGGAAGGTGAACTTTTGTTGTACAGCTGAATTACCACCAAGTCGATTTATAGTGATTTCAGTCATCCAATTTAAATTTCCCTTAATTATGGCTTTATGTAAACCAAACTAGCTAGCTAATTTCCTACACTTTTTCTACATTTAAGTAGTTTGAATGCAGTTGATCTTTTGTACTCCTAAATTCCAAAACTGTGGATTCAACTGACCTCAGCCTAAACATATTTTAGGGGTGAGGGAGAAGCACTGTCTGTAGTTAATCTATATATACTATGAATATATAGTAAATATATATATGTGTGTGTACATATGCATATATTATATGTATATACACATACATGCATGTGTATTATATATAGTATAAAGTATATATATATATAGTATAAAGTATATATATATATATACTTTTTTCTTGTCATTATTCACTAAACAATACAGTAAAAATTATTTCATAATATTTAGTTTGTGATAGATGTTAAAGCAATGTCGAACAAACTTAAAATACTGTATGTGAGAGGATGTGTGGTGTAGTTTACATGCAAATACTACACAACTTCATATAGGAAAATTGAGCACTTGCACATTTTGGCATCTGCAAGGGAGGAAGGGTGGAAGGTGTCCCAGACTGGTCTCCCAGGGCAGCCGAGGGGTGACTGTATTTCAGTGTCATTTAATTAATGGGCTTGCTTAATATACTGTACTAGAGTATGCCATCAACAATTAGCAAGGCACTGTGCAGAGTGAATAGTAGGACAAAAGATGTCAAGAAAAATATTTCAGGAAGAGAACATTAAAGCTCAACCGTTTTCTATTCCCTCCCTATAAAAGCTAAAAGGCAAGGATTATTATTCATGTGAAAAAAGCAAAGGATATTTTCTACTTCCGAACAACAGATGGCGACGTAGCTAAGCAAATGGAAGACTGTTCAACGTTAGGGAAATTCTATCATCCAGTGTGAGGAAGCCAAGCTATAAACAACATATGGAAAACAATGAATATTTTAAGTAGGTATTAATAACTGAATATTGAATTCTTGTCTTCCACCTAATGCACAACAATATTATGACAGCTAATTAATAAGTGATTGCAAAGGAAATGATTAATTATGTACAGTAATAATTAGAATAGCTTACATGCTCGTAATCATAAAATAATTTTCAAAAATAGATGGATACAAAAGCAAGTTGTCATTCTGCTGTTACAGGAATCTTGTGTGCCTCTTTGGGGGTGTTCTCCACATTGTCTGGGTTATTGCACAGGCGACTTCATGCATTTGTTCATTCTAGCCATGGAACGATGCATACGTATTTTGAAGAGTACCCTGTCTTGCTTATTTTAATTGTGTACATAAGAGTAAATGTGGAAGCCTGCTTGTATTGGGGAACTTTTTGGAAATACATCAGCCATAAAACAAACCAAAACAAAACCCTGGACCAGAAGAATCAACTCTCCCCACAGAGTCTGTCACTGGCGCCTGATTTCCGTATATAAAAACAAATCTAAAAAGCAAGTGTATAATCACAAACTTCTTCTCCTCCTCGTTCTTATTCCGTAGTTCAGATCTCTTTCACTGCTTCATATCTTCAGGATATAATGAAATCCCTTGTCCTGGAAGGAAGCCATGACAGATATATTTCAAGACCTCCCTTTCCTCTCTGCTAGTCGCAGAGCTAATGCAGTTTACTTATTAGATGAGTCGCCATGGATACTGATACACTCAAGCCAAGTCTATCCCAGTGAGGGGAATTGGAGAATTGAGGCAATTATCCTCATAATTTAAATAAACAAAGTTCCTCTCATTTTTGTTTTGGTTACCTGAATTTTTAAAGTGAATATCTATTTTTAGCTTTAAATTATTAGAGGTGGTTTTTGCCTCAAAGTCTCTTATTAAATTAGCTAGCAGATACGTGGACTCCTTTACACATAGCAAATGTATTCCTGCTCTTTCTATTTTATCACCCCAAGCACTTCTACATGGCATTTGGGGAAACAATGTGAATAATTCAAGTCCGGGATGAAACATTTCTGGAAGGTAGACAACATTCAGATCTGGAAATGGTTGTTTGGAGAGAACAGATATTTTCAGTCTGACAAAGACATTCATAATAACATGTCCTTCCTGACAATATGGCTACCAACATGTCCTGCATGGATCACATGTTTCTCCACTGGTCCCAGGCCAACACACGGCCTTCACTGGCACATCCAAGTGGGATTTTAGGATAGTCCTGGCTGCCTCTCCTAATCCCTTCTTACTTACCAACCCTTGCCAGTGCAAACTCTCTCATATTGTTGCCCCTAACATGATGCTGAGGTACAGGAACTTTTCAAATGTGAGGCATGGCTGTTACCATGCTAAAAATCTTCATCATATTATTATTTAACACCCAGATTCAACATCTTAATTGTTCACAACCTTTTGTCTTTACATTGCCATTTAGTGGCTTTCAAGAGAATGTTGGAGATGGTAATTGATATAGTACGAGCCCCAAACGACTGTGATCTGCATTTCTTTTCGCACTGTGCATTTTTGAAGCTGGCGTTCCACATTTAGCCTGTGCCACTGCCTGAGATATGCCTTGCTGCATGTGTCTCAGCACTGAGGGTTCCTCCAGCCACCTCATGTCTAATTTATTACCCTTCCACAGCAGGGAGTCATTTTACATGTTCAGAGGCTGAGCATCTGGCTGACTGGACAGCATGGTGGGTGGAAGAACTGTGTGCTAGAAATGATCATTGGTAGCTGATGGACTTGAGTTTGAGTCCCATCCCTTCACTTCAATAGTATGAAATGTTTCTTACCTTCCCTGAACTTCAACTTTTGTTTCTGTAAAGTAGGGATAATAATACATATCTGGCAGAGTAGTACTTAGAAATAACTTATATAAAGAACCTTGTGAGGGGTGAATGTTTAATAATGGCAAGGATGGCTAGAGGTGCTCTTTGTGCAATAGGAGTGAAGATATTTTTATTCTGTTGCTATTATGCTTCACTCTCCTTTCTCTACCATAATAGAACTTTAAAACTCAGTACTCATTTTTAAAAAACATAATGTGAGCTCAGCACTGCAGGAAACACAAGTGACACATGCTACCATAACTTCATTTAATGAATTGCACTCACGACAAAAAGACAAAATGGGTATGTGTGAAAGAGTAATAATAATAATAATAGTAATGATAGTACCTAAAATATACAGATTGAGAATTTTACTCAGTGACATGGTTTGTGTTAAATGCTTTATAAATTGCACCTTGTTTCATCATCATAATACAGGAAACAAATATGATGACTATCATCCCAGTTTTACAAAAGAAGAAAAGTTAGATTCAGAGAGATTATGAGACTTGCCCAAGGTCACACAGCTAATAGTGCCAGAATCAGGACTTAACACTGGGTCTCCTGCCTCTTAGAATCTCAGTCCTTAATCACTGTTCTTAATTGTTCATATTAAGTGGCAAAAAGAGCTAACGATTTTCAGAGAATGGAGAGGCCATTGTAGGTAGAAATCACCCAGAAGGTGTCTTGGGGGAATGCACCTTTATTTGAGTCTCGCAAGGCTGTCTTTAAAAGGGCATGGTTAATAGTAAAATGTAACAGTCATAAGAAGGTGAATTGGAGGTTCCCCATGAAACCACATGTCCATCATTTTTCTGTTTGGGCTTGTGCCAGAGCCTGAATCTTCTGGAGTTATACACTGCTGGTTGAGGTGTCCCCTGCACCCTGTGATTTTATTTCTTTACATCAATCATTTGACTCTCATTGTTTCAAGAACCAAGGGATTTCTGCCCTGCAAGGAACGTCAGCATTCCCATTGTGAACTCCAGAGAGAGGATGTGAGTTGCCCAAGGTGACAGAGCTGCCCAGCTAGACATAATCTCCTGATTACTACCTTGGTCCTGAGTATGCCCTGCCTTTTAAGGTATAAGAAACAAGGATATAGGTTGTAAAATTCTTCCAGTTCTATATCAAGTACTTAGTGTATGGTAGTGTTCAATACTGACTGGCTCCTTAGTAATATTCTCTTTGTTAGGGTAGTAAGTATTAATTAAAAGACAGCCTTCATGTCCCTCATCAAAATGCTACTCTTTTGCCTTGCATGGAACCAAATGGGATATGCTGGGGGCTCCCTTTCTCCTACTGAGAAGCCATGCTGCTCCCCAAACTGGAAGCAAAATGTGCTTATACTCAAGATCCTGAGGGTTTGACTGTTGTTTTTTTTCCAGTACCAGAGATCGAACTCGGGACCTTGTGCTTACACAACAGGCCGTGGCACCACTGAGCTAAATCCCTGATTGGATTGGATTGGATTTTAAAGTTGGCTCTCCCTGTCACCCAGGATGCTATGTGTTCAGTTGGAAACTCTTTTGTTTTGAGCTAATGTCTTTATTTAAACAGAAATGCAGAGGCTGGTTAGACAAGTGCATAAACAGGTATTGGATTCACAGTGACTTCTTCGAAGAGGCAGCCTCTTGCCTGCTGTCAGTTGGTCCCTGCTGAGTTGTTTGATGCATTCACTGCATTTTATATTACTTAATGTGGCTTATGTATCTGACAATAAATCTGAAATACAGGTCACAGAATATGTAGCTCAAGGAAATCCATAAAAGTAGTAGAGAGAGGCTTCACTAACTATCAGATTGCCAAAAGCTGAGGTCATTTCCTCTTGCTAAAAATGTGGAGCTTCATAAATTATTTTTATCACCTCCAGAGTCAAGCAAACAGTTTTGCACAGATGCCAAAGGGGTTTCATTGCTTTTTTCTCTTGAAGCTAAAAAAACATTTTTCTCAAGTCTTCTATAAAATGATTGTGCTTTTTCTCCCTCTGATCTCCAGCATTATTAACATTCTAGCATCCTGCATGTAAAGCTAGGAACACAAACTCATTTGCATCTGGTCGGGGTCTTCAATGAAAAAGTGACGCAAATACCTGAGCCCAGAAGATGGTCCTGACCTTGATTTAATTACTCCCTGTGATTGGGAGTTGACATTGTTTCCTTAAAGACATTTTTAAGGAGATGTTAGGTATGCAGAGACAGTAAAAATGAGCAGTGAACATTCACTGGAGAACTTTATAGAAAACACTACTGAATTAACTTACAGTACATTTGTTAAACATGAGCACCTCTAATAATGACATTTCATTTAACAATGCCCTTTGTCTTTTCAGTTCATCAGTTACCTATTTCAGTAATGAACTGCAGTCATACCATTCTGATTTTCTCCTAATGTAAAGGCTCAGCTCACTTCACTGCCAGTGAAGCATGATGCTATTATTCAGTTCCTGGCTTAGGAAAAAAGCTATAGAATATATCACAATTCTAATTGGCTAACAAATATTAAGCCCTATGATTGTTAAGGGTATCCAGTGATGCTGTTTAGCCTTTGATGGGAATAAGTAAAATAAAGGAAAGGAAATGTTTTGAAAGGGGGAAAAAGGTTAGCATGTATACTTTATGAGCAGTAACCCAAGTATCCATTGAAAAAATATGAGCACACATTATATTTAATAGCTCAAATGTTATCTTAATTCTCTATCAACAATTCATGCAGATAGCTTAATACCAAATATTTTAGTTAGGATTAACAATCTGTGAAACAGAAGGTTTAGTAAATGAGAGATGGAATCCACTCTACCTGCAGCTGCAAGAGGAAGTGAATGTTGAGCTACTGGAAGGCTGGGTCATGCATGAGCTATTTTTTTTTCTGCCAAGTAAATGCAGGCAGATTTGGAAAATATTATATCTATCATAGTCTTGATTTATACTTCCCTGGGAAGGTAATGAAGCCTGTGTCCAAACTTATTTTTGTCTCTTTTGCAAAGCTTTCCTTGGAATGAAAGATAGGGTTCCTTCTTGTTTTCTTTTTTACACGTTCCAGAATCCACTAAAGCATCTCCCCCCTCTCTTTTGAACTCACCAAAACATCTCATTAGTAAAGGCAAGATTCGGCTCCCCATAATCTTTCCCCAGCTGAGGCAAAGCTGCACAATTTACAATAGATCTTTGGAAAACTGCTTTTTACCGAGTGCTGCTGCATCTATAGATCTCTCTCAATTACCCACAGTAAATTTAGGCATTGTACAAGAGCAAATTTTACAGTCCATGAAGAGATGAAGTGAAATCTAGATGAAATTCATTGTGACAGAATCCCAGTTAGTGCTCTGATGTGTCTGTATTACAGAAGATAGACATTCTATTAGCATGGAAGCTCCCATAATGGACTGTGAATCATCTCAGGTAATAGAGATGCCAAGCAGAATGACTGAAAAGCACTATTGAATTCCATTAGAGCTCTTTGTTTTTAAATCAGTCATTTCTTGTGAATAACCAACTATACACTTCTTGACCCTATCTCCAAGTGATAATTGTGGACTAATATTACAATACATTAATCTGAGTTACTGTGCAATTAGTGTTTCAGTTGCAGGCTTATTTTGGGTTTTCTAAATGTAAGAGACCACTCCTTTGGAGCTGGAGCTTATAGTATAAATAGGCAATTTCAGAAATGGGCTCTTCCATGAGGCTGTTTTTAGTTCTGTTTCAACATTACTGTAATTGCACCTTGGTCATCCTATTTATGGGAATTATGCTAGAACCTTTGTGACTTCCTGTTTTTCTTCCTTTAAAGATTATCCCCTACCCCAAGTCAGACACCAGAGCAAAATAATTACATGGGTAACTGTCGTAATTTAAATAAGCCAACAAGTTTTTAATTTTTATTTTAAAGTCTTAAGTATGTAGCTAGTCATTAGAAAATGTCAGATTCTGTTGCATAAATAGCCTCACCTAGGCTATCAATCAAATATGATCCATCACATATTGTGATTACTTGGATAATTAGTACAGAGATTAGGTTTGTGGGGTAATCAGAAGCTTTTGGGAGGTCTGAAGAATTACCACTTGTACAGTAAATCAAGTTATTGTAATTCTTCTGTTCAAAGAGAATATAAACAAGAAGCACTTAGACAATCCAAGCAAGTACACAGTTTTTTGTTTTGTTTTTTATGGTACCAGGGATCGAACTTGGGTCCTTGTGCTTGCGAGGCAGGCGGCGGAACCACTGAGCTGAACCCCTGGCCCAAGCACATATTTCTTAATTCATTGAATTTGATACAAATGCAATTGGTTGTCAGGAGACAAAGATGTATTTGGTCAAAAGCTCTGCATTTAGCATATATACATTAAAAGAAACAACAAATCTGTTCTTGTACCTAGTGCCTTCCACCTGATTTACAAGCCAAGAACAAGGTAATTTGGCAAAAGGACTATGGCATCCAAAGCAGAGCAACGTGAGTTGAGTTGCTTTAATCTTCTCCCATAAATCCCCTGGGACACTTTAAGAAGCGTCGACTTTACGTCTTCTGTCTACGATCATCTATTTTCACATCAGGATGAACAACATCATCCTCATCCACAGGAAGATCTGAGGCAAGCGCCTCAACACGAGGCTTTCTCCTTAATGTTGTAATGACAGGTGTAAGATTAACTTTGTTAGGTGTCTAGCCACTCATGCAAACTAAATTAAATTAATGGAACAAATTTCTCTCATAATTAAGATAAAAATTCATGTCAGCTGTAACCTTGCTGTACACTAATTATATACAAATGATTTATCATCTGCTTCGCCCAGAATATTAATCCTTACCTCATTGATAACTGCAGCCAGTGTTAAGAGATGGGAGTTGATTAACTATGACAGATTGGGCAACCACAGCCCTCAGTGCCGGCGCTACCAGTGAAACCAATAACACTCAAGTAGCTCTCTGTGTTTAAAATGCATTCCCATGGAAACAGATGCATGCTTAATGAAGGATACTGAGATTATTTTCAATAATGACTGATATTGGAACAGTGGGCAGAGCTAATCAATAACAATTAACCACTTAGTCTGCTAAAGACATGGTTAGAGAAAGCAGGTTATTTACACATTAGTAGAACCTTATTCGAAGACGAGTATTCCACAGTGTCTCTATGCTGCACCATTTCTTTCTTTCTTTTTTTTTTCTTGCCTGGGAGGGGTTGCATGGTGAAGAGACGGTATTATGCCAAGCGCCCTCCTGTCGCCTCTTAGCTCCTGCTTATGAAATGAGTGATTGATGTTGCCAGCGGTTCTTTGGATTTCTGAAGATAGCTGCCAAATGCATCAAGGAAAGTCCAAAAGCAACTGTGACCATGAAACTAATATTGCTTTGTAGGGATTTGGTTTGGTGGAAAACTTTACTGCCAAGGCATAACTCAATTGTACAGAAAATTCTTTTGATCTTTCATTGTAAGCTCTTTTATTTAATTTTAAAGAATCCAAGACAAGTTGTGTAGATATGTAAGGAAATCCTCTGCTTTGGACTCCTGTCATAAAAGCTGGAGAGAGCTTTAATAACAGAAATTTAATAAGAAATGTAGCTTTCAAATCTATTTGGAAATTTGCACTTTTATTTTGTATTAATTTGAATCACTGCAGGAGTCAAGATCTTGTAATGCTAATTACTAATTTAGACTCCCAGGATCCCTAGCCTGACAGTCAGCTTAGAGAAATCCCAACTCCCTGGGCCAAAAAGTGTTAATAAAAAATGATTAGCTACTTAGGCCGAGCCATATTATAATAATGCATTATATTTCTCTTGAATGGGTTATGCACATTCTCATTTCTTTGAATGAAGAAAATAGTTAAAGGAGATGAAAATTCAGGCATTTCAACTAGCATTGTTACAAAAAGAATCAAGCTTAAAAAAATAGGAGAACACTTCTTTATCCACACTTCTTAGCTTTCAAGATTCAGATCTGGAAATGCAAATAAACAGCAACACATTCTGCATATTTACCAGTCTAGTTCGTCTGTTTGTTCTGTTAATGCTAAAGGCTACTACCAGCCCTGATAGGCTACCTGTGTGCTAGAAGTTTTGAATCTAGGTAAAACTAAACAAAACAAACAAAGAAACAAATGAACATCACGTATGGCTCCCTTTAGCCTGTGGGACAAACGTTCTCCACTTAAATCATGAGCCACAAGATATCTGGGCTGGACTCGACACAGATGCTGATGAATTTGCAACAACATTTATGTTACTAAACAAAAATGGATCCTAAGCACTCCAAGCCAAGTGCAGCAAACAAGAAATAGCCTGACAAATTTCTATCAAGAAGGCAACCAGAACGTCAAACTCTTGAATGATACTGGGTGATCTCAGCTGTTACATCATCTCGGTAGATAAATCTAGAGATGAGGAACAATCATAATTACCTGTAAAGAACTTGCCATAAAAATAAAATCTTAAATATACCCCCACATATCTGAACCATATTACCCTCCTGGCCAAAAACAAACAAACACCTAACCGTTTGCTAAATCTTCAGGTAGAAATAGAATTGCATTGAACATAAAGATAGTTATTCAGTGATAATATTACATTATCTACACACAGGACTATTGGATGGAAATACAACAAGGACACAGGCTCATTAGTTTATATAGTTGTCCTTACTGGGGTATCTGTTTATTACAGTTTTGAAAGCACTATTTGCTTCCCCGAATGCCAAGGACTTAAATCCTTACTACTACTAACACAATTCCACTTCTCTACCCTGGGTAAAAATGCAGTAGAGGCAATTACCCTATCATCTGAACAACACAATTATTGGGAAGATAATAAGATTATCCAGGCTTTTGCCTCTTAAAATTATACTGACGAACACCGACTGAATACTGTTTCTTATGCATTCATCTTTAAAACAAATAAGGGAAGTAAAAACGTGCCTCTAAGCTAATGAGGACTGTGAGACAGGGCCATAGATACATTTTCTCACTTGCCTAATGAGCAAAGTGACAGACAGTGAAACAGTTCACACTTGAGTAATTCTCTAGTCATCAGCAACTGCAGCAGGGCCCCTCCTGGTAGGGTTGCAGAGGGGAGTGGTTGGGAAAAGTAATAAATAGATTCTGGCTCTCCTGGCCAGAATAAGTTATCACAAAGAGGAGCGGTCTTGGGGTACACTCCCCAAGGAAATTTACCAGGAAAAAAGAGTCTGTTGAAGGCATCTCCTGCTGTACATTCAATTAGAATTGAATTAAAAGAATGGAAAAAAGAATCACCTGCTCCTCATCAGGCCAGCTGCCTGAAGTGGGTGAGGTGTTTAGGAATCTTGAAGGCAATGACCCCTTCTCGTCAGGGTCTTCACACCATTTTAAGATGGTGCTGTCTTCTTTGGTCCTCACTGCACACAGGCTTTATTTCCCAGAACGGTAGAGAAGGTGAGCCAAGGGTATAATGAGCAGTCTGAATACTTGCAGGAGTTGATTCAAGATTTCATAGGAGAAAGAGATCTTGAAAATCCACCATTTTTATGTTTTGATTGTTACCAAGGAGGGGAACTCAAAGTGGTTCCACACAATTACGTGTCAGGCCTTGATTATCCTTATTGTACCCTCATGCCAGCATTGGGAGTGGGAACTGCATAGGTTTTGCCATTGCAAAGGGGAGCAGACTGACGTCCTTAACTCAATCTGCCTGGCTTTAGAGCGGAAAGCCTATACTCCTTCCGAAAACTCTTCTCATTTCCTTCACCAGGAGGCCAACAAAGGAGAAAAAAACTGAATAAGAAGCAAGTCAGAGAAATGTGTAAAACAAGCAACCTTTTAAAAATTGTTATAATGTTAAAAATGTACACATATTCATATTGATTTATAGGATATGGTATAACAATTCAATACATGTATGCAGTGTAATAACCAGCATTTCCATTTCCTTAACAACACTGGACTCTTTTCTTTTGCTTTTTTTAATACATCAGAAATTATTGACTACTATACTTACCATACTGCGCTGTAGAATACAAGAACCAATTCTTCCCAATCAGTTGAATTTGGTAGCTGTTTTCCAACCTCACTCCCTACTTCCCAATCCCTATCAACTACTCCATACTCTTCCTCCAGAGATCAGCTTTTCCAGCTTCCACAACTGAGTGAGAAAATATGATACTTGTCCTTCTGTGCCTGGCTTAGTTCCCTTAACATAATGTGCCCCACTGTGTTCCATCTACGTTGCCCCAATAAGAGAAGAATTCATTTTGGATGAATATCCCATTGTGCATGTACACCACACCTTCCCTGTCCACTGATGCATCAATAGACATATTGGTTTATTGCATATCTTGGTTACTGTGAACAATGTGCTTTTAATCCATCAATCCATGTTGTGTCTGGAAAATTAATCCCTTGACCTGTGGATTGAGACCTATAATTCTTTCTTTAAATTATTTGATTTACTTCACGAAGATAGTTTTTATTTTACAAAGACCAAAACAGAACTCTAGAATCTGGGAACTCATGCAGGCTACATAGGTAGGGCTAATGAGAATGGATCAATCTAGGTTTCCTGAACCTCTCTCGATGCCACACTTGCCCATCTGTGCATAGAAGAGGAAGGTTTGTTGTAGCATAAAGCTGATACATCATGAGATGTCTTCTGAAAATTGTGGTAACGACTTTCTGTTGCTTAAGGTTTTGTTTGTTGAAAATTGTGAAGTACCAATACTTGAAACTCTTCCAAGTAGAGTAGGTTTAATTAAGGAAGGCTTATATATAAGGACCTGCACTTTGTTTGCATAAGATAGCAGCCACAAACCTAAGAGGTACGGCTTGGTTAAAAGGAAGAAAACAAGAAATGAGTAGAATGTATGGTTCAATCAAGCAAAATCTTATAATCTTATAACTGCAGCCTCTATGTGTTTGTACCCACTATTTGCAAAGGCAACATGCATAAGTTATCTTTAATTATAATAACAACCCTAGAAGGAGAAGGAGAAATCATTATTCGAATCTAGCAAATTGAGGCTCCAAAGGAATGTTTCTTTGCCCATAACTATCACTTTATCTCTGGGCCCTAGCAAGTTGGTATGACTCAAAAGACCAAAGTTCTACCTGGTGGCTCCCAGGAAACCAAAAATCTAGTATATTCAGCTTTCAGCCATTTGTTTTGTTGTCTCTTGTACACAGTGTTCAGCACATTCTGTATCTTTTTACTTTACTGAGTACTTTAATGACCACAGTGTCTTTAAATCTAGAGTGGGCTGATTCTCACACTGAGCAGAGAAGCCCATTTAACATGTGCCAGGGCTCCATCTTTTAGAGGTTCTTTACTTTATTCAAATTACTAATCACTTAGAGCATCACTAAAAGCCTTTCTCTCTGGCTCCCCATGCATGCTTAACCTAATTAGCTATAAATGAGGAAAATGCTATCCACATTAAAAGAAAATGTTAACCCATAAATTATCCCACACTTTCTGGTGAGGCTACGGAATCTGTAAGGCAGCTCCACCATGTAGGCAGAGACTCAGTGTCTATACATCCAGTACCTCTCTCCTTGGGATGCCACACAATTACTTGTCTATAGTGATCTCTTTCTCTGCACTTATCATGATGCTATGTGTATTTCTTCAGTTGATTCCCCTTATGCTTATTTAAACATTCTCAGGAAAGTAGAATAAAGAAGTGGAAGGCCTATAGAATTCCCTTAAGAGCCACTGGGGTAGAAATGTATTAAGTGACATTCTAGGCTCATCCATCATTGCAGAAAATCCCAATCCTTGCCCATCTCTAAGAGACAGATCCTATTAGAGGAAGCCGAAAGTATCCTGAGAGCTTCAGTCACAGACCCCAAAATATTCTCCTTTGGTCAGACTCCACCTGCCTCATCTTTGATGCCTTGCCTCTGATCCCTGATGGCTCAGAAGGGCCAACTTTTGGAAACTCCTGTTAGAAAGAGTATCCACTAGCATATTGATCTGAAAGCCCAGATTAATTTATGAAATTATCCTGGATTTGAACTTTGAAGGCTGAGGGTACAGAATAGTGTGGAATATGAAATTGGTTATGGGCAGGAGGAGAGTCTGAGAAGGTAGATCATCCCCAGTGGACATCGTTACGGAAAGATACTGGTAACGATTGAGGAGTAGAGGCCAAGTGCCAGTGGCTCGGGGCTGAGGACAGGAAGTAACAGTGTTCAAAACAGAAATTCCCGTCTTCAACATTGTCCTTAGTTGTTCCTGCTTTAAATATGTGGGATGCGTTAGGACAGGCAAATCTGAGGTGGTAGTGACTAAGAAGATGCAGCTGAAACAGGCAGTGTTTGATTTCCTTTTCTATGAACCCCTCACTCTTGTTCATCTTCACTCTGGTTACAGTGTTCATAACAAACCCCAATTCATTCTTGTAGCTCTCTTTCTTTCATATAGAAGTCCTCTGTCCCCCACCCAGGCTTGGTACAGATCTACCTCTCCAATACTGCCCTGGGTTCTGTGTAGCAGGGAATAGTGTAGCCTAGGATCAGGCATGGGGGAATGCCTGAGTCCAAGCAGCCTTGATATCCACGTGTGTATGTGCAGTCAATTCCTGATTATCCACATCAGTGGTCTGTGACCTAGGCTCAGGTAATCCCAAATAATTGACAATCAAAATGGACTTTCTTACTGGTTTGGGAATATGCTCCAATTTTTCCTGCTGCAGAGTCCCTCTTCCACTTATGTCTTCCTTGGTTGGATATTAAGAATCATTCATGTTTCTTTAGTTGGGCCCTTGGTCTGAGAAATGGCTTAAAGTCAGCTTCAGATCAAAAATTTGCCTACTCCATAGACAAATGATTCCCTTGCAGGCAGTTGAACTTGACAGTATCATATATTGTGTACAGAATCATCTGTCCAGGTTAGTGTTGTTAACTCATTCATTCATTTACCCACTCATCACACATGCATTGAGCTCCTGCTGTGTTCTAGGACTGGGCGATGAGTTAGAACTATGGAGATGAAAGAAAGCCCAAGCCTTTGAGGGTGTAACTTCTAGGGCGACTTAATAAAATTCTGGACCTGAGTGCATACCCTACATATTCACTTACTCTCATTTTCAGCTTCTCATCTCTCGAGTTCCCTTTATCTTAGAAGTTTCACTCTTGTGTGGCAAGTGCCATAGGTGATTGCTAGGCTGGACAGGGTCTATGAGAGATGGCATGAACTCATAACACTTCCACTTGTAACAATACATAGATACTATAAATAGAAGAGATAGCAAAAGTGGGGTAAAACTATACAGTAGATTCAATTATATTTATTAAATTCTTATTTTAACTCTCTCGAAGTACAGTATTTATATAATTACATTTGGAGAAAATATCAAAAGTGTAAATTCCAGGCCGTTTATGGATGTGAGATCCAGTTGCTGTCCTTCCTGTTCTCCACTCACACTCAGCCTCTGCCAAAATAGTCTTGGCCGCAAGGAGGCCTAAATGTGTTTACGCATTTCCAAAATGGGGGGAGTCATTTTCTTCAGAGGAACCTCTGCAGACACTAAGTAGGGTTGGTCTATGGCTCTGTGCCCTGTGGTGACAGAGAGTATTTCTCAGCAAGTCAGACACATCCAAAGTGCTTTGACCCAAAAGGCATCAAAGCTATTTTGTTTCTATGAAGTCCGTCTGTTCAATGGCACCAAAAAGACCCTGATGGAGAAAAAGGTTACCAGATACCACTGTGTTAGACCCACCGTTTCCTAGTATCATCATTCTCCATGCTACTGCCACCGCCCACACTGTATCAACACTCACCCTTTTCTTGACATGATTGTGGAAAACAAGAACTTAGAATGATGCAAAAATTGTGGTTAAGGGTCACAGGTTGCCACTCATCTTATAATTTTATGCTTCTCAAGGTAAGACAATAACAAGAGCATAGTAAATTTATTTTTAGTGACATCTCACCTACTTAAATCATTTATAATGGGTGATGCATAGTTGATTTTATCTTAACACCCATTGCTTATTATCACCTTTGTGGAAATTCCCTCCTGGAGATCTCTGGGATGTTGGTAAACTGGTTCTTTAGGCAAAATGCATAGTTGGAGACACTCTTTCTATGTGTTTTCTACCTAAATATTCAATGTATGGCAATGTTCTGACTCAAAATTAACTTCTACAATCAAGTTCCCTGAGGAGCCAGCAAGGCAGAGTAGTTTGGGTGTATAATATAGAAAAGGTCTTGGGCTTCCTTCACGGTGAACTTGATGGCTTTGAAATAATTAGTAGCCAGGATTACCACCTCAACTCTGCCTGGGGCCCTGTTCATATCCCAGTTTATCCTTTTACTCTCTTCCTTCCTTCTTCTCTCTGTCTATATCTTCCTTCCTTCCTTCCTTCTTTTCTTTCTTTCTTTCCTTTTCAATTTCTTCCACAGTACCCAGTACTTCATTGCAAAAGCCTCTACTCCTCCTATGCCTTCTACTCTATTTTTTTTCTAGTCCTAACACCTATCTCTTTTCTTTTTTCCTTTCTCGCCCTCTTTGCTAGTTATTTCCAGCCATGGTGATTTACAAGTTATACAAACTGGAACTCAAACTCCTGTGACTGCTGAAAGGACATTCAGAAGTCAATCCTTTCACATAAACATTTCCCACATGGGAACTTGTGGCTTAGAGGGATTCTCTTGTTCAGTGGGTGTATGTTTATGAGTGTGGTCATGAAGGTTGGTAAGTCAAAGAATAAGAAATAAAGGTTGAAAGCCACAAGAAGGAAAGGAAGAACATATCTGAGGTTGTGTTTGTGAAGAAATAAAAGGTAAGTGAAGCCCCCAAAAGATTAATTTAGTGCAAAATTTTATGAAGTTAAAACTAGGGTCATTTTTATGTAGAATGTAATTATTGATGGAAAAATTCTCACTTAAAATAAGAAAATAAACATTTAGCGATCATTTATTGGTAAACATTATCTAAATGCTTTCATAAATGCACCTCACTCAACAGTGATAATCTTTTATGAAGAGATTTTATAAAAACTCTTATTTTACAAAGCCAGGACATGGGGAAACTAAGAACTGACTTTGCACCTGTTTGAGTCTAGAGTCATACCTACAACTTGTGCTTAGAATAACTCTCAGAGCAGTGGGACTAGATGGACTGGATGCATTTAGTCATTATTCTTGTTCTTTAAACTTTGTAGTTGGGAAAAGGAAAATGTTATCAGCACTGCCATCCACTCCAGGTGCACACTACTAGGTAACAAATGATTGCAAAACTAACATTTTTATAGTATCTCATGATTTTATAGCTCAGAAACTTAAGCAAATATTGCCTGGGCGGATTCTGCTCCAGGTGCCTTTGACTTAGATCACTCACTGATGTCAGCAGGTAGTTAGATTGTTCTAGGAAGTCACTCTCATGTTGGTCACTTGGTAGGGATGGGTGGAAGGCAGAGCTCAGCTGAGACTAAGATCACAGGACAGTAGTCTCAGGCTGCTTGAACATCTGATATAGCTTTTCCATAGCTCTCAGAGAGAGTATTCCAAAATACAGAAAGTAGAAACTTCTATTCCTTTCAGTCCTCAGCACAGAGTTTATACAGCATCATTTATACAATGTTCACAATCTTATTGAAAGAGGAATTTGTTCTTGTTAATCTACCTCTATGCATTTTACATACTTTCTTCTAGGCTCCCTTTCCTGGCAGTCTTCTGAAACTATACTCCCTAAGGTCACCAAGGACCTCTTCATCATCAGACTCAAAGATTATGCCCCCCCCCATACATATCCTGTGGAACTTTTTGGGAACAGCTGACTTTGCCAACGATTTCTTTCTTGAAACTTGCTCTGTTGGTTGTTCACACTAAGTTCTTGTCTTCTGCTTACCTTTTATATGGTGTGAACCTTGAAGCTTGGCCTTTTGTATTTGTTTTCTACTGGTGTTCTCCACCAGTGATCATAGTGCCCTTACCACCTGTAGAAACATTAATCTGTGTTGAAAGGCATTTTGCTTATCATGGCTACAGATGTTGCTGAAAATCCTACAGTGGGTCAGCACATCCAAAGATACCAATCATGCTGAGATTGAGGAACCCTGCTGTGGTTTTAAAAGGGGGTTACTTAAGACAGGGCAAATCTTGGCACAAAGGAAACTCATTGATGGCAGTGTATGACCTGCTTGGGAAGTTTCTTCTGAAAGGGGTTAGAGTTTGGGGAATAGCATTCAGTAACAAAAGATAAAGGGTCTAGGTTTTAACCTGACTAATCCTAGAGTAGAGATTATCTTTTCTGTCTTGATAATCAAATCAGAAATCCTATATAAAATATCAAGTACATAGCAGTACTGTACTTAAAGCCTTATAATTTCAGCCCATTCTTTTAAACTACATGATGTAGCAGATGTCCCTTTAGAGTCTGGGCTTAGTATATCATTTAATATTTAGGAGAAGGCTAGCACATGATAAGATCTGAATAAATATTTGCAAGAAGAAAGTGAATAATCTACTCACCTTATACCTTATGAATTTGATTATCATGAGAGCTCTATTAGAAAAAGGTGGATTTCTTTGTTTTGGGTTTTTGTTGACTTAAGTTTCAGTGGGGTTTCCTAAGTCTCATTGTGTTGCAGCCTGGCCTCATCAGTGTAACAGCCAGTGAGGCTCTAATGGGCTGAGCCATTGGCTGCATGTGACTGCCTTGTTCTCTTGTAGTAACACCAAGGGCAAAGGAGAATTAACAATTTCAGAGGCCTATGTGCAATCTTGTGGTATTCAGTATTGATGCTAATTTTAAAAAGAAATGTTTACTTATTTTGTGGTGTAGGGGAGTAGCCTCATAGCCTCCATTGTATTGGTACCTTTGAAAAAAGCACCAATCTAAATTTTTTTCCTGGGATTCAAAGAAAGAATTACCATGGAGATCACCCTGTTAGGATTTTATAGAGTGTAATTCATGGACATTAACTTCTCCCTGTTTTGCCCTGCCTTATTATTATAATCCACTGTCCCTATGGTTATCAAGGTAAGCATTTGGAAACACAGACTTCATCATGAGACTATCCTCTATGTTCTATTGGTTTAGGAGAAAAGAATTTCGAAACATGGCATGCAAACTTCCATGTGGTCAGGCTTTTCCATCTTTGCTTTTCCCCTTCAAACTTCAGCTGGCTTCCCTGGTTAGGTCCAAGAACCCTGACCTAGCCGTGTATCTCTCCTTCACAATGTTGTACAATTATTCCCTGACAATGTTGTATAATTATTCATTTGTTACTGTTCTCCTTTGTTTTATTTTGTTCTTCTTTTTTTTTTTTTGTACCAGGGATTGAACTTGAGTCCTTGTGCTTGTGAGGCAGGCGGCAGCACCACTGAGCTAAAACCCTGGCCCAGTGTCCTCTTTTGATTAAGATCCGTCTCTCTTTGCCCCATGATAGCTGTGATTACCTGTCTTTTAACTTTTCACAGAGGCAGACATGTAACAGTCTCTCAGTAAATCCTTCTTAAATTAATAGGCAAAAAAGAGATATCGTAGGTAAACGGCACTTCTGCACATAAGCCTAGGACCCAAACAAAATCTTCCTTTATCAAAAAATGTTACTGATGATTCTATACCAATGAAAACAGTGAGACGCAATTATAACAAGTTAATTGATAATGATGATGATTGCAGTATTACATGTAATGTTATTATATAATTAGATAATACAGTTCTAAATAATAGCTAAATATATAGTTAATACTTATTGAGTGCTTACTATGCACTAAATACTATGCTAGCTAATGGTGATATGCTATTGAGAAAAAACAGACATGGTGCCTTTCATGCATTTTCTGATTTAATGTGTCCACAAATTAGATACGTGTATTGGCCCTTTTTTTATAGATGGGAGACTGTGATCATCTTAGCTAATTTTCTTGTTAATGAGACAAAATACCCAACACCCAAAGTCAAAGGAAGAAAGATTTATTTAGCTCCCAGATGGTCGAGGTTTCAGTTCATAATTGGCTGGCTCCAAAACAGAATGGCACATTGCAGAGGGACAACAGTCCATGGCAGCAGCAGACAGCAAATGCAACAAGAGAATTTAGCCACGTCCTTCTGCCCCTTTTGTCTTATTCAGACTACTTAGGCTGTGTAGCATTCACAACCGTATTCCTAGTGCTCTCAGGCTTAGCACTGCACCATGAATAAATTCCAGAGTCACATTCTATATCTAGTCACCTCGTCTCACCTAAAACCGCATGAGGCTTTGGGAGACATCTAAACACAAGTCACAATGGGGATATCACAACCTTAAATACATTTCCCATGATCCCACAGCCAGTAAAACTGAGCATTTATTGAGGCATTGAGTGACTCAAAAATTATTAGCTATGATACTCTATTTATGATAGAAGAAAAGAGATTAAGTGAGACTACTGCATCAGCCTAAGAAGTAATATCTATAAGCAAACACCGTAGATACTAATAGATGTACCAGCAGTATTGGGCATTACTGCATGAGGAGCTGAATGTAAATTTAAATTAATCTCCACAACAATTTTACTGATAGGCATCACTGTCCTTATTTTACAGGCAAATCAACAGAGATTCAGGGTGGAAGGAAGAGGCAGGCAAAAGGGCAAAGGCCAATGGGATACTTGCACAGTATAACTTTTAAATTGTGTTTTAAAGGCATGAAAACTTTTTGAATTCAGACTCAATAGACCCAGAATTGGTAATGTCGAGACACTGAATCATAGACTTTTATATAACTGAAAAAGACCTGAGAGATTATCTAGTCTAAGTTCTTCATGGGACTTCTGATTGAGTATAAAAGTGAATAAATCTCAGGTAGCTCAAAACTTTTATTTTATTCATTCAATGTTGTGATTTATAGGCCAATCACAACTTGCCTCTTTAAACAACCTGGTGAGCTCAGATGAGTTAGTAACCACTTCAATTTTTAACTCCATCTGTGCATAAGAAAATTATATTTCTTTATAAACATTTTACACTTTAAATATTCACAAATTCAGTTAGGAGTTCCCAACAGGATTCCACTTAGTGGAAAAATGAGATAGAATTGTTAATATCCAAAGAAGTCTCAGGACCAGAGGCACAAATATAGCCTAGAATTAGTAAGCACATTCCCAAGGTGAGATAAAAGTTTTCCTTAACCTCTGTGACCTTTTAATTCCATGCCATTGTTACATGTTACAATGTTACACATTGTCTGAGACGCGTGAGCATAGCTTGCACTTTAAACCGCTTGTCTTCTGGTCTTATATAGAACCTAGAATGCTTCTGGCTCCCAGGCCACTCAAAAGAAATAATTTGGTGTGGAAAAATGACATTATTGATGCAACCAAATGCTCACCTAAACATACTTTACTGGGGGACCCCAGCTCCCCGGGGGAAGATGTCTGCAAAGATATCACTGGGAGCTCAGAGGAAAATATTATGTTCTAACCTTTTAAAAATTAATCCAACTATTAACACAGGTCCCAACTGTATTTCATTCAAGCCATAATCTGAAAGGTACGATGATTAAACCAAGATAAATGTAGTGTCATAAGCAAATGTCATGCCATAGATTTACCTACCAACAAGACATTGGCATGGTTCAGGTCAGAGGTTAATTAAAGACATTGAAAGGTCATTCTGTGATTAGGTGAAAGCAGAGTTTTAATAGGGCATCAGTCTGACCCATACTGACAGAAGATTTATGCCAGCCGTGATGACATCGCCTCGAATCCTGCTGATAACAAGAGCCTCAATATTGGACTGAACAGAATGATGAATGGAGCACATATCTCCTCACACTTCTCATTACAAGCTCTTTCACTCCTGGTGGCACTTAGCAGCATTTATTTACTGGTGTTTGAAGGTGTGGGACAGTGGCACAGTATATCTAACACTTTTAAATGTAGACTTGTGATATAAAAATGAAACAAGAGATAAGATTGGGTCTTTGAATAATTGCACAGCTTCTCTTCCAAGATTATATTCACCAGTACTAACATTATTCCCCCTCCATGTTCTTTCAGTGTGTGAGCAGTTCAAGAAAATTAATTGTCTGAGGCAGAAGGTCAGAGGGAAAAAATTACCGATAAGCATGAAACATGCTATTAAATAGCACCTCGCCACATTTTGCCTTCCATAGCCCTCAATATGTGAACAAAAGATAATATAAAGGATCTATACATTTTCCCCTATGCCATATTTAGAGTTGCTAATGTGCTGTTCTTGTTTGGATTAGATTAGGGAAAGGATATGCAGAGAAAGCCCAGTAAATGGGAAAAAAAAGCCCAAAACAAATAAAAGTCAAACAAACAACTAACAATATTGCTCAGCTGAATGAAAATAGAAGAGAAGCTAAAGCACTGATGAATAATGTTTACTTTTTCATGAGACTCCTTTTCAACATGTTATGTATTTGTCACCACCAGAGTGCAAATTCTGTGAATAAGTCTTATCGTCTCTCGATCAGTAGATACCATGAAAATTATAACTGCAGAAAATTGTAAGCATTATAAAGGCTACTTTGTACAAACTTGCATGTGTATACTTTGGCAATTTAACAATAGAAAAATCAGACTATTTTTGCTTGGCCACCAAGTAGGGCCAGGCCACGGAAGGATCATATCACGGCTAACACTACATCAAGGCTCACATTTATTGAGGAACAAATTTAAGCAGGCCTGCTGCAGGCAGTGGAAGTAGAAGCCAGCTTCAGAAAAGCTCTGATAATTTTGCCTTTTGTTTTGCGAGGCCATTCTATTTGTAGGTAAAACAAATAGAAGGTACAGTTGCACAAAGTCACAATTCAGCCAAGCACATACATAACATTCGAAACCCCAAGAACACAGATGCGCTCGTGTCAACTATGCACACAACTTCAGGACCTGCTTCTTAGCACTGAACAAACAAAAGCTCTTTTGAGTATCTGATCTAAGCCCATCTGAGGATATAAAAGCCGTTAATAAAGAGGAGGATTTCTTGGTTGTCCTTTTTGGGAAAAAAGCTTCTTTCAGCACTTTTGAGCTTAGGATTTTCATTTGCCTTGACAACTGTTCGCTGGGGACTCCTTCAGCATAGACACTATAGGCTTGCAAATTGTTTCTTGCTCTCTCCAGTCTGTTCATTCTGTTCCTTCAGATGTTCATTTACTGAATCACCTCTAGAATTAGAATGACAGGCCGCCACAGAGTGATCCTACCTGGGATAGGAGGGAGCCCCATTCCAGTCACATGCATGAAGCTAGACTGGGATTTTGGTGGACAAGAAGACTGGCCCAATGGCCATTGGAGAGGTGTGCGTTGGTGGGGGTCTGCAACTGTTTTGAAGTAACTGGAATCGGTATGTAGTCATATGGGGAAATATTAGGTTATGCTTTTTTTTTTTGCAAAAAATGAATAATGTTTGCCAAGCTATTATGGAGAAATACGTGGCTGTCTCTATAAGGTGTATTTCACTTATAG
Organism: Fukomys damarensis; assembly: GCF_012274545.1. Taxonomy (NCBI): domain Eukaryota; kingdom Metazoa; phylum Chordata; class Mammalia; order Rodentia; family Bathyergidae; genus Fukomys; species Fukomys damarensis. Next base: position 10,937,121 of record NW_022900941.1, on the reverse strand, counting down.
AGAAAACCTGAGGCTAACTGATGAGAACAGACCATGCCTATTTTTAATCTTGAACCCGTAGACTGAAATGGCATGAAAGCAACATGACATATTTTACATTTTCTTTTTTTGGCACCAGGACCATTGAGAATCTGGGGTAAATTCCACTCTTTCAAAAAATCATTTAAAAAGTTAACCAATTAGCTAGTTTTTGATAACCTATTCTGGGCTAGATGTCAAAGGAGTTAAAAAAAAAACCCTACAAATCATGCACACTGCTCCCAGGAGCTTAGAACCTATCAAGAAGATGAAGAAATATTGAAGTTGCAATGCTACATCTGATAAGTACTAAAGAAATGGCAAAGACCAGAGTTTAGTAAACTTTCTTTGTAAAGGACACAGTAAATATTTTAGGCTTGCTAGTTATATATTCTCTGTAACAAATAATCAATTCTGCTCTTGAAGTAAGAAAGCAGGCTCAATATGTAAAGGAATGGTCATCGTGTTCCAGTGGATTTATATTTATAAAAATAGATCTTGGGCTGGATTTGGCCAGAGGACCTTACTTTGCTGCACTCTAAAATAGGCATTAAGATGTGGACCCTCAGAAAAATAAAAGAATATTACAGTAGATGTATCTTAGTTACTTTTTTTTACTGCTGAGACAAAATAACCCACACTCCCTAGTAAAAAGCTGAAAAGTTTACTTCAGCTCACATTTTGTAGAGGTTTCAGTACATAGTTGGCTGGTTCCAAGGCAAGGTGGCATGGCAGAGGGGCATCACAGAAAAGAAATAATCCATGGTAGATGAGGCAGGAGGCAGCAAGCAGCAAGCAGCAAGCAGCAGCAGCAAAGCCTCCTTTTCCCTTTTATGCCATCTAGACTACAAGCCTTTTGGGTGGTGCCACCCAGATCCAGCTGGGAATTCCCATTACCCACATCCAGAACTATGCTAAACCCTTAATCCACATTCACACACCCTAAATGCAGCCATCTCTGAAAAGCCCACCTATGAGCCAAGAGGCTTTAGGGGTCGTCTAGATATAAGCCATAACAGGGTACAAAGGGGGAATGTCTGTAGGCAGGAGCAGCAGATGGAAGGCCATGTAGGAAATAGGTTAAAGGGAGCATTTTTGGTAGAAGCACGGTGTAAATCAGAGCTATATATAATAGGAAGACTTTGTGGGGGTTTCTGGAAGTGAACATTTAAAAAAAGGACTCCCCATAAAAAACCCTAAGAGGAAAGGACATTTCTACTTCTGATAAGCAATCGGGAAGAGCTTATGCACACATTGAGTCTGGTCCTGAACTGTATATTCCTAAAACCATGGTGACCAGTTTTGAGTTCTTTTCATTAGATTATTTTTCCAGCTTGTGTCTTTCTTTAGGATAAGCATTTTAGGATCTGGGGTACAGAGATGGCAGCACATGGGAAGAATGAAATTGGAGCTGTATGCATTATTGAGAGCACATCATTTTGTTGTTTTCTCCATGTTGTCAAGAGCTGCACACCAATCCAAGTGATCAAGGTAGTTCTGAATACATTCTCTCTAATGACAGAAGCTCCCAGTTTAAGCCAAGCTTAGAATCAGAGCTTAAATCAGAAGGATGGCTTTGCTTAAAGGGTATTAATTAGAATACTAGTCTTCCCAGATGACTTCAGAGAAAAGACATTTTTGTGGTACAAGCCATGCTTTCTCTTGAAGATTGACAAGGGGCATTGGTAAATTAAAGGGCATTAGAATACTATTGCAAAGAAATATTTTTAGCATGTATAATCATAATTTCCCCAATACCTGACCATAGAAGGTTTTTCCATGAAACATCTATGAACACCTTATGGAAGTCATTTTTGAAAACCATGATTTAGAGAAAAAAATATAGAAATAAATATTGGGAAATTACTAGTTGTGGCTTCAAGATATCATGAGAGACACATACACAGTGGGGGAATAGGAGATTTAAAAACTCAACTGGCTCTTGAGGGATATAAGCAAGGAGTAGAACTGAGCCTTCTTATTTATTATAGCTACTGAAAGTCTACCCACTGCAACCCATTCCCAGTGTGCCAACCAATGACAGGTGAACAGGAATATTAAAATGCTGAGAAGGGGCAGCAAAAAAATGAGCATTTAAACTTGTTTTATTCTTTTCCTCATTATCATTGGTGTTAAACTTCTGACTTTGTTCTCTTTTCCATATCCTTCTGGAACCTTTGTTTGACTGGAAGTATGAAAATGATTGTCACTTTGAGTTTTTGGCAGGCAGGACTGAGCTTAGAGGCAAAACAAATGTATGATTAGCAAGTGTATAAACATCCCAATCCAGGGCTGGCACCCCTCCTTTGTAGAGCAAAGGCAGAGCTGTGCAAAGGAGTGAAGCAACCATGAATTCTATTGAATTATCTGGAGAATTCACTGGGAAATTCTGTGAAATTTGCTGTAAACAAGTCAAACATTACAATATAATTAAACATAATCATATGTCAAATAGGCTGTTGTTAATGTCTCTTCACATTTCTTTTTGTCCTTCAGTGCTCCCAAGATATCCTAATTTATGTACTGTATATGTATCCAGTTCTGATTGACTTAGTGAGGGCTGACTATCTACACATTATGATCCCTGCCTTTGAGTGGCTTAGTCAAGAGGCACTGAAACCAGTAAATGTAATAAAGTGCTGTAAATGCTATGCTAGATATCTGTATAGGAAGAGGAAAATCCAAGGAAGTTGGTTGTGAGTTTTACCTGGAAATGCCAGACTTTTCATGAAATGTGACCCTAAAATTGAATCTAGAAAGGTGAGCATAGCAAGCAATCTTTGCAGACAGATCCTTACATCCTCCAGAATTAGTTTTCTGCTTGGCTCCATGTGCATTTGATTGATCAGCAAATTCCTGAGCCCATTTGTCTTAGTTATTTCTCTCATTGCCAAGACAAAATACCTGATACTCAAAGTTAAAGGGGTAAAGGTTTATTTAGCTCTGTTTGTAGATGTTTCAGTGCAAATTCAGCTGGCTCCAAGGCACAGTGGCATGGAAGACAGGCATCCGAGAGGAGAAATAGTTCATGGTGGGCAGAAGGTAGCAGATCAAGCAAGCAGGGGAAATTTAGCTGTTTTTTCTGCCCTTTTTGGGGGACATCTAGACATAAACCATAACACAGTCTTCCCTAGAACATCTTGTATCTGAGAATATCATATCATCCTTCAAAGTGAGGTATGTGAACTTCAGGGTGGGGAATGGTCTAGACAATTGACTAGCACACAGAAAGAAAATGCCAATCATTTAAAATTTTTACCTTATTCTTTTGAATAAGGTAAAGATAAATAAATAAAATAAATCTGAGCTTGTTTTACACTGTAAATCTAGAATAGCAGTATGTGTTAATACTTTACAAATACTGATTTGCTCTTTGTAGTAGGATTATGACTAATTTTTGCTTTTCTATTATTTCCCATATGTTTTGCCATGAAAAAAAATCATTTTAAAATAAGCAAATCCACTCTTGATTCAAAATTTCCCAAACACTTTAATAACAGTGTTTGAAGTCCTTCCTATACCAGTATAATACTTTTGATGTTTATAGAAAAATCACTTAAGGGAAATGGTTAGAAATGATTTTGATTTTTATTCATATAAAAAGTACTTTTATCAATTCTTTCTAGATTCAAACCTCAATTCCTTTGTCATTATGTCCACTCCCCTCTTCTAATTAATTTCAAAAAGCTTCTGAAAACAATTTTTACCTCTTAGTTATGGTCATATGTATCTTTTTCCTCTATAGAGCCTTCAGATATTAGGCAAACAATTTAAAATGTATTTTTCGGTGTGAATCAATATCCCTTTAATTCTTTTGTGTGAAAATCCTCATCTTCCCACCAATACTCAAAGAAAAGTCTGTCCCACACTTGTCTTTCCATGTTGTGATAATTAGCAATGGATACAATGAAGTTAGCTAAGAAAACATGTAGTTATTGGAAGGCCAATTTTTATTGGTCTTTTAAAAATAAATGTTTGGTTCCCATAATTGCCTGTTTTATGAGAAAGGCATATATATTTTAAACATCTTTGGTAAATCTGCTTGTTTTCTCGACATATAAGTCATTGAGAAGTCATCATCAGCTGCTATTTGAAGGGAATCATTTCTGCACTTGCTATTTTTACAGTCAGAATTCTAGGTGCTGGCGATGTTTGGACCAGTTTTATCATCACGTTTGCAATTTGCTTTTATGTTTTGCAACATGGGGAACATAGGGAGTCTCTTAAAAATTAATAATAATGTTTTAAATATTAACAGATATTCATATACAATCTACTGTGAGCTCTCTGAGAGCTCCCTGATTGCATAAGCTGGTTTTCTTCCTTACCATCTTGTGAACCTAGTATCTTTGTATGTGGATATTCTCTGTTGTTTGGCTCCACTGTGTTGCTGCAGACTATTAAATAGGACCTGAAGTCCTAGAGACATTTTGGCTTGTAGAGAGTTCTGTGTGTGTGTGTGTGTGTGTGTGTGTGTGTGTGCAGGGATGAACACTGGAATCTCTTCCTCCATCTTGGTGATGTCAGTGCCCTGTACCTCATACCATATCTGGCCTATAGCATTCTTAAATTAACTTGCTTAAAAAGCTTCCGAGACTCTGACTTTCCATCAGCTTCATTAAATTGAAACTAAGAATATTCCTGTACCATCAAGAATGAATGATAGTTACTGGCAATACCTAAGGAAAACAAGAGGTGGTAGATTCTTCTTACCCTATATCTGAGGACACTAATTTCCCTCTATGGTGTAAAAAATACAAATGTCTTTGTCCTCAACCCTGGACATACTTGCCTCTAGGCCATGATAATAGCAGGAATGGGAGGAGTTTCTCCAATATCATAATCTCCTATGAAAAAGGGTAAAGATCAACCACAAAATATTGCAAGCTCCCTGTATATCTCATTCACTCAAGTTACCAGCCAGGCAAAACACGTGGAACAGCCTCTGCCCTTCTAGCCCTGCCACGGATGTTCTCCTAGCCAGGTGAATACTATGTGTGGCCCCTGGGGCCAGAAAACCTACCACATATGCTACCAGAAATGTCCTTGAGTTTCACCCACCTCTAGGAGAGTGGCATGACTGGCTGTAATCATGCATCATGTGGTAAATACATGTTAAGAGGGTGGATGGGAATTTCAAGGAGTCAAATGCACTCAGTGTTACAGGAAAGTGGGCCCATATATTGGGTCCCATTCTTTCTGCAGAGATACTGAGGAATCTAAAGATTCTTTGGTTCACACTTGGTGGCAGTGTCTGCCTCGATGCTTATGCAATTTCTTCAGCAGAGGTAGTAAGACTGACTCTTAAATGTAGATAAAATGCTCTTTTCCTGTCCTAGACTCCATGAAATACTGGGAGTGGGAACTCTAGCTGGATGTTATCCTGGTATGATTTCTGACATGACTGAACTTGAAAGTTTTAGCAATTGTCTCTCAAAGAAAGGAGGTGACATTTATTAATAAGGAGTACAGATCTCTGGGTGCCATCGTAGAGAACAATCTTCAGGATAACATCAGTAGTAGAACACTGCATCCTGCTAGATTACAAAAGAAAGGAATCGAATCAGTTGGAATGCTGAATAACTGAATAACACTCTGCATAATTATTCAAGCAGGGAAGAAGTACTTGTGTTGTTTGTATTATTTCTTGCTCCAAAATAAGAGAAGCACAAATAAAGACACATGTGAAATTTGTTTTAAGACTCTCAGTTGACACTGCTAAATTCCTCTTGGAAAAATAAGATGGTTTCCAAAAACTAAAATAAAATCTTACTGCAAAAATAGCAAAATTGCAAAGGAGGATATAAATGTAGCCTCGGATTTGCAAGAAATATCAATCTGCAAAGTCTATTATCCAAAGACAGTGTGCATCAGTAATAGTTTTGAATTATGGAGCTAGGTTGCACCTTCATTTACATAGCATTTCCCCAAGTAGCCAGATAATATCAATATCTTGCATTTATATGACGATCATCTTCCCAGATGGCTTCATTAAATTGTATGTTTTATGAGACCCACTTTCTGAAACGTGGTCATCTCTGAATGAGAATGATGCTCCTGGGTAACTCAGGGCAAGGGGAAAATCGTGTTTTGCATTCATGCTGTTGTTCTACCAGTGATCATAAAAATGTTCAGTTAGCAAGCATTTCCTGAGCATCTGCATGGGCAGAGCCCGAGATAAGGCTCTATACAGTAACATATGGAAGATTAAAAAAGGCGTGGTCCCAACTCTCCAATATCTCAGTCTCTATTAAGAACAATTTTCCTGTTTCACAAATGTGAAAACTTGTGGACCAGACAAGTTTAGAGAACTGGTGAAGGTCACAGAGTAAATTTCTTCCAGAGATGGGAGTTCTCATTTTCAGACTTTGGTATGAGTGGTTTTGAGATTGAAATCTAAAAATTAAAAAAAATATTTCAAACATGTAGTTCATTGTTAAGAATTTGGTGTTTGTTAAGAATGAAAAGATTAGTCTTCAGAAATAAAAATGAATTTTCACCAAGACCTGTCATGTAAAGGTACAAGATCCCAATAATGAATGTAACTGTACTGTATACCTAAAATGTACCAATAAACTTAACAAGGAAAAACAAAACAAAACAAAACAATGAATGGTATCCTAAAGTACCTATTGCATTGAACTGTACTTAGTAGTAATCAATAAATATATGTAGGATTATTAAGTGAAAAAAATAAAAATGAAGATCTATTACATTGTCAGTATTGATTTTTAAATATTACTACATCTCTAGCACCCTTGTAATTGTGGTACAAGAATAAAAGAAAGGCAGGGATCCAACCATAGAGAATCTGACTGGCTTTACAGATAAACTACTCCCTATATATGTAGTAATTTAAAGGAAACAAGAAGCCTCCCTTATTCCTTGAATAAAGATTCAATTTGTTGGCTTCTCTTTTTCTACTTTGTAAAATTGCAAGGACTTCTGGGAGAGGCAAACACGAAGCAAACCCAGCACTACGTCTCACGCAAGACAAGCACTCCAGGAGGAATGACGAAGAATATATATCATGTAGATGAGTTTATCCCATTCTATTTTGAGGACATAGATTTTAATGAATTCGTTGGCTAGTTGGGGTGGGGTGGGAAGAGGATAGAGTAGTTAGTGACTATTAAAAAAGCAATTAAAAGTCAAGAGTGAAAAGGAAACAGATGAAAGTCTAAAGAACTGAGAAAAACATACCATTTTGGTCTCACTGCAGGACCACAGTGATGTTAGAGTACTGCATATTTGAAGATATGGGGATAGAAAACTGTTGCATTTAAAGTACTTATAAACTCATACATTATGCTAGAAATATCTAATCCTTATTTTCTTGGTTATTGCAGCAAATTTTTTCCCTTACCCGTAAGTGAAATGCCACAGATATCTCATTTGCTAAACAAGGGGATAGATTAGCTGATCTCTTAAGAAATATTTATTAAAGGGAATTCTATTTTTCTATATAAATGAGAGAATAGGACCATTTGGAAGATTAGTGACTACTCTTATGTGTACTTAGGTTGGTGAAGAAAAGGGACATTATTAGAGTATAAGGTTTGATGATCCTTTCTTGATATAATTCTAGAAAATTTTCAACACACTTTTCAGCTGATCAAAGTAGATTTTAAACAATTTTTATTAGCATATGTTTGCATACATAAAGATTATATTCATCATGGGGAGTTGGTATATGTACATGGCACATGTTAATTCTTTTTATGTACTCTTCTCCTTTTCTTCCCTCCTCCATTTTTTGTTCCCTTTCCCATTTGCAAAGATGTTCCCTCATGATTTGATCTATGTTGTCTTGTTTTTTGTTTTTTGAGACAGGGTCTCAACTATGTAGTTGAGACTGACCTGGAACTCACTTTGTAGCCCATGCTGGTCTAGAACTAACAGTGATCCTCCTGCCTCAGCCTCCCGAGTGTTGGGATTACAGGAATGAGCCACCATGCCTGGCTATACTGTCAAATTTAAAATACCTCAGACACATTTTGAATACTGGATGATTCATCTCTGTTTTAGAATTCTATATTTTCTTTTTACAAAATTAAAATTTTCTTCACACACATCTAACACTGTGACTCTCTTCATAAGAAAACTTAGAATTGCACATAAAAAATGAAACATTTCCCAAACATTCTAAATTTCATAAACCATTCCACAAAATAAAAGTGATAGATTATATATTAAAATAACAAGTACCTAGGAATTCAGAGAGTAGAAACATTTCCTTGGTCATAAATAAACAGACAAAATTTCAAAGTAGAATTAGAATTTAAAGTAAGACCTAAGGAAATTTAAGATTGCAACTGTTGGAGAAAGAGGCTTCCCAGTTGTAAGAAAATTTTATAAAAACCCGGACTTCCAAATTGGTTAAAAGACTACGCCTGCCTGGGAAGAAGTTTTCACTGATCTCTGAGTACCAAGTAAAGAGTAATGTAATTAATATACTCAAGAATTAAAGGGCAGTATTATGAGTGTGGTCCTATATCCTGAGATAATGTCCTTCCTTGTTTTCGTGTCATAATATTCTTTTATGAAATGATAGCAGGAGTGGACAAATGTTTTCACTTTGTGAAGTAATGGCATCAAAGGTGGCCATTCCCTTCATGATTCCTCCATATCTTAAAATTTTATTGGCCAACGAAATCCAGAGACCTGGGCACCACCAGTTAGGTGGGCATTTCTGATATGTGGTCTTTACTGAGCCTTTACCCAAGGCCAAACGTTGAGTACGTCACTGAGTTTTCCTGTTCCTATGAAATCCTCATATCAGTAGATGCTGATTAGGCTTAGCTAATGTTGACAGAGTTAAATGTAATACCTTGGACTGAGGTTGTGTCCTAGATATTTCCATTATCTAGGTCTCAGTAGCCAAAAAAAAAACCACCTGGTTAGCAGACCTTTGCTTTGTTTTGGAGCTGCTTGCCACGTTGGCAGCTAATAGTTGCCAAACTGCTTCCCTGTGTCCTTGCTTTGTACTCATTAAATAAAGGAATCATTTCACAATCCTCCTGCTTGCTGATGCAGAATGATTAGATGTTTGGAGTTTTACTTTGGTACAGTCCTCGTGAGGTCCCTTCTCAGAAGTCAAAACTTAAGTGCTAGATGATTTCTGGACATAGTGTGGTACCAGATTTCTAAGGCAACAGGGAAACATCTCCCTTTGGAGGGAAGAATGTGGAAACACAATATTTTAACAGAAAACAGCATAGTTTTCTGTTTCTGAAGTTGCTTCTGTATTCCTTTCCCCATTAGCAAGGAGTATAAGGAAACTTTCAGTTCTAGAGATAATGAGCTTTCTCTATTTTAACTGATAAATTTTGTATGTTTTTATTAGCTGATGAAAGCCTTTGATAGAAAAAAATGTAGCCCCCAAAACTCTGATTTCATCTAGAAAAGTAAGAAGGAAAGGCCCAGATTGGGTAGTGACTAGCTCAAGGTCACCTAGCTAATTAGATGAAGTGCAAGGACCTGAAGTTGATCTAGTGTTCTCTTCGCTGCCTCCCTCCAATACCCCACCGGAATTGAAATCATTGCAGTAGCCACTGCCAAGTACTTAACAGTGGATATTTGATAGTGGTCCTTTAAGTCTGTACCAGGGTGGTTTTCAGTTTTTCACTTCATCAGCACAGGAAGGCAAGGACATTGCCCTGACTAATATTTCATGCTTAGATCTGGATTCCCTTGGTTTTATATTTCTGATGCTTCCCTCAGTTTCTTGTAGGGCTTCACGATTTAATTTAATTTCAGCTTATGGCGGGCTTTGGTACCCATAGAAGAGTGGTAATTTGTCCTTTAAATTATTCACCCAAGGGAGTGGATGTTCTTAGGAAATAAGGAGGGGGAGTCTATGAGCTTTATCCCCGCGGGGAGATGCATGACACACACTGATGCCTCACTCGTTCTTTTTCCACAATACCTTATCTTCCATGTTCAGCCCTGGTTCCAATAATACCTTGTATTTCTGCAGAGCTTTTCACATTAAGAAATAAAGCAGTTTGCAGTGTATTTACACTCTGACTAGTGACTAATTATACACCTGCAAGCACTGCAATCATTCTGGACAAGCAACATTCCTTTACATTAGCTTCTCCATAGGAAGGTGTTTTGCTGTTTACAGAGAGAAATTTGGGCAACAGTCAGTTCGGGCTCTGACATTCAATTGTTCTATCTAGGAATGGTGTACATTATCCAGGATGTATCTCTGGACTTTCTTATCTAGCTAGGCGGCTAGAAAATTGACCAAACCGAAAGAATGAATGAATATGATCACTCTGGTACATTTTACTAAAACTGTTACTAAAATTAGTCAAAACAATATGCAATAACTCACCAAGAACACATGGCATTATAAAAATCACTTGCCAGGTATTTGATATGTTTTCTGTAGAGCTAAAGCATAGAATGAAGAAATTATTGCAGTTTTCCATTAAAAGAATGAGGCGAATAATAATGTGAATGTCTACTATATACTTTATATATATTCTTTAATTCTATTGTCATCTCAATTTATCATATTAAGTTCACTGAGGTTCAAAGAAGTAAAATACTATTCACTGGGTTACACAAATACAGTAGAAATTAAAACTCAGGTCCATCTACCTTTGACCACTTTATTATACCTTGCTTAGTGTAAGAAAGGGAGACAAGCATTAACAATAGACAAATATCTAATGTGTATAGGTTTTAAAGTGGTTTATGCAGACAGAAGAGAAGAATTGGTAGAATCCCATTTAGAGGGATGTTGGAAAAAAGAATCAGATACTTTCAAAGTTTAAATTTTTGCAATACGGTGGGGTAGAAACAAAGAAGGATGTTCTGACAAACTAAAGTGGGATCAGAGGGTGTTCTCTGGTTAACTTAGACAGATAAACAATCACATTTAACATAAAACAGCAACAGAAGACTGTTATGATACTAGAATATATCCCGTTCGGATGTCCAGCATTGAATAAGCCCTGTGAAAAATGCTAAATCTGACAAAGGATGTTTACACCAACATGGAGAAAGGAGAACAAGTGGCCAATATCTTATTGTATGGTGTCTGTGCTCTATTGCCTGGGCTCTGCTGACCCTACTATGGTGTTTCCAAAGCCTGTCTGCAGACTTTCTGATTCTCCTCTCATTGAGCTGTGCAGCCTGCATCTTCTCTCTGTGAATCTTGGCCAATTTGAGTGATTGGTTGGCCAAAAGAGTATGGCGGGGACACTATATGACTTAAGTGATTCAGCAGCTACCTGGTTTGATGCACATCAATAGATAACTGGAACACTAGTGAGAATTCTAGACCCAAGAGTAGGCATTTGAAAGAGCTCGTTTGCTGAGGTAGGGCATTTGCTCTTGGGAGATCAAAGGACAAAGTCAAAGTGTGAGAAGTATAAGGTCTAAGGAATGAGGGAAATGTGAAAGATATAAGTCACAAAGTTAGACTAGAAAGAGATCAGTCTTCAGAGTATAAGCATTTACAAGTGCATTCTATGAACAGCGCATATGTAATTGAGTCAGGATTGGTGTGGCGAGTCACGCAAGGAACATTTTCATGTGTGGTAGAGAAGTATTCCAAAAGAGCCTGTTAGTCTTAGTTAATATTAAAAGAGGCTAAGGATGTGGCTCAGTGATAGAGCACTTGCCTAGCATATATGAGGCCCTAGATTCCACCTGCAGTACCACTAAAAAATAAAAAAGTTAAGTGACGGGAAGTAGAACTACTTGACTGGTTTAATGTTCATGTTCTCTCCACTAAATACTGTCATATATGGGAGGGCAGCACTAACTTTTTAAAAATAAGGTAGACCAAGAATATGTAAGAAAGCACTCACTATTCAAAATGGTATAAGACTCATAACCTAGATGAGGAACACTTCTTAGATACTAAAAGAACTTTGGGATGAGAAAGAAGAACTGTCAATAATTTTTGAGGAATTGTGAGAATTAGGTAAGGCTGAAAGCAGCAAATGTTTTATTCTTAAAACAGAGGTGAAACTGTGAACTTGAGTTAGGTGGGCTTCAAGTTTTTTATCTGTGATAGATCTCTGGTATATTACCTAGAACAAATCCTTAAGGAGATGATTTGCAAGTCTTTAGCAAAGGAGTTAGCATGAGTTAAAGATGAAGGGATTAGCTTGAATTTGCCAATCTCTAATGACACCATTACGAATGGGAGCTGGGCAACACAGGATAGCTATAAGCAAAGAGTTCTTTCTGAGGCATGGATTTGTGTCACCTGAAAGGCAGGCTTCTGGAGTCTAGCACAGTCTTCTGAGCTTGGTGCTGTAGCATCCCAAATGTTTTGTAAGGGTTTGGAACAAGGGTCTGAAGATTTCAAGGAATGTTGATGCTGCAGGATACACAGAACTGAGATGGTTCACCGATGTGTTGAATGATGGAATTCGTACCAAAAAAGATCAACTGGTAGATGTGTTTTAAAAAGGAGGAATTCACCAGGGAAATTATAAGCTTTAGGTACCCATCCCTAACCCCCAACAGAAAAAAGTCCAAACACTCAAAAATTCCATCCTACCAAGAAAAGAACAAGATAGGAAAAATGTGGTTTATGCACATGGGAAGGATTTAAGAGTTGTCTAAATTTAACAGCTCAATACAACTTAATAGTGGGATGTGGCTGCCAAAAATGCTACTGTGATGGAGCATTGTGTTAAAATATCCAGAACAGAGGAATGTAACAAGGAAGTTCTGGTGTTTGTTCTGGAAGTGACACCACAGAGGGGATATTAACAAACTGAAGCAGGTCCAGAAGAAAGTTACCATTATGGTAAGGGAATAGAAAAAACATCATATGGAAACTGACAGAAAATCCATGTATTCAGCCAGGACAAGAATCTACAGAGTATGTGGTACAGGAGGAAGACTTAAGAACAGAAAGGCTATCAGATGGAATGGAGTGGGAACAGATCAGAAACGCAGTACATTTGAGCTCCAGGTTAAATCCTCAATCTGGGCACAATGTAAAGATCAAATCATTTTGCTAGAGAGGTGAGGAATTCCAAATCCTGAAGACACTCAAGAGAAATAGGAAGGTCATTTGTCAAGAATCTTAAAATGATTAACATCCACAAAACTGTGACCTTGTATCATTATTTTTATCTCATTCCTTCGCAACAGAAATTACTTTAATGAGAAAATGGAGCAGAGACGTCAAGTAACTTGCTCAAGAATACCCAGCTGATAGTAGAGAAAAGACACGAGAACACACACCTGCCTTGTTCTATATTGTGCATATGCTCTTCCTCTACCCCAGGATTCAGGTAGGATAGCTCTTTTCAGGAAAGGACACTGTATCTTTAAATTAACAGAGGAGCATGGGACCTATAGAAGCTAGAGCATCTAGCTAATACATCTTCTAGGAATATCAAACATCAAAGCTGTCTATACCAGTTCTCAGTTTAGAATGCCTTTTATGATCATGGCTCTATTATAGTTTGACATTAAAATTCGTTTTATATGATCTAAGATCTACTTTTGAGGGTCTAAGTTCTTTTAATTCTATTACAAAAAATTAATTTCTAGCCTTTAAAAGGCCAAAGCTTTTCAAATTCCAGGGGATTAAGTTTAAAGTAACTTCATATAATTTATTTCTCAGAAATTCTTTTGGTGTTTTTTGTTTGTTTTGGGGGGGTTAATTCTAATCCCAGAAGAAATCTAAATTCAAGCCCTTGATTTCTATGATTAATTTTGTGTCTATTTTTTACATCACCTAACTACACGTATTTCTTTTGGGAATGTTTAATTGAATCATTTGTACTCCCTAAGATGAAGTCTGCTTTTGTCCATTAAAGTATAAAAATTTATATATTACTGGAAAAACAGGAAATTTTCTGCCTCTTCTTTGATCAGTTTTAAAAATCAATGTATACTGTTAGAAAACTATTAGTTTAGCTTGAGTTCACTTCGAGATAAGAATATATACACTGCCTTTGGGAAGGGCTGAACCTATATAAATCTCTCCTGTGTGAATTCAGTGGAAATGAAAGAGTGTCCCAGAGCTGAAACAGTGTGGTGAAACAGGATAGAAATCTCTCAGAGAACACCTTGCTTTTTTGACCTTAAATTGTACAGAACCTTGTAATAACTAAGTCGTCTTTATATTCTTGGTCTCTTATCATTGCCTCTCTGACAAACAGTTTATAGCCTATAATCTCTCCCTGTGTCTTCTCATACTGATGCTTTATACCTCACCGACTTTGTGTTCGAGTTGTGTTTTACATTTGCTTGTTCATCCTTGGTGACCTCATTTGGGCTTTCTTTAGTTTATTTGTTGCCTGATGATACATACCAAGCCTTACAGGGATCATTTGACTTTATTTATTGACTTCAGTGTTATTGCTTCCCAAATACTCAAAAGGATTACACCAGGCGGAGATGAATGTCCTCCCCACCTTCTTCTTGCAGGGCTCTGACGGTTCAAACCTTTCCCCACCCCCAACTCTTGCCTTTGGCTACATTTCTGTCGCTAGCATTGATCCAAATCACAGATTGAGTCAATATACCTATGAGAATTCAGGTGCTTTTGCCGGCTTGTGACTAGATCAATTCATACGTATCTTTATATTTCCTCTTAAAAATTTCTTCCCCAACCCATTTGAGTGTGGTATAATTTGTTGCCAGTTAAAATACGGTATGTTTAAGGTCAGTATTTGCAGAAAACATGTAATTAGTTCAGTCTTATCCAAGAAAATATGCATTATTATTATGAAACCATTTCAGATCTGTAACTCCTACAGAACAGCAGGTGACCACAGTGTATTTTTAGTATTCATGAAACCAATACCATATTGAATGTTCCATAGTAAGAAAAAAATGTGTAAAAGCTTTATCTACAAATATTTCAAGAACTACCTCTTAGCTTTACAGGATGTTAAAGTAATATAGTAGAAAAACATCATTTATATAACTTAAAAGATTTGAGGTGGGGGTGTAACTCAGTGGTAGAGTACTTGTCAAGCATGTGTGAGGCCCTGGGTTTGATTCCTAGCACTTGGAGTAAGAAAGTTTTAAACCATGATCTTTAAGTCAAGATTAATTCTATTTTGTAAAAAGTACCAAATTAGGAATCAGAAGATCTGACATCTATTTCAACTCAACAACTAATAAACCTTGGGGAAGTCCTTCCTCTTTCAGTGTCCTTGTCTACCTTGCAGCACTGCTGTAGGTCCATAAGGAATACCTGTAACTAACTGCCTGATGCATTTCCATCCCCTGCAATTAGTTTTTGTCCAGAGTCTGTTATCACTGTTGCCAGCTTTGTTTTGTAATTATAAAATTTATGAATTGATGAAATAATATGAAGGGAGTCAATTTTATTCCTATGACAAGTGAGCTAAAAGCTGTGGAGGGAAAAAAGCTACAAGAACATGATGAAGGTATCATTTCAGATGTATTAGATGTGGGCTAGGTATTTGTAGAAGACTAGAAAAAACTTTTAGAGGGGTTCAATTCCCAGGCACTTTGGACTGTCATCGGTGTAAGACTACTTCACAAAAACTAGAGACATGGAAATTTAGGATGTACTGAGGTGGAGTGAATTTGGGATGCCAATTTGCCTGAGGCCCAGCTTGTGGCTACATTTTCATAGGTACTTACTTTCAACTTTTTATTTTCCACTGTTCTTCTTATTTCCCTTGGGTAGAAGGGAATTTCACTTCTGATTACCCTAATGTGAAAGGTGCTGTCCTTTGGGGTCCTACCTTTGTAAATTTGAGGTCTATGACTCCCAAATTGAGCAGAGCCTGAAGTTATACATTTGTTCTCATTTGTAAAACCTGTCCAAAGAGAATTTCAATTTTCCCAAATCAACAAATAATTTTTGTTCGAGTGGCTTTCTTGATGTGCATACACTCAGAGTCCCACTTTTTCTTTGATTTTTGCCTGCCAATACCTTTTAGTTCACTGATGCTATTAAGACAAGACTAAAAATGTATTACAACTTGTTTTCAGAGAACTATTTCAGCCACTATTACCTGGGTAACACTGTATGCTATAGACTTTCTAGAGGTCACTTATCCATGATTGTTGTAAAAAAATCCAAATTGCCTTTCTTTTTTCTCATTGAGTTTATTGGTACATTTTAGGTATACAGTACAGTTACATTCATTATTGGGATCTTGTACCTTTACATGACAGGTCTTGGTTCTCATTTTTTCCCCTTGTCCCTGCCCTCCCTTCAGCCCCTCCTCCCCTCCCCTTTTACGCTTTATTTCCATTTTTTCATTTCTCCTATTTTTTTCTTTTCCCTTATTACCTTTCCCCTACCCTTCTCATTTTCCCTACACCTTCAGCCCTTTTCTCCCTATTTTGTCATTATCATTTTGTCAATGTCATCCCTACATTGTCAATTATCCAAATTGCCTTTTGAAATCAGTGTGTTCTTCTGGAAGAGACTAATGCCAAGTCTGAGAATCCAGGATGCTACAATGCAAACTTTTTCCTAAAACAAAAACCACTGGGCTCCTTGTGTTACACTAATTGTCTTTGCCACAATAAAAGTGTGCCAATTTTAGGTGGATGAACAGCAGATAGGTGGTGATTTTACGTTGTCTGAATTTTTAAAAATCTTTTCCTTACCTTGTTAGTGTTTGGAGAAGGCTAAATTTATATAAATCATCTAGCATAGCTGGGTGATAATAGAAATGTTCTATAATCAATAAATTGTTCACATGTGACTATTGAGCAACTGATCTATGGCTGGCACTTTGGAATTGAATTTTTATTTTATTTTAAATAACTTAAATAGCTACATGTGGCTAGTGCTGCAGATTGGATGGTGCACATTCCAAGACAAATTGCTTCATGTTACCTCAGGATAATTATTGGTTACATAAGAAAGATACATAAAAAGTTTTGTGACTAATCTTTTCTCCAGAAGCAGCGTACTATATATAGATCATGAAAACAAAAGAGAAGCAACTATTATTGGTGAAAGGTTTTTAATTAATTCAACATATATTTACTGAGCCTGTATTATGAACAAAGCAATACGCAGACACTGAAAATAGTACCGTATGCCTAATGATTCTTTTATTTTGTATGTAGATGATGACTGGTCGATGAATCTAAAAATAGCCTTTACTGTAAATTACTTTATTACTTTACTTTCTCCTAGGTATATTTATTTGACAGTGTATAAGTATATAGTTAAATATTAGTCATGTCAATGCACTGAAGGTGAAAAAAGGACAAATGTTCCAAGATTCAAAGTGTGTGCTGATACATTAAAGGGTCTCAGCATTCCCATATCTAAAATATCTATTTAACTTTTTCTAATTCAATGCTTACCAAAGACGAGTGGAGGATCACATTTCTCCCCACCTCTCACAAAATGCTTGTTAACACTAATTCCATGGAACACATTTTGGGAATTGGAGATTTATGCTCAGTAATTTTACAGAGCACACACAATCAAAAGCACCAAATCATCTTGGATAGTGTTTCACAAAGTGGTATTTGAGGACTGTAGGAGGCATGGGTATATTCTCAGCAGTCTACAACTTCTCTTGAGAATTTTGAAATGAGGTGATTTGACTTACATGATAACCTTAAAATGCTAATAAATACAAGCATATTACAGACCATGTTAAACATTTTAACACCATATTGCCACAAGATTTCTCTTAAGATTGGCCTGTCATTTTCTTAGGTTGGATTTTGAAAAAAAAAAGTTGGACTTAAATCATCATCTACTTCAAGTGAAGACCAAATAATGGTAGGGTAGACTGTACAAATAAAGGTTTAAAAGATAAGTGCTGAGAGAAGCAAACTATCACATGACAGAATTAAAAGTATATTTTATCCCCAAATCTCTAATGTAGCAAATATTTATGTCATGCATTAATTTCAAGAAAATGCCTTTTATATTACTATAATTTTAAGCTTACCTATTTCATGCTTTTGTAAATACTTTGGTTTTATAGATGTATATAAATCAAAGTTTAAGAATTTTCTATCTAGTTTTATGTTTCGAATATCACTGTACAACATTGTAGGTTTAAGTAATTTTATAAAGATATTTTGCAAAGTCAAAAGTAGGGGTATAGAAAATTTATGTAGGAACAGCTTTCTAGGATATCTCCATTACATTTCTGAATGCATCATATAGCATTCTTCTTAAATATTTAGCCAATATTTAAAGTTGGGTTGCATTCCAAGGCTATGTGTCATCTTTTAAATTTACTTTGCGGCCAGGGAAAAGTCTGGGAAGTATTAAAAACTCATTATGAATAATCATGAATTGACCATGTTCAATATCACTGCAGATAAATAATATCATTATTGAAATATTCAAGCATGGTACTGTTGGAATTTTTTCTTTCTCTATGTCTATTATCTTTTCTAAAAAGATGTATAAACAGCATACACATTATGTAAGGCATGGTTTCAAATATCTCTGAGAGGCAGTAAATTCAGATATTATCTTGATTATTTGCTCACTTGATGCACATTCTGCCTGCTGAACTAGACATTTCTACCTCAGTGTTTGAAGTATTTTAAACTCATTTAACCCAAAATTCAATGCTTGCACTCTTGTTCTAGGTCAATGGTGTCACTTCCATTCGCTCTTTCAAACTCAAAACTTTGTAGTATTTCTCCACTTTTTTCTTTTCATCACCTGACATCAGTGGTCAGCAAATCCTGCCAATTTTCTTTGTGACCTGTGCCACTGCTTTAGTTTAAGGCTTGAAGGCTTGCACCATTTCTCAGGTGACAACTGCAAGAGCTACCTACCCAGATTTCATGCCATTAAGTACTTTTCTTACGACTCTAGCTTAAAATAGAACATATCAGTCTTTACCAATGCTTCTCAGTTGACTTGTGTCTATGTGGCTGGCCTGGCTTCATTTGCTGAGATTACCACCCTACTGGTTATGAATTTATTGAAGGTAAGGACTCTGTCTCATTCATCCTTTTGTCTCAGTGTTTAACAGCTTCCAGAAATAACTTCTTACTATATGCTACCGAGTGGCAAACAGCACAGGCTTTGGAATCAAGCATCTAGGTTGAATTCATGCCTCCTCTACCACTTACTTAACTAAGTGACCTTGCACAAATTAAGGTTAAGCCAGTGAGTCTCCACTCTGGCTGCATTAGAACTACTTTAGGATTACATTAAAAAGTTCCTCTTCTTCCCAGTTAAATCAGAATATACAGAAGGTGGGGCTTAGGCAATAGCATTTTAAATAGATCTACAGGCGATTATAATACGTAGCCAGGGTTGACAATTACCTCTCTTAGCCTTAATTTATCATCTACCATTTGATATTTATTTCAAAGGGGTTTTGAGCATATAAAGTCAGAGTAATATAACATAGTTCCTGGCACACAATAAGTGGTCAGTTGTGAAATTAATACACAAATTCAATTTTCCTTATCAATTGCGATTCCCTAGTGACTCTGCCTTCCTTTAATTCCTTGGAATGCACCATGTGTTTCCACTTTTCTGCTCTCATCCTGTTCTTAGCAGATGTCCCTCAATCTTCAAGTCACACTCGAAGTCATGCATAGTCTCTCCAGGTATGCTCCTTCATTCACTACTGCATTATGGAGATGTTCTATCTTCATAGCACTTGTCTCAATTTATAATTACATATTGATTTAACCATTTACTATGTATACCCCCCACTGGACTGTAAGCTTCATAATGGAAGACCTTGATTCTTTTATTTTTCTTCTAATATCCTGGTACCTGCTAGGTGCTCAAGTGATAAGTGGGGATGAAGTGATTCATTCTGTAATTTTAAAAAGGTAAAAAATGGCAAAGAAAATTTTAAAAATGAAAAAAGGGCAATATTCCTGGACTTTCTGTATCTTTCAACTATATGTATCTGTCATAGTCCATTTTGTATTGCTATAATAAAATACCTTAGCCTGGATATTTTATACAGAAAAATATTATTCAGTTCAGGGGTTGAAAGACTAAGATCAAGCAGCCCCATCTGTTTGGCCTCTGGTAAGGGCAATCTGCCCACATTTTAACATAATGGATATGTAAAAGAGGAAAGGCCAGCAAATCCGTGAAGAATTCAACATGATCTTTGTCTTTGAGAGGCTGAGAGTCAAGAGATACTAAAACCAACAATACAATCAAGTTTTATAAAGGTTAGGGTAGGTATCTGTACAGGGAGAGGAGAATCCAAGGGAGGGAAAGATCGTATGATGACACAGGAAACAGGAGACCAGGGATAGGAAGGAGTCAGCCTCACTCTTTTTATAACAAGTTGCTTTCTTGGGGACTAATCCAGTCCTACCAGATCCCAACCATGCTGACCACCATTAATCCATTCAGGAGGGTGGTGTCCCTGTGACCTGATTACCCTCCATTTACCTCTAAAAGGTTCGATGACCTCAATTACACCACACTAGGGGACAAGCTTCTAGTACATGCACCTTGGGGGTACATGTCATATCTAAGTATAGTTGCATTCCATATCAAAATACTGTAACAGAAACAAAACCCTTCAAACTAGGTCACTTTTGAATATTTTGCATCGCAGCTATTGAGTAGAAAAACTGCCTTATTACTAAAATTTTTTTGGATGGCTTTTTTTTTTTTTGGATGGTTTTAATTTGGGTAAAGTTTCCAAGTCCAAAGTTATTAGAAGCTTGTGGTAAGGCTTAGTCATTCATTAATCCTTAGGCAATAAAGTCAGTCTAACAATATTCCACTTCAACAAGGCAAATAAAACTTTTGGGGGTACCTCTGAAGGTACAGAATTGTCAAATCATTGATATTTCTATCAGTGAATTCATTTAATACATTTTACAGATAAGAAAATGAAAGTCTAAAAAAACGAATTTATTGGACATAATTACACACATACTATCACAAAGCCAAAGTATAATTCAGGTTTCATGAATAAGGCCTTCATCAGCATTCCACAGATATTGCATCAAATTCAAAGTAACACAGTTACTGGATTTCTCAAAGTTCTTAACCAATTTATATTCTGCCATCAATTAATTTAGGCTTTGAATGTTTCCAGTGAAAACAAAAATTTATTCCAAATTCATGAGCCTGACATTCAGATCTCCTACATCTCCCCATACAGCCATCCACGTGCCAGGATCCATAATCCATTCACGTTTTCCCAATTCTTGAGCTTGAAACAGAATGCACAGACTCGCCATAACTGCATATTGAGCTTCAATACTCACCAAAAGGCTACATCTTCCATAAAAACCTAATCAAAGATGACAGTAGTCCTTGTAGTTCTCCTAAGGATTTTATACTGAACCTTGTACTGAAAGGAATCCCTGTATTGGATGTAAGATTCATAGGAACTAATGTCATATGATTATTTTTAGAACTTTGTCCCTCCTTGCAATTAATGAGTATGTAAACTATCACAAATTCTTTGCTAGGCTAAAATCTTTAATTAGGATTACATTGAATGCAGTGCCGAAGTGTTTGAAAAAGTTGGATTGAGGTGGGCAGGAACTGGACATATAGAACTCATGTTGTTTTAAAAAGAGCCATTTTGAAGTTACTGTCTCCCTTCTTGGCACTTTTTAAAACAAATCCCTCATTTACTTAGTAAATGTAGCCCAGATTTTTGATTATTGGTAGGAAAAACCTACAGGAACTAATTTTAAGAGTTAGCAAAAACAAGGGTTATGCAGATACTTCGACACTTTGTTGCAAATTTAGTTTTACTTTCCAGAAATAAATGTACTGATAAAAAAGATCAGAAACATAAATAACCATCTTTTGGGGCTGGGGTGTAGTTCATTGTTAAAGAGTTCTGACCCAGTAGGCATCAGGACCTGGGTTCGATCCTCAGCCCCACAAAAACAAAAACAAAATCATGTTGTTTACTAGTTCAGAGTAAACAAAAAGTTATTCTAGGCCCATGTTTCATTTAAAACTCTCTTCGAGGTTGTTGTAATCTGTCTATATCCATATTTTGGTAAGCCACCCAAAAAGGTGACATATGGATAGTCCCGGAATATAATACAATTGAGAAATTTTGTTTTTGCCTTTAAAAATTTGTTAATGAATGCCTTCTGGCTTTATATATGGCTTGCTTCTGCACTGGCTCACTTCCATTAAAAAAAAAAAAGTTTATCTGCACAATCTCCAAAGATCTGTTTGGGTTTGTTCATATTACAAACGTATGATTTTTAGATTGAACGGAAATAATCCTTTTGTCAAGTAAGAGGTTTGTAAGGTTTGTGTTCTCTCTACTTGGGAGTAAACCTCTGAAGCCCTTCCAGTGAACCCCCCCCCAACTGCATTACCTGTCCCTACGTGAGGAATGATTAAGAATGACAAGTGCTATGGAATGGTGATGACAGAAAAAGTCACTATGCTACCTACTCTTCCAGAGTAACTTTCGACTTAATAGGGAGAGGAAAGGAAATAAGAAAATAAGGGAAACGAAAAAAATGTGGAAAAAAACGAAAAAATGGAAACAAAGTCTTTGTAAATAGGGAAGGGTGAAGGGGGTGAAGGGAGGGCAGGGGAATGGGGAATAGTAAGAACCAAGATAAGATCCCAATGATAAATGTAACTATTGCTTGCTTTAAATGTACCAATAAACTTAATGGAAAAAAAAAAGTTTTGGCTTAATAAGGAAGAAAAAAAAAGCGCAAAGGGTAAAGCCGGGCAAACGCACAATGATATGGAGAGCCAGGGTCGTTAGCGGCAGAAACCTGGCCGCCCGCCCTCCAAGGCGGGCAAAACTTTTGGCTCCGAGATAACAGACGCAGAGAGCTACGCCTCACCCAAGAGTGCGTGTGTCAAGGCACGACTCTCTTACTCCGCCCACAGGGTCTGGGCACTCGTCACCATCCACCACTGCCTGTCAGCCGGCAACAGCTGAGCGCGCAGCCTTCCATCCCTACAGTTCACGCCTCCCGCCAGCAGCCCTCTTCCAGGAGACCGGAAGCCCTCCTACCCCGGCTCCCTAGTCCGCCGGCTTGTGCCCGCGGAAACCGGAAGCTCCTTTGCCCCGACCGCCGGTGCTCCGCGCCGAGGCCGCACAGGCGCAGTGGACCTCGGGCGGAGTTGTGGGCGGGGAGGAGGAAGAGGCAGAGGGGGGACGGGGGCCGGTCTCAGAAGATGGCGGAGGCGGGGGTGAGTTGGGGTCTCCCGGCACAGTGTAGGTGACGTGTGCTGAGGGAAGCGGCCTCACGAAGGGTGTGGCCATCGGGAAGAGAGAGACTAGGTTTTTGCAGCCTGAGAATCCTGGCGGCTGGTGTGGAAACCCGGGAAAACAGATGGGGCCTGCGGGACAAGGGCTTCGCTTATCTGGAGGGAGGTCAGCGAGGTCCAGAAGGGACAGCGAGTTCGGGGACAGGTCTTAAGGCAGGCCCGAAGCACAGTGGGCAATGGAGGAGTGTCGGAATGGGAAGAAGGCTGGAGAACGGTTGGAAGGACGACCCTAAGGGTCCGAAGGGGTAGAGGTTGGCGAGCTGTCAAACACTGAGTTGTCAGGTCTTGGTGACTTGTAGCTAGGAAGAAAGACAGGCTTGGGAGGCGATGGATCAAAATAAACTAGGTTTCATAGTAAATTTAGAATCCACCCAAATGATGTGACATTGAACTGAGGAGCAGGACTTCGGCATTCTGCGTTGGAATAGTATACTTTTGGAACAAGTGTGTGGGTACAATCAAGAAGAGCTCTTGTCAGGCCCTAGAAATAAGCTGATGATAGTTACTGGGATTTTAGTGGGTGTGGTGTCTAAATGGAAAAGTAAAGGGAACGGTGCTAAAATTTGTGATAATGACCTCTGCAGTTAATTTTGGAAAAAGTTGTTAAAGGATGATATTGGGTAGACAGTCTAGGAAAATATACCATGAAGAGTTTGCTGCTTTGTAGAATTGATAAGAAAATGCTTTGAGAAGGATTTGGTAGGCTTGACAGTTGGGTCACTGAAATTGACTAGCATCAGGAGTATAGTGGAACTGAGGATTGCATGCTCTACTCCTGGGTGCAGGAAGAAAAAAAAAATAAGAAGGCAGCCAAGCAGTGGCTAGATTCTGTTTTTCCATCTTTTGGGTTTATCTCTAATAGTGAGCCATTGAATAAAAATAAATGAAGGGGATACCCTCACTAATTGGGGTCCCGCAGAAGAAAGTAGTCAATATACTCTTCCTGCTTTTCCCTTTACTTCTTTGGCTGGACTTTATGTTCAGTGCTGTAGTAGGTTTTCTCATAGTGTGATTTTTCTCAGTAATTAGTTTATATCTGAGTGACCAAGCTGCAAGTCATATACATTTTTCAAAAGAAGCTGAAACTGATAACTGTTACTTTTACGATGGTTGCACTGAATAGGAAAGGATAACATGCAGTTCAGTTGTTTAAAGACAGTTTGTTTTCATTGTTATCAATAATCACCCCAACTACAGAGTAACTTTTTTAGGTATAAGATTTATATTTAAAGGCCATAAGAGGAAATAAATTCTGCCTGCTTATTGATTTCTTAGTGGGAGTTACAGTGTTTTCAAGACCAACTTTTCTTTTTCCTTACTAGAGGTTTTAATGTCCCTAGCCTGTGATTCATATATTTGTGCTTTTATTTAAGGACTCAAAGTGTTTCATTGTTTTATGTGTTTTTCTAATGTTAATGCTTATTTTGAGAATGCCATTTTAATTAAGAGAGCATGTAATGAAAAAGATGTGAGGTAGAAATTTAACTTTATTACTATTTAGTTGTGTGTCTAACCAAACACCCAAAGAGATGGAGTAATTGGAGCAAACATATTTCTGTGACTGCTAATCTGTGGAAGAGGAATGATGGTCTTTACTGGTTCTGAGGGAAGGGTGTTGCAATTATTAAAGTGCATCTGGTTCTTAAGGTTTCTAAGAAATTTTGTGTTTGTGTTTTTAAACACCTGTGCCTGTAGGTTGTTTCAGCGGTTAGCATAAGCTTTGATTTTCATTAACAAGGCCCAGAATCACTTATCACCTTTTTATTTTTCTAAAAGTAGTTGTGTCAGTCCATCAACAGGGTGTCAGACATCTAGAATAATATTTTTCTTGTATTGGTAATTGGTCATTGATCTATGTGAGCTATCCAGAATATCCACACTATTTTTGTTTGGTTATGTACTTCACAGAAATTGCAGATTGGGGCTTCAAAGTAGAATTTTTCATGTCCTGTTGGAACTTTTTCTTTTTAAATGGTTGAACATATTATTTTGGAATTAGTAGTAGTTTATCAACATGACATTAAAAATTCTTTCCTCTGTGGTGGCACTTAAATTGCTTTCCTATAGTGTTTGGAGACTGAGGCAATGTGGTGAAGTGAAAGAAAGTGAACATGGAGTCAGAATGGTTGGGTCTAATTCTGGTGCTTCCTGGTCATACTTTGTGATCTTACAAAGCTGGCCTGTCAACTGCCTACTTATTACCAAGATTTTCTTTGGGGATCCATGGGATATATTCTGTCCTTTAAAGTAGTATAGATAGATACCAGACACTTTTTCCTCTGATCAGCAAAATATTTTTCAAATAATCTGAATTTTTCAAATACAGATTTTGTTTTGTAAAAATGGAGAAACAAATTTCTTATTCATGCAAGAGTAATATTTAAATGTGTAAATATACTTTGTTTAAAAAAATCAGTAGATAATCAGAAAAACAAACTTCAAAACAAATTAAGCGATGCTTATTCCCTAGAGTTTTCCCTTTGAAACAACCCTCTTCCTTAATGGAGTGACTGATATAAACATTAGGAATTTGACTGTTGCACGTAGCTGGTGAATGATTTTGTGGAACTTCCTGTCCCTTTCATGGGTTGGGTCATTCCCAGGCATCCATTTTACATGTTTGTGGTAATAAGGTCCAGTAGTAAGGTCCGGTGGTACAGTCTTGAGCTTGTCAATTACAAGCTCAAATTTACAGCATGGCTTTTGCTGGTGAAGTAAGAGAACTGTTAAGTCACTGATTCCTAAGTTTGTTTGGATAATGAAGTTTTTTGAGTCCATAATATAAATTGTCGAACTCTTTTCTCAGAAAAATGCTCACATATATATATTGTTTTGTGCTTTTGTTTTGTCTTTTTGAGACAGGCTCTCACTATGTAGTTGAGACTGACCAGGAACTCACTATGTAGCCCAGGCTTGTCTTGAACTCACAGCAATCCTCCTGCCTCAGCCTCCCATGTGCTAGGATTGCAGGTGTGTGCCACCATGTCCGGCTGTGCTTTTGTTTTGAATGAGGATCAGATACTAGGATAAATCATCTCCTGGTTCCTTTCCATTTCTTAAATTTTAGAGTACCATGATTCTGAAGCATTACAGCTTTTATTTCTGTCCCCCAATAATTATATACTATCATATTATGATGTAGACACAGTTAGCTTTTTGGATCTCATTCAAATAAACATCAAACAAATATTAGGTTATTTTAAAAGAAAACTTCAGGGATGATTTATGTATGAAACTGTAAAGAAACACTGCCAGGAAAGGTTGAATAAGCATCTGTGGCAGAAAACATAAACATTTAAAAAAGTCATTAGTAGTCTCCAAATCGAATGAAAGAAAGAGGTTTCTAGCAATCAGTGGCTCTCACTTGAGACATTTGGAAGTAATGTGGGCACAATTTTGAGAGAGGTTTGGATTTTAATGCACAGAAGCCAGGGATATTAGATGATACGTAAGGCTTAGGCAATTTCAGACAACCATGTCCTATCTTGAATGCCAAAAATCTTTGACAAGTCCTGGCATGTGATTGAGAGTTGGGCGCTAGCACAGCTGAAATAACTTTTAAACTGAAGTTGGTTTGTTCTTTCAGTAATACTATTAAACATAAACTATCACGACCATTAATTCACTTTTGGAAAAATTTACATATGAAAACAAATGATTTATTGGGTTTGAGTTCCTCAGAATGTGTACTCATCCTCTTGAAGCTGTTTCAACAGCAGCAAAGTCAGGGATTTGCTCTGCCTCTGGCAGTTTGGGATGCCAGGAGCCAACTGTTGCTTTCATACAGTGTGTAAGTTAGTCATTTGTTTTTGTTTCGTTCTTTTTATTTTAGAACATCTTTTCACTTTGATCTAGTGCTTTTTACAAAATTTCAGGGTATTTGTACATTTGTTATTATCTTTGTGCCATATTTTGGTCTTCTACTTATACTGTCATCCATTCCTTGAGAATATACTGTGATTGAACTGGGTTTCTAATATTTACTCATTCTTCGGTAATCAAATAACTTTATAGAGACTCGTGGGCTGAAACACAGGTCTAAATGGTTGAAGTGGAATGGGACTCAGGATACAGAGGAAAGAGAATGAATTTTGGGATCAGTTAGAGCTGAAGTAAAATTCCAGTTCAGATCCTGCATATCCTGTCACCATTAATAATCCAGTTGCTAAATCTCTTTGACTTAGCAACTTCGCTGGTAAAATGATAATTCCTATCTTTATGATTATTTTGAAGATCAGAGTTACTGTGTGTCTAGCACAAAGAGTAAGCTCTCGATTAATGAGTGTTCTGTCCATAATGATGGAGATGATGGTGATGATCATCTGTGATCTGTGGCTACCTAACCTTGCTAAGAATGTTCAGAACGCATGACAGGATACCACAGCATGGCAAGGATTGGTTTGAATACCAGGTCAGGTGGAGATGTTTTCTGGACATTTTCAGCTGGCATTTAGAACTTTCCTGTGAATCCACTGTAATATGTACTATTTTCTCTGGTCCTCTAAACTGTAGGAGTCAGTTACAGTAAAGACTAAGTAGGTTGGTTGGTGAGGACTAGCTGAGGGACAGTTCTGGGCATAGAACTTTGGGTATGTCAGAGGCTTTGTTAAAAGGCCAGTTGTTTATCACATGGAACTAATAGGCTATGAAAGTTACTAGTACTTACAAATATTTTTATAATGATTATTTCTGATACTACCTTTATTCCTTGAAATTTATACATTGAGTTTTGTTCTAAAATTCATTTATAATGTAGTTTGAGAATTGGAAACTTAAGGGACAGTGTATTTTAAATGATGATTAGGTTCTAGAGTTGCCTTTTAAAAGGCCTGCTTAACCCACTAGTTTGATTCAAGAAGAGTTTCCCTCATTTAATTAAACAAATAGGAATGTGTGGAGCTAAGCAGAGGGTTAAGCAGGAAGCTTTCTGGGTGTGACACAGTGGGAGATATAGTGAATAAGACCTACATAAAAAGTTTATAATCCATAAAGCAACTCTCTGTATAATTACAAGGTAGTAATTGTAAGTGCTGTCTATGATTTTAAATAAATATGATTTATGCCCTGACTTGTAAAGATGCTCAAGATGTAGTGCAGTTGAGTAAGATGAGAGTAAATTACAAAAACAGCCTGAGTGGTATTTTCCTATTTAAAAACTACTAGTATTTATCGAAAACAAATAGAAAAATGTGTAACAAATCAGAGAGCAGAACATGTTAAGAACAAGGATTTTGAAGTCATTGATTTGAATCCCTGGTCCACCTCTTACTGTGGGCTTAAACTTGGTCAAGGGACTTAACCTTTCTATGCCATTTTACCTGTAAAATGGACAGAATAATTGCACTTAACCTCTTAGGGCTAAGTATTAGGGTACTTAAGTGAGGGTTAAATGAGTTACTATGTGTTAAGCGCTTAGTATGGCACATAGAAAGCATCACATTATTTGTCTTAAGTATAGGCAAAGGAATGATCACTCTATAGTTAATTTTTCCATTATTGTAACAAAATATTTGAGGCAGGCTAGCTTTATAGAGAATAGAAACTTATTTAGCTCATAGTTCTAGGTATTTAAGGACATGATGCCAGCATCAACTCTGCTTACAGATGGTAGTGCAGATAGAAAGCAAGATCACATCACCACACAGGACACTAGAGATGCTGGAGTATCTTACAGTTTCTTCCAAGGGTAGTGTCCCAGTTGGCCCAAGGCTCTACTTCTTCAAGTGTTCCATTTCCCAACATCAGCACACTGAGGACCAAGCTCCCAATTCATGAATGTTGGAAGACAAACAATATCCAAATCACAGAAACACTTTGGCCAGAGAAATAAACAAATAACTAGAATGACTGAGTAGAAGAGTTCTGGGTTTTAGAAGTCAGGAGCCATATAAGTAAGAAATCCTCAGAATCTAGTCATGAGGTTGTTTCTCTCTTAACCTTTCTTTCTTCTGCTTCCCTTTCTGGCTTTCTCATTGTTATGTTATGATTGCGGTTAGGGCAGGTGGGTTAATGTAGCAGTTGGACCTAGCTGTGGTCCTGGGGAGCATGCTCAAATCTGTCTTCTGTGGCTGCTGTATGTGTAGGTGAGTGCATGGTGGTCTGGTTTTTATGGAATGCTTTTGTGCAGCAATTCAAATATATAAGCAT
Source organism: Fukomys damarensis (assembly GCF_012274545.1). Lineage (NCBI taxonomy): Eukaryota > Metazoa > Chordata > Mammalia > Rodentia > Bathyergidae > Fukomys > Fukomys damarensis. The sequence goes on along the minus strand of NW_022900941.1, from coordinate 10,907,783 downwards.
TAAACATTAAAACCAGCCATTTTGTTCTTCTGTGGAATTGTCCTCACAAGCAAGTCACATTTTATTATATAAAATACATTATCTTCAGTCAGTAAGTCGATTTTCTATAAAATATAAAATACTGTGATTGATGGGCCAGGAGATTTAGGTGGAAGATACAGAGACCTGGGCTTTGATCTTTCTGATTCTATCAGAAGTATCTCAGATTACCTGCTGCACTTTTCTATGAGGTGAAATAAGCTATTTTTAATATTATTTTAATCTTTGGATCTCTTAGGTCACTTATTCTAACTTAGAAAATATAAGAGTAACACTTCATTTTTTATGGTATCATATGTATAAAATATTTTAAAATCTTTTCTTACTCAGTAATACCTAATTTAAATAAGTTAGTATATAGTTTGTCATTTCATTATTTGTCTTTTTAAATTAACTAGTAATGGAGTGAGAAAAATTAGAGGATCATATATTAGACACACATTGATTTGTTTTTCTTCTCTTTTACAGGATTTCTGGTAGTCCCCCTTTAGGACAAGATGTAGTACTGTTGAAACATTGGTCTGCTTTGATTCACAGACAGTTGATCTTTGCAGCTGGGAAGCCTTTCCTTTTTTATTTTTTCAGCTTACTGAACTTATGAAACCATGGCAGAAGGAGAGACGGAGTCACCTGGGCCCAAAAAGTGTGGCCCGTATATCTCATCTGTCACTAGCCAGAGTATGAACTTGGTGATTCGAGGAGTAGTGTTGTTTTTTATTGGAGTATTTCTTGCTTTAGTGTTAAATTTGCTCCAGATTCAGAGAAATGTGACGCTGTTTCCACCTGATGTGATTGCAAGCATCTTTTCTTCGGCATGGTGGGTACCACCGTGCTGTGGCACAGCTTCAGGTATGTATAGAATGTTTTGGCAGTGCATGGAAAGGAAATAGGGCAAATGATTGTGGATGTTGTCTCAGCAATAAACTTTAAAAAATCAGCTTTATTGAGGTATAATTTAAGTACAGAGTAAGTCCATTGTATGGACCTATTATAAGTGAACAATTCGAAGTGTTTGGGCAAATGCATGTAGTCACGTAACCACAGCCACAATACAGCTGTAGAACATTTCTGTCATCCCTCAGATTTTTTTAAGTCTTGCTGAAGTCCATTACCACCCTTAGCTTCAGGCTACCACTGATCTGATTTGTGTTGCCAAAGATTATTTTTGCCTGTTCTGAGATGGAGTATCAATACAGTCACTGATTTCTTCCTTTCTCTCACTATTTGGTTTCTTTGTGACCTGTGAACTTTTAAAATTTAACTCTAAAAACTAACCTGATTCCCTTTGGAATAAAGCACTTAACTGCTTGATTTTATTGTTTTTTCAGTTTATCTCATATGTCTTGTTTTTTTGTTTGTTTGTTTGTTTGTGGTTTTTTTGCTACCAGGGATCAAACTCAGGTCCTTGTGCTTGTGAGGCAGGTGACAGAACCACCGCACTAAATCCCTGGGCCAGTCTTTAGTTATTTTGCTGAAGATCATTTACTGCTAGGTTTTAAGAGTTTAATGCATATGCTGTGTTTTATTTATGAAGTAGATAAAATCTTGAAAAAATTGAATATTTTATTCAATTTTAAAGTTTTTTTTTTTTTTTAGATTTTGACATGTGCTTTTTCTTGGTATCTTTTTTTTTTTATTGAGTTTATTGGTACATTTTAGGGATACAGTACAGTTACATTCATTGTTAGGATCTTGTACCTCTACATGACAGGTCTTGGTTCTCAGTTTTTCCCCTTGTCCCTGCCCTCCCTTCACCCCTCCTCCCCTCCCCATTTACAAACACTTTATTTCCATTTTTTCATTTTCTCACATTTTTTCTTTTCCCTTATTACCCTTCCGCTACCCATCCTACCTTCCCTACACCTTTAGACCTTTTCTTCCCATTTCACAATGTCAGTCATCTTCATTAGGATCTTATGTACTATTACAGTTTATTCACACCAGAGAAACTATTCGGTATTTACACACGTGTGACTTATTTATTCCACTTAGGAGTATGTCCTCAATATGTATCCATTTTTCTATTAATGAATCTAATTTCTCATTCTTTATGGCTGAGTAATATTCCCTTTTATGGAAAAACCACATCTTCTTTATCCAGTTTCCAACTGATGGGCAAATGGGCTGTTTCCAAGTTTTAGCTATTACAAACTGTGCCTCTATAAACATGGGTGTGCATACATCACTATGATACTATTCTTTTAGTTCTTTTGGAAAGATTTGGTATCTTACTTTTAAATGTATCTTAACGGTAAATATTTAGAGAGCTCAATAAGATGATCTTTCCCTGAAAATCCTGTTAGTTATTCTGTATGTTTTTTTGGCGGTGGATGATGTGTAATGGATAGAGTGGAGCATTTCAAAGTGCTTTATTGATGCTGAACTTCCATAATGGATTAGCTTTTTCTAATGACTGAGATCAGTGAACTGCACTAGTATTTTATATAATAAAGTAGTACAAGGCAACCATAAACAATCATATGGTAGAAGAGAACTATGATTGAGACACAAAGTTGCTTTTTTGAACGTCCATATTTAATATACATGCATATGTTGAAACATAATGTAGTTCTTTCTTGGGTTACATCCTAGAGCCCGAGGTAGAAGAGTGAGTTCAGAGGGTGAGGTCAGACTGTGAGACATTTAAATGACCTCATTAAACCTATGGGTCTGTTGTGTAATTGTGTGGCATGGACAGAAGGACATCCTTGTGTTGAGGTATCAGTGTGGTTTAAATATTGATGTCTAACCACTGTAGTACTTACATTAAAAGGCAATGATTCCTAATTTCTCCAGAGTTAACATTCTCTGAGAGAATAGGCAAAAATAGTACAAAGGGAAGAAAGCAAAACTTATATTTTATCATTCTGTGTTATATTTGCTGCTTCTCATGTATTTTCTTTCATTCAAATTTAGAAGAGAAAAATAAATGTTTTCAATAAAATTTTCTAGTTATTTATTTTCTCCTGATACATGGCTCTGTGTGGCTGTCAATAGAAATATTTTGGTACTTGGAAGAACTTGTCTCTTCGGGGCAGGCACAAAGAAATCAGAGGAGGGAAATGTTACTTATGTTATGTCCCCAAATGTGAGGTATGTACTTAACCCCAGAGCTGTGGAAGACAGCCTCGGGAGAATGTACCTCTTGGACAGGATGAGGACATTGAGAGGAAATCAGTCAGTTCAGGATCCTAGAGCCAATGAGGGGTGGGGTTGGGTTCAAGAGTCACACACTGGGGAGGGGGGACAGAGAAGCTACTTACATTTCTCCTTACTCAGAAACCTTCCTTTCTAGCCTCCAGATACGTGCCAGACCTGGATGAATACGTGATGTGTGTTGCACATTCTGACCTAGGGCAGAGGAACTTGGCAGAGTTTCCATTTTTAACTCCTTACAAAGGGGAAAGGCTGCATCTGTTGCCTGTTGCTCTGTCCCTGTGATGGGGCCCATTTTTCACAAACTCACATTTAGGAAGGAAAATTACAAATATTAATACTAACATTCAGCCATTTGGTCCCTTCTTTTCTTCCTTTACTGAGCTATTAGGTTTGTCACACTTGTAAACTTAACCTCAAACCTTTTCATTTAGAGGATTTTTCATTTACATTTCTTGTTTAAATAGTTCTTCTGAATACCTGTGTTCCATAAGGTACCTGGGCAAAAGGAAGTAGAGAGACATTAGGAAATCTGGATTCCCGTTAACTCTGCTACCAGGTTTGTTGGATAGTATTTAGTGAATGAGAGTGAAGAGAATAGATTTGTGACAGTTGCCAAAGATGTAATATGGATTCCTCTATAATTTCTGTTCCTCTTACCCCATATTTTAAAGAAAATATC
>NW_022900941.1:10877856-10903760 GCF_012274545.1 Fukomys damarensis | reverse complement strand
TATTTTCAAAACCTCTCTAGGTTCTTACCATTGTAAGTCAAAAAAATTGATAGTCATCTTTTGATTTTCCTGTCCAACTAATGTTTTTAGACCTTTACAGCAGTTACCTTTTGGTAAGTCTCCAGTATCACCACTTTCTACCTGTTAGCAGAAGAAACTCTAGCACACAGTCCTAGAGAAAGCTAAGTCCTTCTTCAGGGACTAGTAGAGATGTCTCGTAAATTTCTTCTCATTTTCCTTTTCTGAGTTTCCTGCTTTTAGTTTAACAGTGCTTATGTTTAGAAGCTGATTAGCTTCTTTATGTGTGCAATGCACTGGAACTAGAATTAGAAACCTCCTGAGTATTATAAAAGACCACAAAGGAATCTTTATAAAGAATACATCAGAGAAAAATAGACAGCTGTCATGGTATGGGTAAAATAAGTAGGTAAGTTTCGTCAGATATCACAAGTAGCTAGTTTGAATCCAGACCTGTGAAAGCAATAAGTAATTTTAAAAAGAAAAGAAAAATAGAAAAACTTTTCCATTTCATCATGCACTCCTTCACTTGAGAGTTTTATAAGACCCCCCCTTTTCTCTCATTTTGTGCTTCCAGCTTCCAGGTTTTACATCTTTCTCTTTCTTGGTCCAAGAATCATCACTGCTTGGATTATCAATCTTTATCTTTCGGTCTCTCCTTTTGCCTCTGCTTCATTTTCTGTGTTGTATGCTGACTATTATAGGAAAGTTACTTCTCTCTGGGACGAATGTGATGGCATCATTTTCCTGATTCCCCAGTATCTGCAGGGTAAAGTCTCTATGACTTTATGGCTTTGTGTGCTTTTATCTTTCTTTAAATCTTTCTACACCCTGAAGCTCCTTTCAGGTCCAGAGCTTACAGTTTCCTGGTAACACTGCTTTTTTCAGCTGTCTCTTAAATTTGATGAGAGAGCCATTTCCATGCCAGTCATCTGGTGAGCACAGCCCATTCGTGGTCATCTCTTCTGTGAAGCTTTCCTTTTGACCCATCAGCACCCTCCTCCCCTCACCAGATGCAGGGAGAGGCCTGGGGCCAGTCCTTCTCCTAACACAGCGCTGCATTTAGTAATGTATGTGGTCACTTTGCCACTGGAATTATATCTTTCTTTTTTCTTTTAAATCTCCATGAAGTACCAAGAATAGGTAAATTGTAGAACTTAAGTATTTATTGAATGAAAACATTATTTTATTCTGTTGTAGTTTTCCATAGAAGTGTATCTCATTGATTGGATTTGTCTTTTCAGCCTCTCTCTCCTTGTAAAATGTCTAATTTAACTGTGTTCTTTTTATTTCCTCACTGCTTTAAGCACAGTACCATCATAAAGTAATGACTTACTATAGGTGATCTTTAGTTGTGGCAAACTGTAGCTAGTTTCTGGGAAAGCAGTTAAAGATATCACAAGAAATGTGATTTTTGCATCAGAGCACCATTTGATCAAACAGGACTGTATTTGCATATAATTTTACATGGACATAATTTTAACAGTCTTGTTTTTTCTTTTTAAAGCACAGGAAGGGAAAAGAAGCTCAGACATATTCTTCTGAGCTCCCAAACAGTGAAGCTTTACAGCGCTGTATATATTGCCATCAGATTCTGCCATGCCTTTATTTAAAGGAGAGGAAGAAGGTAGCTAATGGGAAGTGACAAGCTTCCTCGAGTTCTTCCTCTCAGTGAGCAGCCAAGAACCATGCATACTCGATAGATTTGATTTTTATTGGCAAATCCCAAAGTTGGCAGGTGGCAGTTTAAATTCCTTTTTGTGTTTTTGCTTCCTCTCCTCAGTTGTCTCTCACTTGCAATTCTGAAATCAGATGCATTAAAATGTAGTCAGTTTTACTTATTTATATCTTTCCACATACCTGTCAGTATTCCCCGTGTGATAATTCTTTACCTATGCATCAACTGCTGAAGAAAATTAACTTGGAGTACCTGCTCTTAGTTGATTTTATTCTGCAGTAGGCGAATCAGGTGGAGGTGGGGGAGAAAAGAGGGGTTAGGTATGAGTATAGGTAGATACAGATATATTTATATTGGTCTATATCTTTTTGTATCTCTATATTATATAGGGGAGCCAGGGGAAAGAGAAATGACAGCCGAGTTTTTAGTTTTATGACACCTTGAGAAAAAAAGCAACATTCATCAAGGTGTATTTCAATTAGGCGTGTATATTGCCATTTTAATTGTGTCAGAAAGAAATACTGTCAGTTTATCTTATAGGATTTTAGAGCAATGACTTTTAAATAGAACTAATATGAAACTTAAATTATGTAATAGTTGTCAGAGCTCTGCTTTGCTGAGATTTGTCTTTAATCTGTTAATTGTCTGTGAGCCATCTCTATTCAGAATGCTTAAATCAAAAGACTCGTAGACTAGAAAATACATGCATTATTGCAGCATCTCAGCTCCTGATGGAACGGTGGCCAGGCAGCCTGTGGAATGCTGTTCCTTCATTCTGCTAGCCTGTGATTTATGAAGTTAACTGTTTTCTGTTTTTCTCTAAAGATTAAATATAGTATTTGTAAGAGGTAGCTAGCTAATACTAAGTTGGGGAGGAGCTTCTGACCCCCCTCCACTTAGATTTTGATGCAACAGTTTCACTGTACATCGTAGGGTTTGGACATTTCAAAGATGCTTTCCAAATGATGTGACAGTTGTGTCTTTATTATCAGAATGGTAGCATAATTATTCTATTTTGAGGATGATTAGCAAATTAAAGCTGCCTAGCTATTGTTAAGTTTAATCAGTGGATGTACATTTTCTTTATAATTTGTTAAATAAAGTTTTGGTTCATCTAGTCCTTTTGAAATAACTAACTCAAAATTTGAAATTTTCTTCTACTTAATAAAATACTGAGGTTTCATAAATAGGGATTGACAGAATATTTTGGGTCACAATCATGCATTTTGTGTACAGTAACTTTTTATAATTAATTTCACAGTTAACATTCAAGATGTTCTTTTCAAAACTAAGAAATATAGTAAGATGATTTCTTCTTATTTTTTAACTTTGAATTTAACTTTCATCTGAAAATTTGTATTTCTGCCAACTATGTTTACTCCATTTTTTCTATGTGCAGAATTAATGTTACATGTGAATTTGTATTGGGAGTTTTCCTGCTTTGACAATGTGACCTACAGTCTTATAAGAACCCCAGGGTGGAAAGAAGTGTCAGGAAAAGGTGTAGAAGACTAACATGAGAAACCGATGAGAAAAGACTAATCTATAGAACAGAACAGCCAGCACCCAGAAACATTGTGTATATGATGAGGCTGTTCTATGTATTTGTGCTTCTAACTTCTCTTTTAGATTGGTGGCATTTAAAAGCATATTTCAGGGCTATGGAGGATTGAAAAACATTGCTTAAGTACTAACTGGTTTGATGCTTTTTAAGTGTCATAGATACTTGTAGTAGAAAAGTAGCATGAATCATTTAGTCCAGGCCGCTAAATTGTGAGTCATACACTTAAAGTGAATTGTCTATTAGAATTTAGGCTACTGTTGTAATCATTTACAGTGCTGTCTTCAGCAGTGGTATTGTCTCCTTTTGGGAGATAAGTTTAATAATCTCTGTGATTGATATTAAGTAACTTGAACTTTTTCTTTTTAAAGAATCTTTAAAATGCATATCATGGCCATAGTGATTCTTACAGTTTAATTTTTGTCAGTATAACATTGGAGATAACGTTTATTTTTCTTTTTCCCACAGCTGTGATTGGGTTATTATACCCCTGCATTGACAGGCATCTAGGAGAACCACATAAATTTAAAAGAGAGTGGTCCAGTGTAATGCGGTGCGTAGCTGTCTTTGTTGGTATAAATCATGCCAGTGCTGTATCCTTTATACTGTAATGAAATGTGTAGTAATAAAGCAGCTTCCAACAAACCAAAGATTAAATAGCCCCTTGCAACATTACTATTGTCAGATTGTGATGTGCCCACTTAGCCATAAAACACATGAATCATATTTTTGCAATCAGAGTAGTAACTACACAATTATAGTGTGAAAAGTAGCTCTTCATTTAAATCCCCATTATTTTGTGCCATTTAGACATTTTTGCACATTTGAAAAATTTATGTTTGTTCTAAATCAGGTTACTTAATTACTTCCATACAGTCTTATAAAACTGGAGCTTATACTGTCAAAGAATATTTTTCCTCTTTTTCTTCATTTAAGATTTACCTAATCTGTGCATGGTGGCTCATGCCTGTAATCCTGGCACTTTGGAGTTGAGGCAGGAGGACTGTAGTGAGTTGAAGGCCAGCCTGAACTACATAGCAAGACCTTGTCTCAAACAAACACCTAAACAAACATAAACAGACTTCCTAATAATGACATGTGATGACTTCAGTTATTATTATCATTATTGTTTTTTTAAGTAGTAGGTATTGAAGTCATTTCCTCTATATTAAACTACATCCCAGCTTTTTGTTTTAATTTTTTGTTTTGAGGCAGGGTCTTTCTAAGTTGTTAAGTTGCCTAGGGTAGGTTCAACTTTGTAATTATCCTGCCTCAGTTTCCCAGAGTGTTGGGATTGCAGGTTGTTGTGGTTTGTGTCTAGATGTACTCCCAAAGCCTTATGTGGTCATAGGTGGAGCTTTTTTTTAGAGGTAGCCGAATCTAGAGCATGTGATTGATTTGTGGTGAAATGCTAGGATTAAGGGTAGGTGACTACTGAGTCAGTCCACTGATTGCTTTGGCACCACCCTAATCCCACTAGCCTAGATAGAATATAAAAGGGGCAGAAAGAAGCTGCTAAGGTCCCCCCTGTTTTCTTGCTTAGCTACTTTCTGCCCGTTATGACCTGTGTTTCCTCTACGATGCCCCTCTGCCATGCCAATCTGCTTGAAGCCAGCTGGTTATGGACTCAAACCTCTACAAGCTGGAAGCCAAATAAAGCTTTCCGCCTTTAAATTTGGGTGTTGGCTATTTTGTCTCAGCAATGAGAAATCAATAAGATACAGGAGTTTTTTTTCTTAATTTAAAGAAGTTAAAATTTTAAAAAACAGACTGTCACTGTTTTTAATCAATATCAAAATATAACATAAACATTCTTTAAAGTGGCATAAATAGAAATATCTAACTTGGACCTTGGCCAGAAACTACAGAATCCATCAAAACATGTATACATCAGAAAAAGAAAAAATACGTATAAATATTTCAATACTAAATTTATTGAGACATCAGGAGATTAATACAAGTTATCTTTGTTTTTTTTCCTCTAAGGCATATATTTTAGCAGTTATATTATTTGAGGATTCTAAAATTTTATTTAATGTTTAATGAGTATTTTTATAATGTCCTCATGAGAAGGATAATGTAGCTACCATTTCCCTTCTCCCTCCAGAAAAAAAAATGTCTACCTTTGAATGTATTTTTTGCCCTCATAAAGTTTTTTTTTCTGTCATTGTTTCTGCTTCCGCTCCTCTTGTCTTCTTTCTCTGACTTTCCTTTTGCAAAAGAGGATCTGGAAAGTGTTACTCCTGTCTTGCTTTTTCTACAAGATTTGGTGTACATAGTGAAGGTAGCAGGAACCTTAGGACCTGAGAAGTCATAAAGTGTGACTCAGACTGTCTGAAGTTTGTAGTCTTATATTGCTTTGGGCTTGAAGCCAGCAGCGTTAGCTGGAGTGTGTGGGTCATGTGGCAAGTCAGTTCCTGTCCTTTCACCAGGTCTTCAGGCCCTTGTGTTACTCTTGGGAACAGAAACCACTGGTCCTGCAGGTCTGTGAATTTGAAAGTACCGCAGAGGCTGTTATTGTTTTGATTTTCTGTTTCCTTTTGTATTAAGGAATTTCTCAGCATGTTTATTTTCATGAGCTTTTTTGAGATTTAGAATTTTCTAAAACATAAATATAGTTGTTGGGAAGATTTAAAAAGATGGAATCACAGATTTTCTTATCTAGACAAAAACTTAGAAATCCCCTAGTTCCATGTCTTCTTTATAAAGATAAGATATATTGAAGTTAGAGAGGCTATTTATATCATTTGCTATTTTATTTACCACACCAGGCTGAAGCAGAACTGAGACCAGAGACAGGAGCTCCTGAATCCAGTCTAAGAACATTTCATTCTTTTAACCTAGGAGCCCCATAGTTATGCAGATTCCTCTGTCTTTTGGAGTAGACCTTTGTATCTCAGACATTTTACATATATATATATTTTTTTGGTTTTTTGAGACAGGGTCTCACTAGGTAGTTGAGACTGACGTGGAACTCACTATGTAGCCCAGGCTGGTCTTGAACTCACAGCGATCCTCCTGCCTCAGCCTCCCAAGTCCTGGGATTACAGGTGTGCACCACCATGCCTGGCTCTATTTTTGCTTTTAAGTTGAGAAATTTAAATAACCATTACTAGAATTAAAAAAAAATTATATACAATTTACATTTTGTTTCCTTTGTTCACTCTTTTCTTACTCTTTGAATGAAATACTTAAATATAGCATTTTAGCTGCCCTGTTTATAAAATCCAAAATGTTTATAACATTTATAGCATAGACTTTTCATGATAGCTTACTAAGTCTTAAAAATAACATGGTACTACCTTTTCTTTTTCTTTTTTTTTTTGTACTGGGGATCAAACTCACGACCTTGTTCTTTCAAGGCAGGTACCACTGAGCTAAATCCTTGGCCACTTTTAAGATTGGTACTACTTTTAAGATTGATGTATTTTACTTGTTTTCACTGAAGCTTTTTTATTTTGCTTATTAAAGTTAGCAAAGATGGACCCTGTTAACATCAAATGCCACTCTTTATGTGAATGTTTTTGTGCAGAGGAATCAGTGTTCAAAACCTTTTCTTTAGAGTTTAAGCATAATGACAGCTAAAGAATAAGAAAAGCTTTTCTAGAAAGCATGCCTATATGAACTGTAGGTTTCTTGATAAATGAAGTTTAAGCAAGGAATGACTTCAAGGGAGTGACATACAACAGCCCTCAAATGCTGAGGTGTCAGCAAGATGGGTGTTCCGAATGCAGGCTTGATAGAGGCGCTGAAATGGTGGTCAACAATGGGATGTTGAAGGTAGCAGGAAATGGTTTTATATACTGTTTTTTTGGACTTGGAGTTATAGCATGGCCCGTTAGTTTGGTTAGATAGTAGTACCCCCCTCCAAGGAGCTGGTTATAAAGCCAAGATGTGGCCTTTGGGATATAGATAATGCCCTTTTAATGACACTTGAAATTAATTCCTTTAGTGTAATCCTCTAGCAAAGAAATGAGAAAATTGAATTTGTAAAGCTTCTTTCTGCCCAGAGATTTTGGAGTAGAAAGGGGCTGTACATTTGTTAATAGATGCTTAAGTAGATGATGAAAATAAAATATCTGAGCAAACTATCCTATACCAGAAAGTCTCAGGCACCAAAATAGCTTGGCAGGTTGCAAGATAATGTTCCCTTCAAGGCTTTATCCTCAACAAATTAAAACTGGAACAGTTGACATAATAGAAAGGGATACTGTGTCCTTGGTACTCTTGTTTCTGAACTGCATTATTATAAAATGTGTCTGTCAGTAAATCATACAGAGAATGTGGTATCCTGTTAAATAGCTGTCAACTCTTCTGTTTTCAAGTTCCTGTATGATTTTCAAGTAATTCCAAACCTCTTTGAGAAGTAATATGGGTTTCCTTTTTGACAAAAGTATGTTCTTTTAGCAATACTAGTGTTCTGAAGCTTGTACTCACATTTTTAGCAAAGAAAGCATTTCATAAATAATGGGTCTGACTTTATAACTGGGAATGTATGTAGACTTTTTTGGAGAGATTATAGGTCAGTAGAATCTATTAATTAGTTCCCTCTTTGTACCTGGGATTTAGTAAATTCCAGATAGTTTTAATCCTATTTAGTCACATATATTATATTGAAAGATAAAAAAGACTTGAGTGTACTCAAGAATAAACCATTCTGGGCTTAGGACTTAGCTCAGTGGTTCTGTCGCTGCCTTGCAAATACAAGGACCTGAGTTCAATTCCTGGTACCAAAAAAAAAAAACAAAAAAAACAAGATAAAGAATAAATCATTCCCTCCACTTAGCATTTCTTATTTTAGAAAAGTAAATGGTAAATGGGTGATTTTTGTTACAAATTTTGAGATGGCTCTTTAACACTGATCTCAGAAAGTGGATTTTGACAACAACATACAGTTGTCTCTCACACTGGCTGCACTCTCCATTGGACTCTGGTGGACTTTTGATAGATCTAGAAGTGGTTTTGGCCTTGGAGTCGGAATTGCTTTCTTGGCAACTGTGGTCACTCAACTGCTAGTCTATAACGGTGTTTATCAGTAAGTATTATTCTTTTGGTGCTTGTTTGGTAGGTAAATAAATGATAACCACATTCAGAATTGAGATTTGATTTACAAAGTGACTTATTTTCATTGTAATTATCTTAAATGTACTTGCACTTCCTCTGTGAGTTGTTAAATATTTCTATTATTCTAGGTATACATCTCCAGATTTTCTCTATGTTCGTTCCTGGCTACCATGTATATTTTTTGCTGGAGGCATAACAATGGGAAACATTGGTCGACAACTGGCAATGGTAAACTAGTGCTTATTTTATCACTGTCCATATGAGATACAAATGCTGAATTTTCTCTAAATAGTGGTCCTTCTTTTAGAGAAGGCAATTTGTAAAGGCAGTATTCTTTGATTTCTCTGTTACACTTTCATTGAAATAAAACATTTGGAAGAATTTAATCCAGGTATGTTAAATGTAGAAAAATTACTAGAAAGGCCAGAATGTGTTAAGGATGAAAGTATATGACCACATGGAAAAATTAGATTTTTAAAAACTCATCTACAGGTTTCTATCCATCAGAAAGAACTGTTGTAAAAGTGAAAAGGAGCAATACTAATAATCACATTGGTACAATATAGATAAATTAGAACTGTTGCAAGCAAATCCAGTACTTTGATCATTTTAATTATGAAGGAAAAGAACATCACTGATAACCCCAGTCATTGTAGCAAAGGTTAGAGTGTAACATTCAGAGGCCACAGCAGTTTTATGAATAAGTACTGTCACTTAGGATTTTAACCAGCTAGGAGAATTGAGTGATTTATTTTGCTGTCTTTTTAACAGTCTTGCCACCCAATTATTCTAACTCCCTTGGTTTCCTTTATTTTGAATTATACATTCAAAAGTCATAATTCATACATTCATAATTCATTTGAATTATACATTTTTATAGCTGTACTGTAAAAATACTGTTTTGGCCAGAAGCTTTTGTAATGTGATAATATTTTCCTTTAATCATAAGGTGATTTGAAAAAACATTTTTCTGAGTTGACTACATCAGTCATGTCCTTAAGTTCATGGCCTTCCCTTCACTGATTTGCCTTACTGAGCACTAAAGGAAGCCTACTTTGCTTCATTTCATATTCTAGGATTGATCTAAATCATATGTTGCTATCATTTGCTTGTCATGCAGAAAAGTCAGCCATGCGCTGCTTTTGCCTGTGGCTCTTTCACTTCTAGAATGTGAATTAACCTTTCTTCTATAACATTTGTTATTTAATTGTGGTAAATGTGTAACTGTTGGATTCTTTGAGGAATAAAGTACACATACATCATTTATAGAACCTTTTTTAGTTTATTTGGAAATTGTAATTCAGAGATTTTATCTGTTAAACTTTTAACCTTTACTTTTTGCAGTATGAATGTAAAGTTATTGCAGAAAAATCTCATCAGGATTGAAGAAGGCAAAAATATATCTTTTGTACAGAAAAACAAGGAAAGGGCATGTTAATTATATCAACAAAACTTTGGACTGTAAAACTTTGGACTGTAAAATTGCCAGGATGCTGTTTTTCCCTTGATTGTTGTGTATAGGTACACAAACACACACACACACACACACACACACACACACACACACACACTATTAATGCAATCTGTGATTGCTTCATCTGTAAATCAGTTACAAACCTTTATGTATTTGACTTAAAAACTGTAAGATATATGTGAATTACATTAAAAATGTTAATTAGTAGATCAATTTTTAAATTAATTTTTTAAACATACCATACATTATATCACAATGTTAATGTGCCAAAATATTCTATTACTGTCATCAAGAGTCTTAAGAATGCTTTGAACAATTATTGTTAGTGAAAAAAGAAGAGGAAAGCCAAAAATAAAAAGCAAATGGGAAGCTGGTATTTTCTCTGTCACTTAATTGTTGTGCCTTTTTGTTTTTCCAGGCACAACAGTTTGAGTTATGAGTGCCCAAATGTATAGTCAGTTTTTATTTTGATGTTGTTTCAGAGAGTTTTGAATATTTCAGATTATAGTAAAAATGAGCCTCAATAGAGAATGGTTTGAAACCTGCATTAATGGATAGAGCCAAGAAAGTAATTTTCTGTTTTGATAGATTTTACTGGAGTTATGTGTAATAACACTGTTAAAATGTTTTGAGTTTAAATTTGGAAGAAAATATATAATTAAAAGTTAGCACATTTAAGTAGAATATATGTTTTGGAATAACAAAGTGACCTTCTGTATTGTCACAAAATGTAAAGTGGTATTAGCTGTTATTTGCAATACAAAGTCACACTACTTCAGCACATGGGACAGATAAGAAACTTCAAACAGATCAAAATGAAGTTTCTAATACTGTTGGGTTCTATAATTTATTGGTTCTGTAAAACCACTTTAGCTGTGCTTAGTCATATGACTGATTGTCAGTGGAATGCCTGGATTTGGAACCTCATTTTAAGCAGTCTGGGGAATGAGTGGGTGCATAATTTCTTATGTACTCATGTCCAATAGTGAATAGTTCACGTCTGTTAAAAGATGAATGGAGATGGTATTCTTTGCATGTTAAAGATGTTGGTAACAGTGTTGGGCATGCCTTTTTAATAAATAGAGCCATTTAAGTATGGTTTAAACATATTCTAAGCTAAGTTTCCCCTAGTTTTTCTCTTTAAAATGATCAACAATGTCTGATACCCAAGAACAAAATCTCCTATTTTGGCGAGCGTGTGCGTGTGCGTGTGCGTGTGTGCGTGTGTGTGTGATTGAGTGAGAATGTATATGTATGTGCATGTGCTTGTGCTCTCCTAGAATGTCATGTAGATATTTTAAATTTTTTGGTTTTTAAAACTCTTGATATCCAGACTGAAATCTTGTATGCCAAACTATAAAATGCTTTTATGTTTTCAGGCTGAAAGTGTAAAAGTCCTAAAAGGATTTTATATTAAATATGTGTACACAAGTTTAATATAGTGGTGGTAAATATACTACTGTAATTTATTGTTCTATCTTCCAGATAATGTTATTCATTTAGAACAAATAAGATATATTTTTAGAATCAACTTTTCAAGCACTATAAAATCTTTAATAAATTATAAGATCTATGATATGTTTACTTTGAAAATTGCTGTTAAAAGCAAGATGTATTAAATATGTAATCGTCACTTTGGCTCGTAGTCTTTTTTTCTTTCTCATGCTGTGTATTGGAATATCATACTGTGGATTAACTTTGTGAATTTAATGTTTGGGAATTTACTAAGAAATGAAGTAAGGACACAGTGTTAGGGAGATTAAATGAATGTCATTGGAGTTCTTAATTTCAGGTCATCTGGAAAACTAGAAAGGATTATATAGCAAAGCATAAAATAATTATAATATTTTGGTAAATATATAAATATATGACACTGATTCTTTCGTAATGAAAGAAATAGGTAAATACCTTTAACATTGCTATCTTGGCAGTGCTTCTTTCCTTTTGTATTTAAAATTATAGAAATCTGAATAGCCAAAAACTGGGACTAAGTTCTATAAAAACTCAAGGAAAATTAAGTTAGAGTCCTGCTGATGCTTCCGTTGCAAATTTCATTTATTTTCACCGAGCTGTTTTGTCTTTCTTAAGGCCATGGCACCTTTGCGTAGTACATACACGTCACATGTCTTCTGTTTTCTAGGTGAAATCCAGACTTGGTCAACATGATTAAATACTCTTGTGCTCACTTATTTTCATACTGAAGTATGTTCTGTGTAAAGCAGTTGCTGTGGTCTGAAGAGGGAAATTTTAGCTTTGTGTGTCTGAAAAAATCCATTTTATTTTTGAAGAACGCTAGCAGGCAGAATTCTAGGTTCAGCATTCTCTTTTTTCTCCTTCAGCACTTAAAAGATTTTTAACATCTTATTATACTTCATCTCATATGGAAGTCTGCTGTTAGTGTAATTTTCCTTCCTTGTATGCAGTCTGTCTTTTTACTCCAGGACATTTTACATTTTCTTTTTATTCTTAATGTTTTTTTTTTTTATTTTACCCAGATGTATTTACGTGCAGATTTGTTTTTATTTTCCTTGAATGGTATTCAGTGTGCACATTGAATATGTAAGTGCATATCTTCATTTCTGAGAAATTCTTAAATGTAGCTGCATATTGCAGTATGAACAAAAAACATGGTGAATGTTCAACATTTAAAAACTATTATAGTAAAATATACGTTGTCAGTAAGTCCCCTCAAAATATTCCCTCTTCCTTCAAATACAGTTAGCCTTCATTCCTGCCACTTTCTGAAGGAGTTCTGGAAATTTTGTTTCATGCCTGTAGTTGCACTGTTGTGGCTGTCTCGGTGTCCTGAATCACTTGTAAATATTTACCTTTTATGGTCATTTTAACTTCAGTGAAGAGCTAGAAGTTATGTGTTGTCAGATCTGGTAGATCAGGTGAATGAAGACAAACCTGTCCCTTGGTTGGCACTTTGCAGTGTCATTTGCTGTATTTTGGATCACCAGTTATAAGAGGGAGTCATCCACATACTGCCGGAATAAGTTGTGGGAGTACTTGGGGTCACCTAGGGAGCATTATACGTGAAAAGAAAAGAGGTCTGAGGTATACTAGCACATTGATACAGAAGCTGGTAAGGGAAGTAAAGGGGTCAGGAGTAGGAGAACAGGAGAGTTCTGTGGACAAGACAAAGTTTGAGGTAGAGGGCAGACGGTTCAGTGAAGTACAGTTGGAAGGGTGAATTAATCTTAGAGATAAAGGAGAAGATGGTATTCAATTGTTCTATGTTGAAAATGCTTTTGCTAACATGTTAATGTCTTTTAAAATATTTCACTGTATTCTATTAAAATACCTAATTTTTTTTAAAAAAGAAAAGTCTGATCATATACTGTGGCCCTGTTGGGAATGAGGGGAGCATGGGGCAGATAGATAACTTTGAAAGAAAGATTTTGGAGGGCTGGGAATTTAGCTTAGTGGTGCTGTGGCCGGCTTCCTAAGTACAAGGTCCTGAGTTCGAGCCCTAGTTTTGGAGTTTTGAACCACATCTACGAAACATGGACATAGGAACTGACCAGAGATGAAGAAAGTATCAGATACCTTTGAAAGAATACTGTTTTGAACAACATCTGCAAAAGTGTGGGAACTGACTTTCAGACAGAATTGTCAGACAATTTTGAGGCCATTGAAGACTCAGATGAGAGTCAAGATCAGATATTTGCAAGAGAGCCAGTCAACATGGTTGTGTCAAAAACAAACAAAAACCATGGTTGTGTCGTGGGCGTGGTGTTTGTAGCCACTGTGGAGTAGGCTGAGTCTAGTTTGAGAGTCACCATTTTAGTTACTTTTCTCACTGCTAAGACAAAATACCGGGCACCCACCAGTTAAGGGAGGAAAGGTTTATTTAGCTCACAGTTTGTAGAAGTTTCAATCCATAATTGCCTGGCTCCAAGGCAGGGTGGCGCAGCAGGCAGGCATTGAAGAGAAGAAACAGTTCCTGGTAGGTTGAAGGTATAAGAGCAACAGGAGCTGACCATAGCTCTTCCATCCCTTATATCTTATCCAGGTTACATAACACAGGTAGCACTCACACCCTTAATCCTAGTGTCCTTGATCCTAGCATTGCACCATGAATCGATTCTAGCATCACACACTCTAGATCCAGCTACCTCTGAAAAAGCCCCATCTATGATTGCATGGGGCTTTGCAGGGACATCTAGACACAAACCATTACCGGGGTATATGAAAAATGGATGGAGGCTCTTAATAAAGGATCCAAGATATACATCATGGAATGTAGGGCAGATGGGGGAAAGAAACTGAATCAGGAGTGCTGATCTGATGGCTTGAGATAATGAGGTAAAGACAAAGGACTGCAAATCAAAGGAGATCAAAAGTCCTGCGTCATGGGAAGGTGGTGGGTGTGGTATTTGTAGGCAGAGAATATAGTGTGATACTTCCAGAGTGATCTACACAAGTGTGTTTACCGAGGTCACTGGAGTGGGTGGAGATGAACAGCAATGAAGTAGAGGTGTGTGGCCTGGATGTTGTACATACCGATTAATAATGATTCAGAGGTCAAGTGGAAAGGAAGGGAGTCAGTACTCTTCTGCTACTGAGTGAAATTACTATCCAGTTGCTTTGCTTTCATCGGGGTTTTAACATCTCTTTCCTTTTTATTTATTTACTCTTTTAGGTATTTATCATCCTAATATTTTGAAATTTCACACCACTATGTGGAGAAGTCTTCATCTCTTACTCCTGTTAAGAGGCATCTTTTTCTGGGGACATTTTCTTCTGTTTTTTTTTCTTGGTATCTTATGTGTATTTTTGGGGGTGTTATTCAAGAGATCTCTTCCCTTTTGTTTTTGTCCTCTCCTTATGCTTCTTAGCTTTTCTTTTTCATGTTACATTCTGGAAAAATTAAATGTATCGTCCAGCTCCCTGAGTTGGTCTTCACTTGTATCTATTCTGTGTTTGGCCCATCAGTTGAGTTTCTAATTTCAGTGATCACAGTTTAAATTTCCAAGATCTGAATTTGTTTTATGGAAGTGTGTTGCCATTTTTGTATCTTTTGAGGTTATTAATTACTCTTGCAAAGTTTTAAACTTGTCTAAAGAGCCACAGTGGGGACGGGCAGGTAGAGCCTACCACTCATCAGTCTCTGGATGTAAACGTTCCCTGGCTTGCCTTGGGCCCACTGCTGTGTGCCGTGGGCGCATTCACCACTCAATCAGTTGGCAGGAAACAAGCTGTTTCCAGCTAGCCATGGCTAGTGAGAAATGTTGAAGGGTTGGCCAGCCTGTTCTTCCCCAAGACCCAGCAGGTTAATCACCCTTGGCAATAGCTCCAGGCACCAGCTTCCTCTACGCTTAGAAGATCCCGTCTTCACATTAGCGAATTGTCTCCTCGAGTGCTTCCCTCCATTTATGTGCTCTCAGTTGTTTTCTTCCTTTCAGAGAATCCTTATATTTTCTGGTCCGTGGAAGATACTTTATAGTGCAGTTGTGGATTCCTTTTCTTTTTAAAAAAGTTGTTTAAAGTTGGTAGGAGAAAAAAGCTTCACCTTGCCTAGTCTGTTCATATGATTTGATCTTTCCTACCACCTACCGATTCAGTTTCTCCTTTACTGAGGATTGAACCCAGGACCTCACAAACACCTGAGGTAAGCAGTCTACCACTGACCCCACCACTACCACCAGCTTCTCTCACCATGTTTTTTATACCCCTGAATCACTCCATCTCTAGCCATTTGTGTTTACATTTCAAAAACTCAATTTAGTTAGGAGCCAAGATAAACAGGCGAAGTTAGTGGTTTCTTACTAGGTCTCAAGAAAATAGAAATCACCTCCCCCCCTTGAAATATATGTAGTACATTCTGTCCATTTTAACAGCAGGAATCCTAGTATCTGCCCCTGTATGCCTCCCTTCTTTTCATCACTGGTGAGATCTGTGTGAAACCTGTCATCCCTCTCTGTGATTTACAGGATAGACTTTTTGAGGGTATGTCAACTGTTCTGAAGACAATGTTAACTATCAGATTTGGCAGATCAGATAGATAATGATGTGTCTTGGAAAGACTGGGCTATTGATGAGCCTCTTGTCAAAACTGCCGTATATGGGTGATTTTTCCTTTTCACGGTTTCCTTGCTTTCAATTTTTGTAAGGATTTTCTCGAACAAGAGGCAGTTTTGATTCCATATCCAAAATGCTCTAGCAACTGTGTCCTATTCTGCTTCCAAGTGGCAGAATTTGTAATTGTTGATCATTTCATGGCTTCTCTGAAGGTGGGATTTAAAAGTAATGAGCAGTTGGCAAAAAAAATTGCCATTTAAAAATAATTCCTTTTATTACTCTCCTAAAATAATAAATTCATTCAGTATTACTATGCTTCCATGAATATTTGTAAGGTTTGTCTTTCTTGTACAAAGACTTTTTAAGGAAATTTGTACAGAATATGATCGTGGACCAATTCATTGTCATGAACAGTTGAGGAGACAATGGAAAGGAAGAACTCAAGAGCGGAGACTGTTTTATAAGAAAAGTTTATAAAATGCATTTCCTGGGATTTTTTCTGCCACTGAATGAAACTCATGTCTATTCCCTTTATAGTCATCACATGTCACTCCTAGATCTTCTGGGATTGTCTGCTCAAAGGATGGCAGTGGCAGTTCTTCTTTGACACAAAATCTTGCTGTTTGTATGAAAGTTTCAGCTTTTCCAGCAGGACATTACAGCAAGACAGAGTGCCACCCCATCACCTTAGGACTAGCAGGATGCCCCTGGTGTGCAAGGCCTCTACACACCGATTGTAGGAAACCTGCAGACTGACAACCTTAACATGAAGTCTAAAGCTGCTTATAAAGACAATCCTTTGTGGAATTTCCAATGCCTCAGACCTGATACATGTCAATATCATGCCTGTCAAAGAGAAAGCAAGCCAGTACATATTGAAGCAGTATTTTTCCAAAATATATGTACAAGTCATGCTGAAGTTTGATGAGGTTAAGATATTTTTTTGAGAAAAAAATACATTAATGAAAAAGAAATCCTTGATATTTTTACCTGACTTTGAAACTGTAACTTCTTTTCATTAATGTATAAATTGGCTGGTGTGTTAGGGTAGGAGTATGTAACAAGAATTTAACCTTCGAAATCTCAGCTTGATATACGAGGTTTATTTCTTACAAATGTGACATGAACAGCCTGGATCATGGCAAGCTTGGCTCCATGGCATATATTGCCCTACCATGAACATGCCTTGCGTATTGCCAAGAAGGAAAAGAAGGGGGCAAGTGCGTTTATGCCCACTATTCTGTAGTTGGGCCCCAAAGCAATATACTGCACTTCTGCTCAGTGCATTGTTCAAAACATCCCATGGCTTTAACCAACTACGGGGGGCGTTGGGATGTTAGTCTGTCCCCTAAAGGGAGGGAATAGCCAAATATTGGTAATCGCTAGTAATGACTACCACCATTAGTGCAGAGCAGTATATTCTGTTCTCAGTAAAATAATCTCTTCTCTAGTGATCCATAGTGAGCACATATAAGAAAAAATATTTTGTGGAAAAATTTAAAACAATGAAATTATGCTGTGTAAAATATAAACTTTGTATCTAAGTCCTCTGAAGGTGAAAAAGAAGAAATGGGTTCACTTTTGCTTGTTCCTATCATTACAAAGGAGAAATAAGGGGAAGGGAATGAATCAAATGTTTCCTTTGTGCCTCTTAAGATCACTGTCAACAGACCCTTGTACCAGTCACTGTGATCACTGTCAGCAGACCCTTGTACCTGTCACTGTGATCACTGTCAGCAGACCCTTCTGGGTATTGACCCCCTTTTATAGCAGCTCACATACATGCTTTTTGGATGGCAGAATGGGTTTGCAAACCCTGGTCTGACTTCACTCCCGGAACCAAGAAGTGTCCTTGTTACCACACTATTTATGCTCTCTGTAAGAGCATAAGACCCTTATCTGCCTGTGAGTTATGTTGCATATGTATCTTCAACAAATTTCTAGTACCATTGCTGAGAATAAATGACCACAATGCAACCTTGGATCTTTTATGAAAAAGTGAAGGACTCTACAGACATAGGTTGAATATCTTCCTTCATTCTGTAACCAAGGTTAATAAAAGCATTCCTGGAGAACTGTTATGGCTTGTGTCTAGACATCCCCTAAAGTCTCATGAGCTCATAGGTAGGGATTTTCAGAGGTCACTGGATCTAGGGTATGTAATACTGCCATTAAGGCTGTGCAATTCTAAATTAGTCCACTAATTGTTTTAGCATAATTCTGCTTGTGGATAATGGGAAGGCCCACTCTGGGTGAGGGTGGCACCACCCTAAAGTCTTGCAGCCTGGATGGGATAAAAAGGAAAGGGAGATTTGCTTTGCTGCCTGCTGCCTCCTGCCTGCTGGATGCTTTATCATGGACTGTTTCTCCTCTGTGATGCTCTTCTGCCATGCCACCCTGACTTGGAGATAGTCAACAACCCAACTATGGACTGAAACCTCTACAAACCAAAATAAACCTACCCTCATTTCATTTGTGGGTGTCAAGTATTTTGGCCCAGAAATGAGGAAGTAACTAAGACAAGAGGCTAAAAACTCTCCATTCTGTGAATGTCTTTTACTCAGTTTATAAGCCTATCTCCACATCAGATATTTCACTGTAACCTCTACAAACTCACCCCCATATGGAAATCTGAAAGAATAGAAAAGAATTTTAACAGGTTTTGACATTTAACCTTTTAAAAGGTTTACACTAAGAGAAGGTTGCTTGAATTATTGTCCTAACTAGTACAGTTTTGATGTGACCCATACTACATAAGTACTATTCTTGTGGAAGCCTTGTAAATCAGTTGGTGCATTTGGTAAAAAGAAGAACAGAATGTTTACACACTGGTCAGGAAAGATTTCTGAAAAGTACTTACTAGGCTTGAAGGGGTTGACAACTTCAAGAGGCAACAGTCTTGCTCCTGCAATGGTCTGTTAGCTTTTTGTTAACTATAATGAAATACTTAAGACAGCTACTTTATAAAAGGAAAATTTATTTTGCCTCATTGTTTTAGGGTCTGGGAATCCAAACAACAGGACACAGGCTCTTGTTGAGGATACTCTGGCTGCATCTTATGTGTATGTTTCTGTGTGGTTTCCCTTCCTCTCCTTATAAAATTACCAAGATTTAATCATGAGAAGCTCTACCCCAGAAATCTCCAACATGGCCTATTAGGAGCCAGGCTGTCCAGCAGTAGCTGAGTGGTGGGTGAAGGAGCAAAGCTTTGTCTGTATTTACACCTACTCTGCATTGCTGAATGACCATCTCAGGTTCACCTCTGTCAGATTAATGGCAGCACAAGATTCTCATAGGAGTGCAAAATCTGTTATGAATTGTGCATGCAAGGCATCTAGTTTGTATGCTTCTTAGGAGACTCTAATGCCTGATGATCTGAGGTAAAGCTGAGGCAATGATGCTAGCACTGAGAAGGAGCTGCAGATGCAGATTAACATTAATAAATAAATTGCTTGCAGACTCATATCAAAACATCACAAATGAATGACAATTAAGCTACATCTGATGGCAGGCTTTCTAATAGCAGGTGAATTGATGCATTTCAATTGCATAGCTGCATCTGGTGGCAGAGTTTAAGGCAGAATCTGATGCTTATTTTGGTCCTCATGTGCATTGCCCATTTTATTTGCCACTTCCATTCATGCCTCTTTACTGTGCTGTGCACTCTTCCCAGTCACAGTTTTGGTAAGTCCACAAGCTAACCCTGGCCAAAATGAGTAAAAAAATCTAACATCATTGGAGTGTTTCATTGTAAAGGGGAAAGATCCCCCCAAAAGCATCTCTCCCTCCAGTCCTTGAAAATAATTGTCTTCCATGAAACTAGTCCCTGGTGTCAAAAAGTTTGGTGACTTATGCTCTACCCCTCTATCCAAATGATGTTTCTAATCACTTTTCAAAGTTACCACCTATGTATACCACAGTCAAATTGTTTCCATCCTCCTAATGCCATTAACATGAGACTTTGGGGGATTAAATTCTTGCTTAAGATTGCTGTGATTTGCACCTAGATCCTCCCCCTAGTGTCCTAGGGGGAGCTTTGGGGAGGTCATTTGATCACACAGGTCAATACTCACCAGTGGATACATGAGTTTATAGCTAAATGTAATGTTGGGAGGTGAAGCCTGGTCAGAGGAAATGGGTCACTGGGCTGGCCTAGAAGGGTCTATCTCCCTCCCTTGAGCTCTCTCTCTCTTTCTCTGTCTGCTTTTCACTGCCATGCCATGGGCTGTTCCTCCTCTGCCATGCTACTCTGCATTTGAGCCACCTGAATATGGACTGAAACTTCTACAAATTGTGAGCCAAAATAAACTTTTCTTCAGAGATAAGTGTATTAGGTATTATGTCTCAGTGATGAGAGAAACAACTAAGGGAAGCAAATTGCATTTAAACTATAGCAGATGAAATAGAAAAACCACATAGACAAATAGTTAAATATCTGGTAGTAGTTAAGACCGCTGTTAGAGGACTTGTAGGAGACAGGACTTAAAACAGGAATCAGCTTCCTTTTGAGAACTTAAATGGCTGTGGTAGAATCGACAAGCTGGGAAAGCTTCTTTTAAGGTGGGGTACAAATTTGCCCCAGGGGGTTACATTTTGGAGGCTATAAGTTGAAACTGCCTCATCTACTGCAGCTCATAGTCTAGTTCACTCTCATTATTAAGCAATGTTGTCCAAATTTTAATGAAAAAGAATATCCTGAATTTTATCAAGGAGTGGAAGAGAAATATAACTGAGGAAGTCAGCCTCAGGGGTTGATCAAATCCAAATTAAAACTCTGGCTGACTTACCTCCAGATTGGGACCCAGGAAAGTATCCTTAAGTGCCTCGGGACATAGCTCAATGGTAGAACACTTGGCTAGCAAATGAAGGGTTCTGGGTTTAATCCTTTGAACCCTCTGCAAAAGCAAGTACCTCAAGCTGTCTATACTTTAACCTCACTTACAGGAAAGAAACAGTATCACCTTCTGGAAGCTGTTGACCATAAATGCAATCATTTAAAGAGCTTGTCTAATAAGGGCCATTGTCTTAGTTACCTTTCTCATTGCTGATACTAGATACCTGATAGCCAACATTAAAGGAGGAACAGTTTAGAACACAATTTGTTGAGGTTTGAGTCAATAATCGGTTGGCTTCAAGGCAGGTTGGCATGGCAGACAGGCACTGCAGAGGAGAAATAGTTCATGATGGTCAGAAGGTAGCAAAGCAAGCAAGCAGGGGACCTTAGCAGCTTCTTTCTGCCTCTTTCATATTCTATCTAGGCTACTGGGCTTAGGATGGTGCCAAACCAATCAGTGGACTGATTTAGTAATCACCCACACTTAATCCTAGCATTGCACCATGAATCAGTCACACACTCTAGATTCAGCCACCTCTGAAAAAGCCCCACTTATGACCACATGAAGCTTTGGAGGGACATCTAAACGCAAGCCATAGCAGCCATCCAGTTAAATATGTGTTCCCTTCCTTTCCCTCCCTCCTTATTCACTTCAAAGCACAAGGACTGAGCCAATGCGTGGGTATTTCTATTGAATTAAATGCTTGCCTGATGTTTCTTTCTAAGTGAGTGGAAGCATAATGCATGAATCCACTAGGCCTGCTGACCACCTTGCCACAGCTGCCGCCCAGGGGTAGTTCACAGAGAATAAGATCCCAAAGATACAGGGCAGGAAACTGGCCAGCTTCTAGTCTATTGATTAATTGATTGCTTGACAGAAGAGAAGGAGAGTAGGCCAGGCCACATTGGGACTGTTGATCATGGGGGAGCTTGGAAAGCGTGCCCCTGTGTGCCACGAGGCCACCAGGGGAAAGGAAGTAGTTGCAAGACAGGAAATTAATTCTGTACACATCTTATTTTTGCCTAGGGATGATGGCTGTCCTCATACTTTATAGTGTCACCACTGTGAAAATACAGTTTCCCATAGGAGGAGTCACATTTTAATTAGCTATAAAGTGCTTGATTTTTGACAAACCAGTCCTTTTCTCTAAGCCTCATCATTTCGGATTACTTTTGCCCATGTCCGCCACTTGCCTGCTCTTTTCGTATGTATCAGGAGGAAACCACCAAGCTGCCTGGAAATCCTATTACCAGACCTCGGGATATTAATTGTTAAGTCTCCCCCACAGTTATACAAGTGCTGAAAAAGTGACTCTTTTTCAGTAGTGTCCTGTCAAAACGCCAGGCACGGTTTGTTTTTGACATTTGCTGCGACTGTTAAATAATAGTCTTGCTTCTGTCATAGCTAATGTTGACTTGAAGGCATTTGTGGGGCATTTCTCAACTCCAGCCTTAACAATGAGACCCAGGTCTTGACAGATATTTTTCTTGTTTCCCCAAGGCAACTGGAGATAAGGATGGCTCTATGAAGTCTTCAAATGGGCACATACAACCTAAAACTTTAGATCCAGTTTGGGTGTGCATAGGCACACACACAGACACACATCCATACAAGTTCCTGACATTTTTCCATCCTAGGACTGATGCTTAAATAAGTTAAGAACCCCTCAAATATGGCTATTTTGCCTTGGTAAACTTCTACCAGCTACAGTGTCATATTTAATCGCAGATCTCTTTAAAATCAATAGGCATTTTTATTGTTCCTCTATTTGTAATGAGGCAAGCCCCTGAACACTGCCTAGCTAGCTGCGTACCCCATGTGCCATCTGTCAGAGAGAATCTGGCTCTCCATGCCCAGCACTTTCCTGTGTTGCTAAGTCATTTAAGGCTTTAATTTATGCTCCTTTTCTCTATTTTTGTGCTTAGACATCTTATAAGTTTTTCATTTTGCACTTTACAGGTAAATATGTAGAGACTCCCTTCTAAAGAGACTGTTATATCTAAAATATTCACGGTCTTTGAGGTAATGTAAGCCAGGGCAAGAAAAACAAATTGGGAAGAGCAAGTGGGAACTGTAGAAGAATTCTGTCAAATTGCATAGGAGTTGGCATTATTTGTATATGAAGAGGCCAAGAAATTCTCAGTTGGTTTCAAAATAAATGCCAGAAGAATGGTTAATTATGCAAGATTGCTTTGCATTTCCAGAAGAATAGGAAAATATTATTCATTAGGATTTCAAAAACTAAGGCAAGTTGGGTTTACATATGGAGCTGCAGATTATAAATGTAAAGCATCACACTTTTCTCTGACCAGAACTATGCCTCAAAATTCAATTTCACCTTCAATTATAGGAAATCATTTTTACAAAATTTGAGCGTATGAATTGTTCTATCATCACTTCTCACATATTCTCTCTCTTTCTTTTTATAGGGAAGCTAAAGTTTATTTGGGAGATTAGTGTTAAATGGCCACAATTTTTCTTGTGAGAGGAATGCAGGTTCCCTTAACATCCAGATGTGACTATTCTGTGATGATTCATGTACGTCACACATCCACTTGGCTGACATATAAGATTCATAAAGAAGAATAGACTGCTGGGAGAGACCGTAGGACTCATCCAAGACCATCCATTGCTGTCATTTTACAAACACAGAATAAAAAACACACATTGGCAAAGTGCCTGTTCTAAGGCACAGAATTAGCCAGTGGTAAAGTCTAACATTTCAGTAGCTTTAATAGGACTTAACATTTCAACTCATAAAAGATGGAAATTTAATTTGAAAACCATGCAGCATTTACAGCAATATAGCATATCTGTTGACAAGTGGTAGGAAATGGGCATTCATGAGTTGTAAATATTTCTATGATAAAATACATTTATTTGTAGACTTCAATAGTAGCTGGTAAATAGTGCTATTATATGCTTTACACACACAAGGTCACTTAATTATTAATGAATAAAGGCACATGGTGTTATTATTATCTCTCAAGTAAAAGGCCAATACTTTGTGAAGTCAGATCCTTGTATGCGAAGAAACAGGATTAGAGAGATTGCGTATAACTTGCCACGATCACATAAGTAGAATACGCAGCTGGGGACGGAACCGAGCCCTTATTCTTCCCAGAATGCATCTACACAGTCAGTGGAGTCAGCACAAAAATTGTGGGGAAATCTGGCTTCTCTCCATAAAATGTTAAATATTAAACATATATGTGGAGGTCATACCTCTGCCCCCTTTAGACATTTTTTTTAATTGAAGTAATGAACAATTTCACTAGCATAATGCTTGGCAAAATATGAATTCTGAGACTGAAATATACTGTTTTTTTATATTCAGTAAGCTGGATGTCTTAAAAGAAAAGATGTGGGAAAAGATTATGTGCTTTGCAACTTTAAATTAGGATGGAGATATTTCCCAATTGGAGAATTGGGTTAAATAGTCTTATAAGGAATAAACAGGATGTAAAGTATACCCTACCAGATAAACTTTCATTTTTACTTATATTTTAACCAATTAACTACTCTATTTTCTTCATTTTAAGATTAAAGTAAGTGTACTGAAAAAAAATCTACAATGTAGATATGTCTACAAGACAATAACTGTGAAAAGGACTTGTTATTTTCTAAATTTCTATTAAATTTGCATATGAAATCCCCATAAACATTTTATGTGAAGTTTGGAGGGATTTCTGCATCCCTTATATTTTGATACTTGTGACCTTAAATGAAGACAGGGCAGAAAAGATATGACTGTGTCTCATTGTCAGATCAGGGACTATCATTAATGGATAGAAATGGAAGAGGTTAACTATCTCCCCTCTTGTCCCCACTTCCCCATTGTCCTGAAAAGGACAGTCCCAGGTGATACACTATAGGCCACCTTCCCATTCACACACCCTTCTTAACTAGGTGACTCAAGAGCCTACGGCTTTAAGATCACATGGAGGGATGAGGTCAGCTCAATGGTAACTGAATGCTGACAATTATATTAGTTGGGGCTTTTGGGGTTGTATTTTAGAAAATGTCTGATTCACAATGACTTAATCAAGAAATAAAATTGTTGACTCATGAAATGAAAGGCAAAAATTGGCTTCACATATTCTTGGGATTCAGATTTCAAAGACTGCTATCGGAACTTACCTTTTTCCTATTCCTTCATCCTTTCTGCTGAGGTGGTGTTAGCCCTGGACAGAGGCAGCATGGCGGCAGCAGCAGTGGCCTCGTGTCCTCTTGTTCATACCTACTTTTCAAAAGCCTCAGCACAAGTTCATCATATTTCTTGGCTCTTGTCCCGGCAGGTGTCCATCTTTGGATACCAATCCCCATGGCTGGTTCTGCACAACAGGGTATGATGACAAAATTAAATGTGAAAGGAAAGGAAAGTAAGGAAGGAAGGGGAATAAAGGAGGGAAGAAATGAAAGAGACAAGAAAGAAAGAAAAAGTAAAAAGAGAACACAAACGTCATGATGAAATGAAAACTGCAAAAGCAAGAGAAAGGAACCAAAATATAAAAAGAAGCAGTAGACAATAAGGAATAAGGCAAGGGAGAGAAACAGAGAGAATATGAATCTGCTATTGATTCACTACCTGTGAAACTTACACTCTTCTTCTGATAACCCTTTAGAATTTATTCAAAGTGGTTCTCTGTTCTTTGATTTTCTACAACCAGATGACCATGACTGAGTTTGTCAGTGTTCCCGTCACCCATTAAGGCTGGATTCCAGGTAATATGTAAGTTGCAGCTGCCCCACAGATAACCTGTATCCCTCAACAGAAAGAGAAGTCTGCCTGCCAAATAGGCCATCAAAAGGCTAGATGCATAGTTTGAATTAAATGATCTTGGAGGCCAAAGCATGAGATTCTGAGGTTTTCAGGCTGCCACGCAGTATCTACACTCAACTTCATTTGTTTTCGAGCCCTCTCTTGCCCAACTCACCTTTCTCACTTGGTGTAATAGAGAAGCCTCTCGGTCACTAATGAGTTTAAGCATGAATTGGCCACACCTTTTAAAAAAGATCTTCCTTAATAGGTCTACGGAGTGGAGACAGCATTGAAACAATTCCTGTGAATCTGAGCAGGACCAAATTTCAGTTCCTTATTTGAAATGAAAACTAGGAAATCTGGAAGAAGAGATGTTTTTTTCAGCTTTAAATTGAGTTTATTGGTACATTTTAGAGATACAGTACAGTTACATTCTTTGTTGGGATCTTGTACCTCTACATGACAAGTCTTGATTCTCATTTTTT
>NW_022900941.1:10793367-10873260 GCF_012274545.1 Fukomys damarensis | reverse complement strand
AGAGAGAGAGAGAGAGAGAGAGAGAGAAAAGAAGTTGAAGGGCCTCTTTCAGACTGTCTCTCTTCTCATATTACACCACATGTACAGCCATATGCAGAACCAAATCCCCTGGTCTCAGCTAGGCAATGGCAGTTCCCCACGACTGAGACTGAACAGAGTCTACAAGGCCTAACTTGAGTTTCCCTACCCTCAGGGTTGAACTCCACTCAGTTCTATTACAGGTTTCCCCTGCTCTTTCTTTAAAGATGTTCAAAGTTGGGAGCTCAGAAAACTACCCTTCATGAGAACCTATGCCTCTGCAGAGTTGGTCTAAGGACTGGCCCAATCAGGAGGTTTGAGAATGGGGGGGGAGGTCATGGGGGTGTTTCAAGGGTGCCTTCCTTACTGAGTCTGTTGTCATGCCGTCCAGGAGGTACCCGCTGGGTGATCTCAGGCAGGCAGGCAGCTGAAGAGACCCCCTCCGGGGTCTTTGGGTTCTTGCTGGGTCTCAAGAAGAGATTTTTGAAGCTCTCTAAGAAACCTGTCTCAACGTTTCAGCCGTTCTTATCTTCATTTGGCATTCACCAAATACTAGATTGGAGAGCTGGGGAAATTCATTTGCCCTTTCATCTGATAAGAATATGTTTATTCAGTTTCTGCTGCAGGCCCCAAAGTAGACAGGCTACAGACTAGCTTTGAACAGATATTTTTGTGCTGTCACAATTTGTAAGGAAGACTGCTATTTCTGTTCTCATACTTCACAGAGATTCTGGGCAAGCAAAAGCCCAGGTTTCCGGGACTTGGTGCTGATCTTATCTTGTTGATTTATCATGAATGAATCCAGTGGAATTCTAGTAGTCCCAGCCTCAGAATGCCTTTTGGAAAGCTTCTTGTGTGCAGTTGTGTAAGGAGTACTACCTTTCTTTGTATGGTTCAGTTCCCTGCCCCAGCCAGCTAAACAACTTCCATTTTGGGTGAGCTAAGTAATTCCCATGGTATTTTCTTGCCAAAATCATTATGTCCTAGTGAAATGGATACACTGGGTCAGTTTCCCCCACAATGTCATAATGTCTCTTCTTACGGTTACTGGAATGAATGGAGGAAAAACAAACAAACAAAAAAACATTGAAAGCCTACCTCTGCAGGGATGTGTTAGGTCACTTATTGTGACAAGGAAAGAAAGGCTCTGCGATCTGGACTTGGAGATTAATACAAGAAACATGTGCTTTTGTGTGCTGTTTTGTAATAACCATCTCCCCTGAGGACTGACTAGTCTTCTTTTCTACTGGCTTACTTTAATTCTTACTTTCCTGTTTCCAAACTTGACATTTAATTCATAAACAAACATGAAGGTCACAGGCAATGGAATTGGACAATGCAGGAGGTGCATGTTAAAAACACAAGTTTTCCCACCAGCAAAGACTTATCCTTGTAGAATTTTAGTTTTCTCTCTCCCAATCCTGACTTATATATTCTAACAATATTAGAGTGAGTTTATTCCATGTCCAAGTGATTTCTTCAGGAATCAAAAAGTTTATGTGATTTTTGGTTACATTTCATTAAATCGTCTGTGGGATTGTGTATCTACCGTGGGATTGGCCTTGTAGCTTTATGGAGTGACATGGGTAGAGGTTGCTGTGAAAGGACTAGACCCTACCTTCCAACAAATTGCACTCTCTTTCTACCATAAAATACTAGTCCTGTGCAAAGTAAGTAGCAGTGACGTGGCTGGGAAGGTTTTGGATGAAACCAAAAGTGCTATGGATCTAGTTTTCACACTGCTAGTAGCTTGCGGACTGATGCAGCAACTCTGAGTCTTTATTTTTTCTCATCTACAAAATGAACTTGGGCAAGTTATTTTATCTGTATTTTACCTTACTTTCTTTAAAAAAATTGTAAAATGGGGACATAATAACTTGATGTAAGAATTAAATTTAAGAGTTGCGAAGTGCACAGAAAAGACTTTGGGTCATAATGAATGCTCAAATGTTATTATTGGTATTATCATCATCTAAAATTCTTCTGAGTCAAGAACAGGATTTTTTTTTTCATCATGAATTTTCAAACTTGATTTGGGAAACAAAATCTGCATATGAGAAAACAGATCACAGTAAAAGATTATTTCATTCAATGTGTAAGGGCTAAAGGGAGTCTCTCCCCACCCTCCACTGAAAGCTCATTGCAATGAATTTAGAATAGATAAGAAAGGAGAAAGTGTATACAAATGTAGTAATGTGTACAAGAGGGGAAGACTCCTAGAATGGAGAGGAAGTCACTTTGGTGTGTGGTTACCAACTGTGACCATTAATCATGGTAAGTCAACCTGACTGGACTAAGAAATATCTAGCAATTATTAGTAAAGCACACTTCTGGGGTGGGACTGTGGGGTGGTCCTAGAGATGATTGGCATTTGGGCCACCAAATGGAGGGAGCAAAGACATGCCCTGATTGTGGGTGGCCCCTGTAGAATGAAAGGGAAAGAAAGAGGAAGTCTTCTGTGTTTTGGAAGCTCCATTCTGCTTGAGGTGATGGGTCTTTTGATGCTTTTGTCTATGGACATCAGATTCCAGTTTCCTAAGCCTCCAACAAAGACTCATACCTGAGACGACTCTCCAGGGAACTTCCAGGCTTTCTAGTCTTGGATTGCTGCTGTATCTTTGATCCCTTTCATTCTGTGGCTTCCAGCTTCTCAGACATAGCAGCTACTGTATCCTCTGGCTCTCCAGCTCACAGACAGCCATTGTGGACTCTCCTGCCTCTGATCCTGTAACTCTACCTAATATATATATATATATATATATATTCATTCTACTGACTTGCTCCTCTGAATAACCCTAACCAATACACTAGCCCAATACAGTTTAGAAGCTCATCTACCTTTTTTTCCTTTATTTTAAAATTATTTTTAGGTAAGCCAGCTTTATTTGGGGAAGAATAAACCATTCAGCTGAAGAAGGACTGAGAAATTGATTATGGGAAGGGAGGGAGGGGAGATTTTAGGTAGAGATATACTAGTAAGCCTTTCTTGTGGGAGTGAAAGTTGGAAAATATCATACCAGAAGATAACATTGCTCTGTGAGTCAGGTGGTCTTGCTCCTTGGGCTTCAGTATTCTTGTTTTTTAAATTGTTTATATTTTCTTATTATTTTAGTTTATTAGCGTGTGTATGCAGTACATAATGCTTACATTCCTTGTGGGAAGTTTGTACGTGTACATAACATATCTTAATTCCTTTTTTCATACCTCTTCCCTTCTCTTCTACCCCCCTTCCCTCATTCTTGAGCCTCTTCATTTTTGCACATGTATGCAGTACATCATATTTACCTTTGCTGAGTGGATTTGGTACACGTACATAACACAACCCAGTTCTTTTGCTTCATCCCTAATCCTTTCCTCCTGCCCCTTCCCTCCATCTCTCAATTTCCTTCCCCTTTGACAATGATCTATCTCCCTACTTTCTATTATCTTTTATTTTGCTTTTTTATTTTTACTCTGGGTTTCTAGAGAAACAAAAAGTTAACCTGTGTTTCCTTTCCTGAGCTTTCACTAAATATAAATTGCACAAAGAAAGACTGAAATACATCGACCCATCTGGATAGACTTTTGTCATACATCACTATACTCTATTTCCATCTCACTGGGAATCACGAGAATTCTCATTGAAAATCCATTATTATCTCTACAGGGCCAACAAAATCTGTTCAGGGCCACTGTATGTTCTCCAAGACCATAATGTTTCCCTAAAATCATAAAAAATTCCTAAAAATTGCCTATATCCTCCATTCTACCTTCCCCTACGGAAAAGGGGTATATATTACTGAATTTAGTTATTAATTATAAGAATCTTATGGTGGATTTTTTGGTATCTTCTATGTAGAAGATCACATCATCTGCAAATAATGATCATTTGACTTCTTTTCTTATATACATCTCATTCTTTTTCTTGACGAATGACTCTTTTGCAATTAGTGACCAGGAATTTAAAAATTTCTGAAAAATAGTAAGGGACCATGGGAAATCAATCCAAGAGCTGCTAGATGATAAAAAGAAGAGTAATATAAGCTTGATTGGAGTCTATGAAGAAACAGGAGAGAGTGCAAATGACATTAAAAAATGTTCACAGAAGTAGTGGTGGAAAACTTCTAAGTAGGGGAAAAGAAATTGACATACAGATAAGTGAGGCATATAGGACTCCAACTAGCTGTGATAAAAAAATCTACATATAGGCATATAATGGTTAAGATTCTAGAAATCCAACAGAAGAACAAAATTTTACAAGCAGTTAAGGAAAAGAAACAAACCACATATGAAGGAAAGCCTATCAGAATCACATCAGACTTCTTGTCTTGAGGGTGTATGTTGAGAAGTCTGATGTGATTCTGGAAAATACAAAAGAAAATGACAGATTCCTGGATTATTATGAAATATCTAAGTTGAACAAAGACATCCTAAAAATTTTAAATGACCCAAAATCAATCAATGATATTGAAAATGTAATTAAAACTTACCAACTAAGAAAAGTCTGGGCCCTGATAGCTTCATTGCTGAATTCAACAAGATATTTAGAGAGGAACTACAAGTTATTCTAAAAATGCTAGGGCAATTCATAGACCTAAGAAGGAAAATATATAGATCCTGAAGATACATTTGACACCTGTCACACCTACTTTTATTTGCACAAAAATCTCTGAAAGGACAGGCAAAAGTGACTTATGGCAGAAGAAGGCAGGGACAGGAAGTTGGGCAGATCTAAGCCTGAGGTGGGACAGCATTCTCTATGTGCATTATTTTATATAATTTTCATTCCAATCATGTTATCATTTCACCTATTCAATAATTGAGGCTCTCCATAGATGTTAAATATAATTCTATGAGATACCACTTTATCCTTTGCTGGGTATGCTGAATTTTGTTCTCGTTGAAAAATAAAGCTTCCAGTGGATCACAGACATGGCAACATTGTGTCACAGAAATTTAGGTCAGAGTAAAGTAAGACAAAGACCAAGTATGCTTCTTCTTCTTCTTCTTTTTAATTTTTTAATTTTTTTATAGCGGGCATCAAACTTGGGACCTTGTGCTCAGGAGGAGGCAGGTGGCAGCACTACTGAGCTAAATCTCTGGCCCTCCAGATAATGCTTCTTACCTTCCATATAGAAGACCTCATTGTCTCTTTTTTCCATCTTGAGTACAGGATGTGACTGACCTTGCACTTGCCCTAACACTACACCAGGCCTGGGCTTTGATAAACATGTACCATCCAAGGCCCACAATTCTAGTCTATTTCTGTCATTGGATAAATCTTAAGTAATTGTTCAAGTAATTCAAACAGGGCCTGGTTTTCCAAAATCTTTCCATTATAGGTAATTACTGTCTTCAAAAAGGAAACCAGGGGTCCATCCTGATATGTCCTTAGATTTCTACTCCTGCTTGCTCCAGTCATTGCATTGTGTTCATTGAAGACTCCTCTGCCAGCACCAGGACAGAACTAGGTGATACCATACATTTCTCCAGAGAGCTCAGAAAGTGGACCAGGCAGTCTGGCACTGTTGCTAAGATCTGCTTCACAGAACTATGGACAAGGTGCAGAGGAGCCCCACAGGAAACCAAGTCCAAGGTAGAGATATCATATACTCTTTGGCTTTTGGACAGTCTTTGAAATTCATAATAGATGCTCAGTAAACCAGAAATGAATGAGCTTGAGAGCTCAGATGAACACCATATGAGTTTTAAGGGATGCATTGGAATTTTCAAGACACAGCAGCAGGAAGGAATGGTGAAAACATAGTGTGACAGCAAGCCCTTGGCTCAAGCTGTCCTCTCTCAACTACCCTACTGACAACCCTCATCCTTCAGGTGTCCTATTCTAAATAAAAAATTAGAGATAAAAACCCTCTCCTCTTTCACCTACTAGTTTTTTAAAAATTGCTTTACATCATATCCCTAGTACTTAGCTCAATTCTTGGAACCCACTAGGTGCTTGACAAATATTTATTAAATGAACAAATGATTTCTAAGTTGTGTTTTTGGTGGAAAGCTGGCCAAGAATTTTTGAGCTGATGTGTTCAATTAGGGCAATTAGTTCAATTAGTGTTATGGTTTGGAACATAATTCTCCAAAAGTCATGAGTTGAAATCTGGTCCCCAGACGTTGGCACTGTTGAGAGGTGGTGGAACCCTTAAGAGCTGTGTATTAGTTAGTAGAAATCAGGTCATTGGGGTTGTGCCCTTGAAGGGGATGTATGAAACTTGGCCCCTTTCTCTCTCTGCTTCCTGGCCGCCAAGAAATGAGCAGCTTTGCTAAGCCATGTACCACCCACAATGAAGTTTTGCCTTACCATAGGCTTAAAGCAACAGGACAAAGTTACCATGAACTAAAACCTTTGAAACCGTGTGCCAAAAAATACAACCTTTTTCTTTCATTATCTCAGGTATTTTGTCAGTGATGAAAATCTTCCTAATGCATGTAGCAAACATGAAAACTCATCTGGGCATGTATTCTTTTGTGAATGATGCAGCGAGAGGCTGAGTGTGTGAGGACACAGCTAACATACGCAGAGTATTTGGAGTGGGATCAGTAACGTCCTGATCTGTTTCCCTTTAACTCTTTTTCCTTGTTCTGACTCATGCCCCCTCTCCATGTCCTACACATAAATTCTTCTCTGCCTGTTGATCACGTCATCAAGGAAATCTTTAGGTGAAAATTTTAAAGTTCTTGGCTGCTATAAAGCTATTCAGTTGCTTTCTGTTAATTGTTGCATAATCTTTAGTGGTCATTTAATTTATCCAAGCCTTAGTTGTTCCTTGAGCAAAGAGAAACATTCTATCTACTTTGCTCAATGTTCATGCTTTTTAAACTCAAAACATAATACTTGCTTAATAAATGAGAGCTGCACCAGCTGTTATTATTGGTGATGGTGATGGCGTGTTCAGTGGTTCACTCAACAGTTTCAGTACATTGTAAATACCACTCAGCAGAAACTTTCCATCATCTCATTATTTCTCTGTGTGAAGAAAGCAATAATGGTAGAGAAAGATATTGAGAAATTAATTAAAGAGTATTAAATGAGTGAGTCAGTGAAATGTGAAGCCTTGGAAAAGGCTGGCAGACAAAAACAAGACTAAAAACAAAGACTTCCTGCATCACCTATCTAATCTTGGGATTAAGGACTCAGGACTCTTGGGAAGTAAATTCTTGGTGTCTAACAGACATCATTTGCCCTTCAACTTCCCCTGGATTTTGGAAATGGGCTTGTTTACCTTCTTCTTGTCTGCTTGCTCTTTGTTGGGTTGCTCTGGGACTCTGCTTCCTCTGAACTCCCTCAAATTTGAGCACTTACCTGGTCTTTATCCTCAGATCCTGGTAATCCCACCCTGACCCACCAGATCACCCAGGCCAAGGATCCATGAAGATCTCTCTTCATCTTTCTTTTTCATCAGTTTCTATCTTTCAGTAGTTCTCAAACTGTCTGTTCCTACTACCACCCTCTACCTTCAGACACCTTTGGTCACAGCTGTATTCTTGGTCAAGCCCCAAGCTGTCTCTCTCTTTCAGTTATTTCCCATACACCTCTCTCCCCATCTGTCATACCCTCTACAGTTGGAGTGAGCCATCCAACATTCAATCTCTGCTCCTCTCAAAGATGGTCAGGGCTTCTTTGCATGGTGTCTAAAGCCCTTCAGGACCTGGCTGCTCCCCACCTCTTCAGCCATATCCTGTACCCCCTCTTTTTCACCCCTACCTTTCCTCTTCCTTTACACTCCTTTCCGCCCACATTGAGGATAAGCTCTGTTCCCACCTTTCAGACTCTGCCCAAACTACTCTTGGTTGTGAACACCTTTTGCCACTTGCTAGCCAGAACTCAGCTCAGAGACCATATCTTCTAAGAAGCTTTGCTGACTCCCACACACCCTTCACTTAACTTATACCCCTTAATCTCTTGGCACACCAAAGACATTTACTGCGTTATAACATAAAGCACTTATGGAATGGTATCATAGGCGCTTGCTTTTAGTGTCCATCTCTTTGAACACAGGTGAAGAGAGGGCATCTAGCATCAGGCCACCTGGGTTCACCTTTGAGCATGCTGTAATCTAAAATGCCCTCCAAGAGGCCCACCATGTTGAAGACTTTGTTCTTGATGGGCTCTTGGGAACTGTCTACATCACAAAGGCCTTCATTTCATCGAATGGATCAATCCACTGATAAAATTGATGGTATCATCGGGAGGTGATGAAAGAAGTAGGTGGAGCCTTGTTCAGTAAGTGGATTATCACTGCATGGTGGTAGGAACTATATCTGGTCCTTTCCCTTCCTCTCTGACTCTTGCTCTTGCTCTTGCTCTTTGAGTCTCAGCTCCATGAGGCGAGCAGCTCTCAGCTCCACATCCTTCCACTGTGATATGCTGCCTAACCTCAGGTCCAGAAAAAATGAAGCCTATTGACGATGGACATAAATCTCTGAAACAGCGAGTCAACATAACTGTTCTTCCTTTAAATTGTTTGTGTCAGGGACTTTGTCAGAGTGATGGAAAGCTAACCGAGTCCTACTACCCAAGGCCTTGCACAAACTTTCCCCTTTCCAAGAGAGGGTAATCATGGCACCTTCTTCTCAAGTTGTTGAGGATGAGTGAGCTAATAGCTGTAGAGCTCTGGGAATGGGTTATGGCATGTAATAGTCACTACACAGTGTGATTTATTAGTATTAGACTGTGATGATATGAGGTCAGGGTGATCTGTTTTTATTCTCTGAATGCAGTTTCCAACAAAGCCCATGGCATCAAATCACTGATTATAATTATGTCCAATTAACTCTGACAACAATGAGAACAATGAACACCTGTGGCAGTAGCATCTTATAGCTGATAAATTGTTTTTACATACCATATCTCATTTAGTCATCTGTACACTGCTGCCATATACCTATGATTAGTCTTATTTCACAGGTGAAGAAACTAAATTGGTTGGACTGAATAGATAGGATTTAGGCCAGCTGTACTGACATCAACAGTCTTACTTTTGGAAGCTGGTGATCATAAATAGCTGAGATTAGATCACACTCTTCCCTTTGTTTCAACGTTTTTGTTCCAGATTCTGCCTGGGAAATTTCCATTTGTACTTTAACTAGCTCCAAAGTTATCATTCTCTGGGAGACTCACTGACTCTCACATATGGCTTCTCTTTTCTTGACATTACCGCTGCTCTGTGAGCTCTTTCAATGCAAGGACCATTTATGATATCTCAGTATCTCCTGTATATAGAGAGTGGTGACAAGAGAAAGAGCCAGAACCAAACTGAGCTGAAGCTTGAGTTTTTCAGCATGTAATGTGCACACAGGGTAGAAATACACTGTGGATCTTAGGAGGATGTGCACTGGCTATGGAGAAGTAGCTTGGACCCCTCTCTCTCCTCCTTTGTCCCCTCCATGAAGTTCTTGGGTGCTATTTACAACTCTTCTCAGTAGAGGTGTCTCTGCCGGAGAGCCCCTATCTTGCATCACTCATCGTGACCTCTTCAGAAAGACCCTCAGTGTCAGAGGCAGCTGGCACTGTGGGGAGCCAAGAATGGCCCCTAAAACAAGCAGTTTACCCCTAATTTCCAAAAGGGAGAGAAAAAAATGGAAAACTTGTTTTGTCAACCTCATTGACCCTTCATGGCTCAATTATATCTCTTAAGTTAAAGAGGTTGACTCAAAAGTCAAAGCATTTCTTTGGGGAACCAAACGCAGGAGGGTTTTGTTTACTTGTTTTTAAATAAGAGATTTCCATAGTTGTTTTTGGAAGCACTTCATTGGCTGGGTAGAGATCCTGAATTCTAAATCTGTGCTGACTGGTTAGTATTTAGGCTATCTCAGCTGAGAGATGCTGAAGACCAATGGCTACTGACTTCAGTTATTTACCAGACCCTGTTGAAATATTCTATGGCTTATCCTTTAGCAAGTTGGAGTGCAATATATATATCATGTTTGTGTACCAAAGTGAATGTAATTATTATATATCACAAACACATATCAACAAAATTAATTTAAAAAGCAGTAAGTGCCTTGTATTCAAAAGATTGTTTTCTCCTCCTCAAAGTCTGGGCTGCCATCAAGTCTCAGTTAGTTTGGTGCAGAGCTGCTCACTCCCTTTAATCACAGGATACTGCCTGGCTAGGACTCGGACCTTGATCATCACATCAGTTCTTTCCCCAAATGATTATTTTTTGTTATTATTATTTGTCTATTTGTTATGCAACAAAACTGCCTGATATATAATATCATGTTTTTTTATCACTTGGGACGATAGTGGGGAGTTGGAACTCATAGGCTATTTAGGTTATAGTGGTCCAAAAAATCCACAGGGTCTTATGAATGGTTTACGGTAACAGTGTGCTCCTAGGTTTGATACACTAGGTATAGGAGAGTGCTGGAGTATAGTCAGATTTTCAGGTGTGCTTTGTGAATGTAGAAGTTTTCTTCCATGGTACTGAAAAGGAAGTGCCAAAGACTCCCACTTTTTATATAAGAAAATTCGCTTCCCATGTATGTACAGCTCATCACGACTTTCCCTATCTTTGCTCTCTCTTCCCCACCCCTTTGCTACTTATTGGAAGGAATATCACAAAATTAGTGTTAAAGATTAATGTTACCTGGGAAGATAAAGGATCAGAGTCGTCCCTTCTCCAACATGTATGCATTATAAATCTCACTTTTTATTCAAATTGTGAATTCTTTGGGTACTAGTTCCCAGCACATGAAACTTCAGATTCAATTAGCTACTGCCTTCTTCTGAAGGTGGCAAAAGTATTGTGAATGGAATTTAGCCTAGTGCTGGTCTTTGTTGGCCCAAGTTTTCATGTTCTTACATCACTGTAGAATGCTCTTTAGAGCCCTTAAAAGTTTGTCAGCTGTGTTCATAACACTGTTCTCATTCTGTTTTGCCACTGGTCTCAATTTTAGCTGCCCTAGTCAGTAGGCCTGGGTTACTGAGTTGGTGTCAACTGGCCTGGGTACATATCTGATCTGGCTAGTTTGCAGAGTAAACTTTAATGAAATTACTTAAATTTTCTGAATCTTTCTAGCCTTATTTTCAACAAGGGCAAACAGTATTAAGTCCCTTGTTCCCTTAATACTTAGTCACGAGTGTTTACTGAGGGTAGATGTAAAACTCCCCACACAGTGCCTGACACTCTGAAGAAATACTCTGAAGTAATAATATTTTTCTCTTTTCTTCCCTCCTCTTATCTCTGTCTATATTTCATGAATTCATATTCACCTCTCCTCCTCTTCAAAGTCTCTCCCATTTGCTTGGCAATTAATCATATATTACCAGGAGACAGTTGTTGTATTGGATTTTCTATGCTTCATTTATCTTAAATTTTCATTTATTTATTCCATTGACAAATATTTATTGAGCACCTATTGTATGCCCGTTGGGCATTATGCTTACAACAGCAAATATTTCGACTCTGCTCCAGGCTTCCCAACTGGATCGCTTACTCCCTGAGCAGACACACACTCACTGCTGGTCCTGGAACCTCAGTTGGTCACAGCTCAGTTCTAAGTAACAGAAAACCCCACTCAAACAGGCTTCAACAATAAAGGACACTTAAACACGGTGCTAAAACTAGAGTCACAGAGGCAACTATGAATATGTGTGCTTCTAGGGCCACACATTTCTCCCACATTGTCTATTTACCCCTGTAGGATTTTTGCCACAGTTAAATAGTTTAAGATCACTGCTGCTGTTATTAATTTGTTTTTAAAGTGATTCACTATTTTCTTTAAATAAACTTATTTTCAAAGGAAATGTTTACTCTAAAGGAAAAACCACTGTCCCTCACCATAAAGAAATAATGCCAAAAATAATACAATAAAATGATCCAACTTTGACCAATCTGGCTGACTC
Source organism: Fukomys damarensis (assembly GCF_012274545.1). Classification (NCBI taxonomy): domain Eukaryota; kingdom Metazoa; phylum Chordata; class Mammalia; order Rodentia; family Bathyergidae; genus Fukomys; species Fukomys damarensis. The sequence goes on along the minus strand of NW_022900941.1, from coordinate 10,861,397 downwards.
AAGCATCTGAGTCTGAGGCCAGTTTGTTCTTATTATAAAGGGAAATTAGAAATAGTTGGAATGGTGTTTTGGCCACAGAACTAAAACCAAACTAAGTCATTCTCTCTGATATAATTAGAATTGAAAAAAGAATTATTTTTTTAAATCTAGGATTTAATGTTTTTAAATAGAGTACCTAAGGTCTACCTAAGTTTTATACAAGATTCATATCAAATCTTGTAAAAGTCCATGAAAAAATGTATATGGTGATGTCATAGTGTGCTTAGATTTCTAGAACTCATGCTGAGGGCTGCAGTGATGCAAGATTCCCATGGTGAGTTGAGTTTAGTCAGAAAATGTAGATCTGAGGTGGATGTATTTTTTTTTGTCATTGAGTTTATTGGTACATTTTAGGTATACAGTACAGTTATGTTCATCATTGGGATCTTGTACCTTTACATGACAGGTCTTGGTTCTCCTTTTTTCCCCTTATCCCTGCCCTCCCTCCACCCCCTCCACCCCTCCACCCTCCCCTATTTACAATCTGTGCTGCTTGTCATAGCTAAAACTTGGAAACAGCCCAAGTGCCCATCAATTGGAAAGTGGATAAAGAAGATGTGGTTTTTCTACAAAATGGAATAAAACTCAGTCATAAAGAATGAGAAATTAGAGCTACTCATAGGAAAATGGATGCATGTTAAGGTCATACTCTTAAGTGAAATAAATAAGGCACACATGTGTAAATACTGAATTGTTTCTCTGGTGTGAAAAACTATAATTATAAGTAAGATCCCAGTGGCATAATTGACAATGTGAAATAGGAAGAAAAGGGTTAAAGGTGTAGGGGAAGTGGGAAGGGTAGGGAAAGGAAATAAGGGAAAAGAAAAAAAATGAGAATGAAAAAATTCCCAATGATGAATGTAACTGTACTGTATACCTAAAATGTACCAATAAACTCAATGAGAAAAAAAATAAGAAAAAAACTGTGCCGATATAAACATGAGTATGCATATATCACTGTGGTATGATTCTTTTAATTCTTTTGGAAAGATACCCAGAAGAGGGATGGCTGGGTCAAATGGAACTTCTAATCCAATGGAATCTCTTTGAGGTATCTCCATATTCATTTCCATAGTGGCTGCACCAGTCTGCACTCCCACCAACAATGGAGAAGGGTTCCTTCCTCCCCACAGCCCCATAACATTTGTTATTGGTTGATTTCTTGACAGCAGCCATTCTTTCTGGGGTGAGGTGGAATCTCAGTGTTGTTTTCACCTGCATCTCTCGAATGACCAGTGATGTGGAACATTTTTTCATATATTTATTTGCTGCTTTTACTTCTTTGAGAAATCTCTGTTCATTTCAGATGCCCATTTTTGCATCCGGTCTTTATATTGAGGGGCCTGATTTTTTTTTTTGAGTTCTTTATATATTCTGGATAATAGTCCTTTGTCTGAGGAGCAGCTTGTAAAAATTTTTTCCCACACTGTAGGTTGTCTCTCAGCTCTGCTGGTGGTTTCTTTTGCAATGCAGAAACTTTTTAATAAGATGAGACCCCAGTTGTTGATTCTTTGTGCTAGTTCCCGAGCTACTGAGGAGTTGTTCATAAAGTCTTTTCCTATACCAATATCTTCTAGAGTTCTGCCTAACTTTTCTTCCAGCAAGTTTATATTCCTTTTTTAATATTTAGATCTTTAATCTACTTGGATTTTAGTTTAGTGCATGGTGAAAGACAAGGGTCTAGTTTTAGTCTTCAGCAGGTTGAAATCCAGTTTGTCCAACACCATTTATTAAAGAGGCTATCTCCTCCACTGAGGGTGGTTGGCTTCTTTGTCAAAGACGAGGTAGCTGAGTACATTTGCTGTTGTTTCTGTATCTTCTAAAGTATTTCACTCATCTTCAGGTCTTTTTCTTTGCCAGTATCATGCTGTTTTTTATCACAGTAGCTTTGTAGTATAGTTTGAAGTTGGGGATTGTGATACTGCCTGCCATGTCTCTGTTGCCTAAAATGAATTTTGCTATTCTAGGTCTCTTCTGTTTCCAAATGAATTTTTGGATTATATTCTCTAGTTCTGTGAAATATACTGTTGGAATTTCAATTGGGATCACATTGAATCTATACAGCAGTTTTGGAAGTATGGTCATTTTCACTATGTTGATTCTTCCTACCCAGGAGCCCGGGATATCTTTCTATTTTCTTATATTGAGGTGGATGTATTGATGGGGTTTGATGGGAGGAAATTGTCTAGGGATGGTTTATATAGATATTGGAGCCCCGAAAGCCATGCTCTGCAGAATTTGGTTCTAAGGATCATCTCAAAAGAGAATCTTTAACTTGATAAAACTTGCCAGAGACAAGAACCACTGATTAAGTTACTTAAATTATAATGGCCTTTTAACATAGTAAAATAATGAGGCAAAAGTTTGGAGTTGTTGTTCATTGGGCTAAGATTCAGAAAAGCTATGAGCAATCTGGCATAACTTTTTACTGCCTAGGTAAATGAATTAAATTAGCAATACCAAGTTCAAATGCCTGTATATGCCAGATCTAATAATAATAAAATTTATTAGATCTGGGTGTGAAATAATAGGGAATGGTGGGAGTTGGGGTAGAGTGTGCACATGCACACACACACACACACACACACACACCCCACACACCCTTAAAGACACTCAAATTCAGTTAAAACAAACCAAACCAAAACAAAACATGCCAACACCAGGAAATGACTTGTCATACAAGAAAGATATGGAGGAAAAACACCTGTGAAAGAGAAAGGGAAAACAGTGTGAAGGATTGGGAGAGCCTTCAGACAGAGATACAGATCAGACACCTTGAGGATGTGAAAGAGAGGAGGGGAGTCTCTGGCTGCAGGAGCATCTAAGAATGTCTCAGTCAGGCTAAGGAGGCTTCTTCAATCCTAAGGTGTCTTCAGAGGAGTGTAATGCAATGGGCCTGCATCAATCTCCTGCCATATTCAGGCTTTGGCTGGGACCAGAGGATGGGCAGCAGCTGGAGCTGCCTGGCAGTGACACTCCCCAAAGGCAGGAAGTATGAATGGCACCTTTCCCCGGCCACAGTATGGATAGAGCATCTGAATGTGCTCTCCTAGGTCACTCAGTTGATACTTTTCGGTTCTGAACAGAAGGACAAAATTTCACTGTCTCTTTTGGGACCCCCCTACCTCAAATAAGGTGTATGATTGTACCTTCAAAATGCAAGAATGAGAAATGCTATCAAAAGAACTGTGTGAATAGGTGTTGTAATCCATCTCATTCCATGTAAACAAGCAATAATCAAGAATCAAACAAATGTTCCTTAGCAAAGGTGTTTGGAATATTCCTGTTTTTAAACAAAGCTAAAAAGTTAAGCAGATTGCCAGTATTTCTCAGAGCAATTACCAGACTGGTTTATACCTTGAATCTCAACAGTGTGTAGCATTTATCACATTTATTTGACCATCAGTCCCACCATCACTGCTAAACTTTTCTTGTACTTTGTTGTTATTGTTTTGAAACAGGGTCTCATTATGTAGTTTAGGCTGGTCTTGTACTCATCATATGGTCTAGGCTAACCTCAAATTTCCAGTGATCTTCCTGCTTTGGTCTTCCAAGTGCTGGGATTACAGGTATGTACCACCACACCCAACAACAGTACTTTTTATACAGTTGTCTTACAAGACATGTTTGGAAGTGCTGAACATGGTTCTATTTGGTAAGTGCTGACTCACTTACCAACCTTCTCTGCCTTGCTTGGTAGAGGACGATCTTCAAGCTCGTGTCCTTCCCTCAACCTTTTATCAGCCTTGTCCAATGGAACTTTTGATGATGATGGAATGTTCTCTTTCTGTGTCCAGTATGGGAGCTCCAAAGCACATGTGGTTATTGAGCACTTGAAATGTGGCTAATGTGCTGAGGAATTGTATTTTTAATCTTATTTAATTTTAGGAAGAAAAGGGCTAAAGTTGTAGGGGGAAGATAATAAGGGAAAAGAAAAAAATATGAGAAAATGAAAAAATGGAACTAAAGTACTTGAAATAGAGAAGGGAGAGGGGGTGAAGGGAGGGCAGGGGTAAGGGGAAAAATTGAGAACCAAGACCTGTCATGTAAAGATACAAGATCCCAATGATGACTGTAATTGTACTGTATACCTAAAATGTACCAATAAACTCAGTGACAAAAAAATAATTTTAATTAATTTAAATAGCTTGTGGCTGGTGACTTCTTTACTGGGCAGCCCAGTTCTTTCTGGTTGGATTTGGCCAGGTACCAACTAGAGACTGGGAAGTAAGACGGGAAGTGAAGAAGGGTTGTTATTTCCTTGGCCCCCTTCCTGTGTGGTCTTCATATGCCATCATGTCTTCTACCAAGGGTCTCAGCTCTTGGCAGACAGCAATCTTACTACAGCTACCATCTCCCAGGATCAGCACCTCCTTCCTCTGCCCCTTGTGTTTAAGGAATGGCAAATACAACCCGCTGCTCTCACCAGTGACAAATATCAACTCAAAAGAGATTGCTGACTTCAATATAAGACCTGAAACTATGAAATCACTAGAGAAAAACATAGGTGAAATACTTAGGGATGTGAAAACAGGAAAAAATATTTTGGACAAATGGGATTGCATCAAATTAGAAAGCTTCTGCATAGCAAAGGAAATAATCAACAGAGTGCAACAACAATCTACAGAATGGGAGAAAATATTTGCAATGTACACTCCTGACAAGAATTTATTTTGTATTGATATTGTTCACTACAGGACTAAGTAGCATGCATCTGCCTTTCTCTATGGCCAACAGCACAGTGCCTTTGCTGGTCAGAAGACAACATTCCCAACATCAGGTTAAATCCACTCCCCCTCCCTCCTACTCCCCTAATTGGCCAAAGGTCTGTACATTTTGGGCTGTTTTCTATTTAGACCATGGCCATTTTGTGCACATTATATTTCTATTTTTTTCTTTTTGTTTTGTGTGAAAATGTTTTATCTACCTATATTCCAAATATTATCCAATTCTGTAGTGACTTTATGAATTTCTTAGAATCTTTTTCATTTTCTTTAAGACAATCAACTTGAAACTTGAAGATTCTATAATTACTTCCAAGGCCTTTGGGCCACTTACTCTCTAAGGGCTACATTTCACTGGCATACTGTGGTTAACAATTGTGGTTAACTCCACAACTATTTTTATTCCATAATTCTTTTTTTCTTATTTTTTGTGAACTCTCCTTTTTTCCATGCCCTCTTTCAAAGGAACATCTTCAAGTAAATCATTTAGAAAATGTAGGGATGAGGCAAATGTTTTGAATTCTCAAATTTCTGGAAATGATGTTTTTTTTTTCTTCTAATCCTTAAGCTGGATATAGAACCTTAGGTCCACAATAAGTTTACCTTCATATTTTGAAACTTTTATTCTCATGTATTCTGGAATCTTCATTGCTGATGAAAAGTCAGATCCAATAGGATTCAAATGCTGCCTGCCCACCCCCTTGAATCTTAGGAATGGGTTTTTGATATTTTGCCATGTTACATCAAGATCATAATCTTCTTTTATTTAATTTTGATCAATATTCGTATTTATCTTCAGTTCTTTGAAGTGTTTGTATTATTTGATAACTTTCTCCCTAATGTTTTTCACTACTTTCCTAATTTCTTCCTCTGTCTCTATTTCTTTCATTGTAGTACTTGGGATTGAATCCAGGGTTTTGCTTTGAGCTACCTTCCAAGCTCTTTTTATACTTTTTTCTTACTTTGAGACAGAGTCTTGCTAAGGTACCTAGGCTGGACTCAAACCTTCAATCTTCCTGTCTCAGCCTTCCAGAGTGCTGGGATTATAGGCATGTACTATCATACCTTGATGGATTTCTCTTAATTAGTTGTTGAACGACCTGGATTTTTTTTTTCATGCCTGTATTTTATTCTTTTATTATTCTTTCTTTGTCTTTTTTGATCATACTATAGGAAGTTTCCTCACTTATATTTAGTAATCTTCCTGATTTTTAATTTGGCAATGTAATTTCCAGGAAATATTTATTATACCCTCACTGTCACTGTTATAGTTTATATGTGAGAGTCTTCCAAAGACTCATGTATTGAGGACTTGATCCTTAATGCAGCAATATTCAGAGGTGGGAGCTAGAAAGGTGACTGGATCATAAAGATACTGCCTTCATCAGTGGGTTGATTCACTGGACTACAAACCTCAATGGGCTCATTGGGAGGTGAGCCCTATCTGATGAGGCTGGTTACTGGGGTGTGGCTCTAAAGGGTCTGTCTTGTTCTTGGTTCCCTCCTCTGTTGTTCTTTCCTTCTCACACTGCTTCCAGGCTGCCACAAGTTTTCCTCCACCTCACACTGCTGCCAGGATGTTTTAGACCTCACCTTTGACCTAAAAGCAGTAGAGCCCAGTGACTATGGAATAAAACTGTGAGCCAAAATAAACCTTTTCTGCATTTAGTTATTTATGGTATATCAAGTATTTTGTCACAATGACATACATACAGCCATCAAAAAACATTCTGATTTTCTGACTTTGTGCATATAGTAGCATGTGGAGTCTCTTGTTTACTTGAATTCTATTTCTTAAGAAGTGTTTTTCTGTTTCCTCAAATATTTGTTTAGTTAATATTGATTTCTATGGATGAATAAATAGAAATGCTGTTTTATAATATCTTGGTTGATCTTTCACCTCAAATGTTCAGTCATATTTGGCATCTAACTTGTTTTCATCAAAGAGGAGTGGAAGAGCTACCAAGCTATAGGTATGAGAGTGAGTCTTATCAATTGGCAGGCTTCTGTCTGGGATATGCCTAAACAAGCAGGCCTTAAATTGCAATGCCAACGCCTACACCACCTCCCCTTTCCTACTCAAACAAAACATAGTCCCATGTCACAGCCTCTTGATACAACCAAGAAATCAGGTAAAGGAGATATATGAGGCTGCTGCTGGTAGAACATAGCAAACTGCTTTGTAGTAAGCTTTGTTTTCAAAGCAGACAAAATGTAGTCTAAAATAAAGATTAAAAATATAGTATAGTAAATACATAAGCTAGCAACCTGGGCATTCATTATCATTATTAAGTATTGTGTGCCATACATAACTGTGTATATTACATTCGTGTAGATGGGTTGTGCAGCAGTCTTGTTCACATCGGCATTGCCACAGATACATGAGTCACACAGCATGGCATTATGATGCTTATGATGTCACTAGGCAATAGGATTTGTGCAGCCACCATCATGTCATGTCTGCAGTCTGTTGCTGACTAAAGCATCTTTACAGGATTCATTACTATAGTGAAGGAAAACATTTCTGTAAGTGAGGGCTGGTTTACTCTGGTGTCTATTAAGAAGGTCAACTATTTCCTTTTTGGTCCTTTTCTGTTACTCATTGTACACACATTATTTAGGCAGTGGGTACCTCTGCTTTGACTAATCTGTTGAATATATTGACAATCTACCAAATATACTTTGTCTTTGTTAAATAAGACAAAATTTTCTCAGAGATGACATTTCTCCTATTCTCTTACTTATTATTGATTCTGTAATTTTAAAGTCCCTTTCATTATTTTTAAAAGATCTTAGCGGGGGGTTCATTCATGGCTTAAGTTTGCCTTGTTGAAATGCAAGCCTCTGAAATGTCATTTCGGCCATCTGATGTCTGCACTTAGAGAGCGTCTCGTAAGGTCTTGCCACAATGCTTTTAAGTTTTCTTGAGGGTCATTTTAGTATAAAGAACTAAAGTAATTTGAGGAAGAAATCTTATATCTGTAAACAAAATAGCCAGTTGTCTATAGGAGCCTTTACTTTGCAGTGTTGTCTTACAAATGACAAAGTTCTCAACAAAGATATGTTGAATGGATAAATGACCTAAGTGATAAATGAATATCTAAATCATGGATTTAAGAAAAATCATTTCAGAAAGTGAATCAAACATATAATGTTCAGTCAAAAAATGGGTGGGATAGTTTATATGCTTGTATGCTCTACTTTTTTGGTACTTTTTTTTCTAGAGGAGTAGATATTAATGCAAATAATGCTTTTTAAGCAAATGAACATAGATGTATGTATTAGTAATGTTGATTTTAAAAAATAGTTGTCTTAGAAGTTATACTCTTATTCTGAGGTTACTGCCACTGAGAAACACTTTGGGTCTTATACACATTTTTCTTTTTGTTTTCTTGGTGAGTGCAAATCTTTAGTCTTTGAAGGTGTATGTAATTTTTTTAAAGTAGGCTAAGAGTCTGCTTCAGAATGAGTTTTGTGCTATATTTGTGGTCAAATCATGTGATAAGGTCAATCTTAAACAGGATTATAATATTGACTGGGAAAGCATACTGGGAAAGATCAGTTCTTCCGTGTGTGTGTGTGTGTGTGTGTGTGTGTGTGTGTGTGTGTGTGTAAAAGAGCAACAGCAGCATCACTGGAACTCTACATTTTTCTCAGGCGTCTACTCTAAAGGGGATGCCACTCTTCTTGATGTGTGAAATGGACCTCATTACTTTAGAGTCACTCCACTATTGTCATCTGTGCTGTTCAGTCTGCGGAGTTCAGTTTGGGAGCTTGGACTGGAAGGGAAAGGTGCAGAATCACCAGGCAGACTCTGGGGAGGTTTCTGGAATGCTTCTGCTTTATTTAGGAAATGCACAGGTTTATATAGCTTACCTGTGGACAACCATGGGGGAGGAGCATGGGAGGAGCACTTAATTATATGGAACTTTCTTATAGGTTATGTAGTAGTGTACAACATTGGGCGATATCTTATTGATGTGGTGGGTGATTTTTCTTGGGCGAGGTGAAGAAGTCATGGACTAGGGGCGAAGGTACAGCCTGTTAGAACCAGCCTCTATGCACTTAGGCGACTTAGCTCAGCCTCAGAGAGGTCTTTGAGTTTGTTCAGAAGACAGGAGTGCAGAGCACCTGGCCCAGCCAGGCTTGAATTTCTCCCACAATTCTGCCTTTTGTCTTTGACTCCAGAGCCTTGGCCAAGAGAACGACATCTTTATGAATCTGTCTGTATCTCTTTTGAGCCAGGTGCCTAATTTTAAGATGAAGAATAATGAAATGATTCCAAAAATGGTTAACACATAGGGTGAGGGAAGAATTAGACCTTTTGCCCAAGTACTTAACTGTGTCCATTATCAAGAGTAACCACATCGAATGCCTGGGTATTATTAATTTGTACAATGATATCAGTCAATTTTGACAAATGTTTGTGAAACGAGGGATCCCGAGTTTTCTAGATATAATTTGACAAATTTTTGTAAGCATCACAATTTTTACAAGGATATGGAGTAACACAAAATTCTGGGAAGTTGGCATGACATCTACTAAAACCTTTGTTTGTAACAATTGTAATTTTTTCCATACCATATCCATCTGAGTCTGTAAGGAGAGCACTGCTGTGTGGACATTAAGAAGTGTTGCTGACTGTCCAAGAGCCAGAGAAGTGTTATGAGCCAAATTATTAACAACTGTAGTGGTAGCAACTTGATTGCAGAGCGTAACTGCAGCTGTGGCGGCTGTGGATGCTGAAGCAACAATGGTTGTTATGATGGCACCAATGGCTGAAATGCCTAAATCATGTTTACGGTGGGGGTGGTGCAGCAAATCGAAGAGGGGTTGCTGCCTTTCCATTCCTCATTTAAATTAACTGGGATCCAAACTGTTGGTGGATTCCTGACAATATAAATATACCAGGTAGAATTAAGGAGAAACAACGAGGGGTTGATGCAGGGAGTAATACATACTTGCACATTCTCACTGAGGGTAGAATTAGACAGAATAAAGAAGAAGAAGGAGGATGGGAGGCAGGCAGCAAAGGGGAGCATAGTGACATTTGGGGTATAATGGAAATAACAGAAGAACAACAGGTATCAAAGTACAGGGAATATGGAGGTGAGACCATATTAGCTTGGTCAGGCCCAGTGCAAATAGGTACTACGGGAGGGTGAAAGGAGATTGGGGACCTTCATACAGGGTCAACAACACTCCTCCTGGCCCTCGCAAACTGTCTTTGGAGTAACAAGCAATCCTGTGTGGAGAAATTATTTGTAAAACACACCGAATTTGGGGAAACAGTAGAGTTTTCGGAGGTGGAAATTACAGCTTGTGAAAAGTTTCCAAAGGAAGAGACAGGGTAGATATTAGGTTAGGGAGGAGAACCCATACTTGCGTGCTTGAAGAGGGAGAAGTAGCTTGTTCTGAATTGGCAGTCAGTGCTGTGCACAGGAGAATAATCATCATTGGGCCTGAAATGGGTCTGGGAGTTCCAGGTGACACCATACTCATCACTTGTGCACAAAGAACTTTGAGGTCCATGGTCTTAATCTGCCTGACAGAAGTCGTTCCAAACCTTGGGGCTGTGGGGGACCCACGGCAGCTTCCCAGGGCCACTGGATAAGCTTTGAGGGTCGGGTCCCTATCTTAATCTTGTTCAACATATTCTGAAAGAAAGCCTTATTTGAGTAAGACTCCTCATCAGTAGAAGATTCACTATCAGATGAGGGATCAGAAGAGTCATGAGACCAGTAAGATGGAGGCGCCCATAGTGGGGGACGCCATCTTTGGGCACGGAAATGCGGCTGCCTCAAGGTGATGTTTCCGGTGATGCGCGGTTGTGGCAGAGGTGCGTCAGTGGTAGGAAGTGGAGAATTGTGAGGGGTGGGGGCTGATGCTTCAGGAGAAGAAGGCGGCGGAAGAGAAAATCTGCTTGCACCATCTTTCTAGGGAGATTCCTGTTCGCCATCTTTGGGGCAGTTTTGAGGCCCTTTTTGGTTGGCGTTTGGTCAGGAAACACCTCAGATGCCTTTAGGGCATGAGGGTCGAGACATTGAATAATCGCTGAGGCGATAAGAAAAAATCCAGCGGGAGGCAGATTTCCCCATGGCTTTCGGCACGCTGCAGATTATGCATCGCGCACTCCCACAGCTCAGCGTCTGCTACATCTGCACCCTCCATCCAAGGGGACGAGTTAAGAATAGTCTCCGAGAAGGTAAGAAGGCGTTTCTTGGGGACCTTTATGCCTGTAGTTTTTAATAATGCCTTTACCAAGGCAGCTTGTACCCGCCGTTCCTAATTTAAGAGATTACCGGTGGTAGAGATCTTTACCTGCGGCTTCAATGTTTACCCAGGATACGCGAGGCCCACGTTTGGGCGCCAGCTGTTGTCGTCAGCTGTTTGGTCTGCGGAGTTCGGTTTGGGAGCTCGGGCTGGAAGGGTAATGCATAGAATCCCCAGGCAGACTCTGGGGAGGTTTCTGGAATGCTTCCACTTTATTTAGGAAATGCACGGGCTTATTATATAGCTTACCTGTTGACAACCGTGGGGGAGGAGCATGGGAGGAGCACTTAATTACATGGAACTTTCTTATAGGTTATGCAGTAGTGGAGAACATTGGGCGATATCTTATTGGTGTGGTGGAGTGATTTTTCTTGGGCGAGATGAAGGATTCACGGACTAGGGGCGGAGGTACATCCTGCATAAGTGCCTCTATGCACTTAGCCTCAGAGAGGTCTTCGAGTTTGCTCAGAAGACAGGAGTGCAGAGCACCTGGCCCAGCCAGGCTTGAACTTCTCCCACACCCCACCATTATATTCTTTGCTGATTATGGTAATAATCACTGTGAGGAAAATAGTAATGATGGCCATCATTAATGAGCACCTACTATGCAAAGCCAGATATTTCATGCTTATGATTTATTTGTGCTTCATCGTGACCTTCATTTGTACAGATGGAGAAACTACAGCTCAGAAATAAAATAAAATACATGAGATGCTAAGCTAGGAAATGGTAGAGCTAAAGTGGAATATCAGGCCTAGAGACCCAGTGCTGAGCTCTTACTTCAAAGCTTCTTGGACAAGTATTACTTCTCTTTTATATACGAGGATACCGAGACCACAGAAGGCTTGACGACCTGACCACAGTGACAGACTAGGTGACTTGTTCCTGGATCCCAGCCTAGTCCTTTCCGTAATTTTTTTTTCTTCTCCTTGTTGGCCAAAGTCATTCTAGACCCAAGGTGGTCTCCAGAGCCAGTATCCGTCTTTCTGTGTGGTGGGGTGCAGCTCTCATGAGTGTCCAGAATAAGGATGTAGTTTTGTCTGTATGCCAGTGTCCTGCTTAATCCCAACCCTTTGCAGGAGGATAATGGACAGGGAACACCAAGGTCATGTGTGCAGGAGCCTTTGGTTTTCCAGTGACTTGGCCTTTATGCTTATGTTCCTTGATCCTGTTTTCACTGAAGTGATCCACTTGAGCCTCTGACTCTAGCTTTTTTCTCTGTGGGTGCTGAGTTAGTCTATCATTCTTCCTGCTGAGGCCCATATCATACAAAGGCTTTGGGGCTTTTCCTCTTTCTGGATGCATTTGGGTGTCACTTTGGAGTCATGAAAACTTGAAGCAAATGAAATGTGGAGGTGGCCTTCTATCAGCTGTTCATTGACAATCAAAGACTGTGGTTCAATCAGTTTAGTTCCCTGAATGGTGGGACAAAGGATGATACCTAAATGGGTATTTCTGATGACAGAGGCAAGAACTCAAAAGTGATTCCGGGCATATCTGAAAGTACTGCATATGTGTTTTAAAATGAAGAAAATTAGGGGTTTATCTATAAGCAATGTGAGGCCATGAAATATTTCTAAGGAAAAAGCATGATGATAGCCACTCCTGGATTTGCTGCTTTGTACATTTCTTATTCTTGATAGAACCTCTGAACCCCTCTGTCTTGGACCTGGACATTTGGTCTTAGCCTTTGCTTACTGTCTGGGTTTCATTGAGCTGCTGTAAATGACTCTAAACTGGGCTTGAAATAATAAGGACTGGCTTCTTTCACAGTTCTGGATGCTATGCTACAAAGTCAAGGTATCTGCAGAGCCATGCTCTCCCTGAAGGTTTTAGGGAATATTTCTTCTCTTCTTCTTAATGTCTGGTGCCTGCCTGCAATCCTTGGTCTTCCCTGGCGAGGAGCTGCATCATTCCAATACTTTATCTTCACAAGCCTGTCTTCTGAGTGTCTGTATTTTCACGTGGCCTTTCTATAAGGGCAGATGCCCTTATAGAAAGTCCACCATACTTTGAGATGACTTTATGTTAAACAACTACATCTAAGAAGACTCAGTTTTCAAATAAGGTCATATGCTGAGGGTCTGAGTGAAGATGGGAAGCACTATTTTAATCTAGTTCACATACAGATCTCTGGAGTATGTATCCATTCCCTTTTGTGTGAATTCACATCTCTGTTCATTAATTCAAAATTTTGCAAGAATAAAGCCTTGCAGAAGTTCATACAATTCCCCTAGTTTGAAATCTGGAGGAGTTAAGAGTTTGAGTACAGGAACTGGGTTATGTCCCTGCTACTGCTACAATTAGGTTACCTTTACTTCTCTATGAATCATTAACTTTGAAAACTGGTTCTATCTGTGACATCCAGTGATACATCATATTTAACCAATCTGTACTACCATAAAAAGTGCTGCTCAAGTCCTAATTTATTGCTCCATGATACAAATGGTGCATCTCAAACAAACTCAGCCAATTTTAAGGATGATTTCTGGGCTGTTTAAAAGGCTTCTTCTGCCAACTTTTGGAAAATGTTGCTTTACAGATTATTGTTTTCTGTTTCAGGACAAATTCATGAATTTGGCCCATTCATGTTAGCTACAGTGAGGCGATGCATCTCATATCCATAAAACTTGAATGCATGGGTGTCATAAGTGATTTTTCTGAAGTTAACTTTTCCCATACTTTGAGTTATCAGTTTCTGTCGAGCTGGTGTGCATTTCAGTTGAGGTTTTATTACATCGTGTTGGCAGCACATTATGTTTTTTACACATGGATTTGATTGAGAAATGAAACTGGAATAAGAATGAGGCAGCAGCAGCATCTGCTGCAAGACTCAACCATTGCTGTTGTCAATCAGCTTGATTGATTAAATATGGTGATACACACTTTCATTAAAATGAAATACTTCTCTTGAAAAAGGACCATTGTGCCAATAAATTATATGACTGTCCTGAAGAATATGCCCGGGAAAGATGCCTGTTGGTGGAGAATAATAACAACAGAGAGCTGCACAAATGGGAGAGTTTGGTTTAGATCTATCTGGGTTTGCAGATTGAAATTTTTTTCACATGTAGAAGAATTGAACTAGGATTCTGGGAAACTTAGCTCTGTAAAAAGTTTGGAGTTTGGTAGGATCTCCAAACACTGTCCCTTAATTTGTTGACCTTCTCTGGTTCACTTGGTTTTAAGGTATCCATTGTGACCCAGACTTTCCTTGAAATAAGAGCAAACATCTAGTTAAATGATCTAGTCCATTTCTCTCATTTAGCATCCAGCTCATTTTAGTTTTCTGCTATTATACAAGCCTGAAACACTGAAATCCAAATAGAGATGAGAGTCTTTAGAAATACAATAATTGATTCACATCAGGAAACAATAAACATTATCCCTATCTGCAAGACCTTGAAATTTGGAGGAGCTTCAAAGAGAAAGTGGTGAAGAATTAGGTTTTCAGGCCATTAGGAATCCAAGGGGGTGAAAAAAATTAAGAATGCTCCCTGGAGGATCTGATGGGGGCCTATTCAATTTTAATTTAAGTTATTTTTTTCCTTGTTTTGTGATGGTCACTCAGGTCTTCTTGGGTAGGACTGGGTCTTCTCAGAGGGTGCATTCTTCTCAGGTCAGGCTAAATTCCTGAGAGCCTGCCGAATCATGGCCCCCAGGAAAAATGTCTCCTGCTGAAATCCATTTAAGATGATAACCAAAGAAGGCTTTGCATTAGTGTAAAACACAGATTTCAGAACAGGGCTTTTCAGAAAAATAAGTGGGCAATAAGAAAGGAAAAACCTTTAGAGTAATTTCTTTAACACAGAGAATGCTTCTGCTGCAGGGCTTGTGTCAAGACTAATCTTGTAGGATTGAGATATTTTCAGCTGTATGTAATTTAGGTTTTTGGTTTTCCTTACAGAGGGATTGCGCCTGAAACAATCTTTCTCGCTGCCCTCCCCATCTTCATCTTCTAAAGCCTGTTTGTAGATTTGGGGATTGCTTACAGATTTTAAGAAAAGCAAGAAATCTCTAAAATACCATGCAGCTAAAAGCCCAAACAGGAACACTTGAGAACTTGATGTTTTGAAAAGTATTTTGTCAAGGGGTGGTCTCCAGCTCTCAGTAATTTTTTTTTCCTCTGGGCTCAGCCATGAAAGATAACCCCGTAGAGACTTACAGATTTAAATTTGGGCCTTGTATTTGTCCTGCTAGAAGCCTAGAGTTTTGCTGTTTTTAGAGATCAGGAATAGACAAAGCATCAGTAATTAGATGAGCAGTACATGCATTGAGAGTCAGGCAGATCTGTGGGCAAAAAGCAAACCAAAGCTCCAAAGTCCTGGATGATAGGTTAAGCACAGACAATAAAAACCTTGTTGTGATCTTGTTCAGAGACAAAATTTCTAGTTAACTCAGCATGGATATCAGTCTAGCTTTAATCCAGGTCCTAGTCCAGTACGCTTTTAGGCAAATGACTTAATATTTCTATATGTCACTTCCCTCATCAGTAAAGTGAAGCTTACACATTTTGTGGAGTTATTGGAAAGATGCAGTTCAGTGTCTGACACACAATAAATGCTGAATAAGTTGTACAGTTTTGCTTTTCAGTTTCTAATGTGCTCCTTCAAAGACAGGTTGGACATGAGTCTAGGGGTAATTAAATCCTCTGGGCAGAGGCAAAAGTGATCACATTGCATGAGAACAGGATAATAAAGAGATTCTCCATTTGAAACACCTTTGGTGGTCCCACACTATTAGAGCAAAACAATTACGTAGATTTGTGCTTTTTTCTCTCCTCACTTCTGGTAAAGAAACTGAAAGAGTTTTAGATATCCTATTTTGTGGCAGGTAATATTACAGTGTATTTTATTTAACTTTTGGTCAAAGGATAACAAACTTATAGAAAAATGCACAATGATAAGAAGATAGCTTAATAAATCATCCATGACTTGAACACACTCATGTACCTAGTACCCAAATCAAGATCAGAATAATCCTAGCACCTAGGAGTCTGTTCTTACTGTCTTCTGTGACTATTCCCACCCTATGTGTAGCCACTGTTCTGGCTTTTAATACCAGAAATAAGATTGTCTATTTTTGTACTATTTGTGAATAAAATTGTATACTGCATGCTCGTTCGGGCCTGGCTTTTTCACCCAGGGTTTGTTTGCAAGGTTCATCCACACTGTGGCTATATTTGAATTTCACTCCTTTTTACTTCCTATAGTATTCCATTATGTGAATATATCACTGGAATCCTATTGTTGATGGTTATTTGGGTTGTTTCCAATTTAGCAATATTATGACTAGTGCTTCTCTGAACTGTTAGGTATGTGTGTGTGTGTGTGTGTGTGTGTGTGTACACGTATGCACTCATCTCACTGAGAATGAAATTCTTGGATCAGCTATAGTAGATGCTGCCAAATAGTTTTCCAAAAAGTGGTTGTTTCAATTTACACCCCCCCCACACCGTAATGTATGTGAATGCAGGTTTCTCAACATCGTCTCATCACTTGGTATTGTCTCTGTCATTTTAATCTTTCTGGTGAGCATATTGTACTGCACCGCGAATTTAAATTTGCACTTCCCTGGTAACAAATAAAGTGGTGTACTTTTTTTGTGTGTGATACTTGCAGATGAATACAGGACCTTTGAGGTGAGCCTCATTCTCAGTCCTTTCTTATTATTTTGAGACATGGTCTCACTAAGTCACTAAGTTGCCAAAGCTGGGCTTCAAATTGGGATCATCCTGCCTCACCCTCCCAGAGTGCTGGGATTATAGGCATTTACCACCATGCCTGGCTATCATTTTTGATTGGAAATCTATCATTATAGAAACTAAAATTTCATTCCTAAGACATGCAACTTGTAGGTCATTATAAATGATAGGTTTTATGCCCACTGCATCCACACTGCTTCTTCAAACTGAGGTCATAATGGTCAGAACAGTGAAAGTAGTTGTTCTTTAAACTCTCCATCACCTCTTTGTGTCATGCATGGCGTATTCCATTCTGGGATTTGCAATTTAAGAAGGATGAGGGTGAATGAAGGTACATTGAAAGGGAATGAGCAGTCTTCAGTCAAACAGTGAGGGAATGTAAGAACAACTAAGGTTGTTTACCTATAAGTAAAAGACAAAAATGGAACAGAAAAAATATCATCTAACTTGGGGAGGGTTGTTTTCTGAAAGAGAGGACACCTGTAATATTGTTTTGTGGGAGGCAATAAAACCAAACAAGCCTATAGGAATAAAGATTGTAGTATGGTGAAGTTCAACCTTTTTCTATTATGCTCTTTGGTCTAACTTGGCTAGGGTTATCCTAGACAACGAAGCCAACAGTTTCTCTTGAAGGCTGCAAAATAGTCTATAAAATTTGCCTAAGTGAGTAGGATTCTGTATATAGGGGTCACCTGAAGACACAAATGTCACTAACTTCAGAACAGCAGCCTACACAATAAATATTTGTGGTCTTCTTGTCAGCAGTAGGATCCCATACTGAGTTCTTCTCAAAGAACAGATGTGGTTACAACAAGAAGTCTCTACAGATTCATTGATGGATTCCCACAACATTGGCATTTATAAAACTGAATTAATAATGGCTAGAATAGGAAAACGACCAAACAAAGATGACATTAAAGAGACTGCTTACAGTGATCACTTTCAAGGTGGATGAGAGATGCTATTGGCTAGGAATGGGCCAAGATTGTCCAAGGTCCATGGAGTTGAGAGGCTTTGAAAAGGACAGAGGAAATATCTTGATTTTAGAAGAAAGGATGGCTTCTCCACTGGAAAGGAGAAGGCAGGACAGGATAGTCAGTAGAAGGAAAAAGGGTTTTCAACATTTTTGAGGCAAGAATGAATCTGGTGCAAACATAGGGAACATGAGGTCCTTGAGGAAGAGCATTGCAAGATAAAAGAAGCCTGGACAGAGGTGATGAGGGGAAGTGGGTACAGGAGAAAAAGATGAGTTATTTCAAGGTGTCTGGAAATCTGTAGATATACCAAATATTGTCTCTGTGTGTGTGTGTATAGTCCTACACATAAACTTATGCTTATTTTAAATATGTGCAGCTGTTACTCTGACTTAAGAATCTTTAAAAGGAGTACTGAATTTATAGTTGATTTTGTCATGTATTTTCTCTGTTAGTGGTATGTCAGTTAGCTTTTTATTGCTGTGACCAAATACCAGAGAAAATTAACTGAGAGGAGGAAAGATTTATTTTGTTCATGGATTCAGAGGTTTTAATCCATGACTGGCTGGTTCCATTGATATGGGCCTCAGGTGAGGCCGAACATGCAGGTGGAAGGGCGTGGTGGAGAAAATCTGCTCACTCATGGCAGCTGGGAAGTAGACAGGGAAGAAGAACCCAAGAGGAAGCAAGTGGGGGCCATACGGAGTTCTGAAACCACCCCTCCGTGGTTCTTTCCCTTAACTATTACTGTTTCCATTCCTGTGAAGTAATGCTATCAAATTATGATCTCAACAATAAATGAATTCACTAACAAAATCAGAATCAGAGCCCTCCTGATCCATTCATTTTTCTAAAAGCCTGACCTCTGAATCCTTGAGACTGTGGGGGAACATTTTAGATACAAATACAACAAGTGGATTCTAAAAGTACAACTGTTAACTTGTATGGGTAAAAAGAATTTTTGTGGTTAAAAACATATCTTATACTTGCAACACTAGTAATCATTAGTCTGGAATCTGGTAATACACAGAATTAAGTAGGGGAAAGATGAGTGAATTCTGAAAGGGATTTGGGTAACTGACTTATCATTCCCAGGCCTTCAAAGCATCAGAATTGCTTGTGCTATACATCCCTCTACTTCTAGAAACCTCATCCAAGACCAATGAAAATCTGTCTGGTTCTTTATCATTGCTTGGATTTATTTCTGAGTTTTTTTTTTTTTTGTTTTTTAGTACAAACCACTGCAGATGGCATAGGATATACAAAGATAAATAAAATATATATTCTTTGCTTTATGAAAGGCAAATAAGATGACTTACTCAGACACTTCATTTTGAAATTAGCCCCCACCCTGCCAAGATTTCTTTTCTGAATCCACGTTTGACCTTTGAGACATTTTAAAGAGTCAGCCTCTGGATTTTCATTTTCTTGCCCAAGGGAATCACAAAAAGACAATTGATGCTTAAAAGACAGAATGAGCAAGAGATTATATGTTTTCTGCAATCCATTTCATTACTGACCATAACATTATTCTGATGCCAGTGGGAAAAAATGTTATAAAGACACTGAAGGAGACTAGCTGGAGTCACAAACATGAGAAAGACATTTTCCTTCCCCTTCCTCCTGACCTACAGCATCTATGTGCGTGCACACGCGCACACACACACACACACACACGTGGCCATACCCAAACCTGAAACAATGCACTTATAAATCAGTGCTTCAACAGGTATGCAGCCAAACAAACAAGAAAGACATTTAAAGGAAGGCTCCTATTTTGACATTGACAAGATGAACATTAACTAAACAACAGCTGCTCTGGTGGGAAGATATTTTTCTTTAGCCTGTCAACAAGTTGTGATTTTTTTCCCCATTCTCCCAGCATATATTTAGAAAAATTCCAACATATCACTATTTCAGCATTGGCAAAACAATTTAGTAATTCAGGAAATATTCTCCATCACTTTTTGAGTGGAAGATGAGATCATTTTGCTTTACTTACCAGGCCATGGATTCTGGGTAAAGGAACACTACCAACCTGATAACCAACCTGGATTAAAATTTCCCCAAGATAAAGACCCAGAGCTGGGCTTTGGTGAATGAAATCTACCATGCCTTCCATCACAGGTTGTGAATATATTCATCTCAAATTGTTGACTGATTGGATTGATATGCCTCCAAATGTCCACAAATATACATTTAATAGGAAGATAATGCCACATGTATATGAAAATGAAAGGGGAAACATGAAGTATATTCAAGGTTGATAGCAGGATTAGTCATGCTTTGTACTGATGTAGCCAAAGAAGATGAGAAGTTAAATTGGTCTCAGAGGTTCAAAAGGTCAGAAGTATTGGTATGGACTCAAAAGTTATTACATTGGATTGGAGAGGGAAATTACACTGTTGTTTGGGAACAATGAGAAAGGACAACTGGAGAGAGGGTTGCTGACAAAGAGGAATTATGATGTTCAAATTCACTTACTCAAATATTTATAAGATTCAACAAAATGAGATAACTTCATCCAAAAGGAACTCCCAGTCTGATGTAAGAGATATGAGCAAAAGTCCACAATTAGAATCTAGTGGGATAGTACCAACAGGCAGATATAAGGTAGTACATTATGTAGTACATAATGTAGACATATGTACTTAGGCAGATTAGCCACTAACCACTTTTGTCCTTAGGTAATGAAAGGCTTTGCACAGAGGTTAGTCATACAGAGGATACAAAATAGTGTTCCTAGCAGAGGAAATTTTGTGTATGTGAAACAGAATGATAAGGTCATGATTCTTAACCATAAGGAGTATTAAAACTAACTGAGGGGGGCTGGGGATTTAGTTTAGTCGTTTGGTTGCCTGCCTTGCAAGCGCAAAGACCCGAGTTCAATCCCCGGTACCAAAAAGAAAAAAAAAAAAAAAAAAAAAAAAAACTTAACTGAGGGGATTTAAAAACAACCAAACAGCTTCTACTTCTGGAGATAATAAAATAGATTATATGAGGATGTATTTTCCTGGGAGGATAATTATACAAGCTGTATAAAGGGATAAATAAAAGTAGCTCTTTGAGGACATTAGGGAACAACCAAAGTAGACAGGCCCTGTAGGGCCAAGCTCTAGGGGGAAAATATTGAGCAATATATTTTTATGTTTTTATTCTTGAAATATTTGCTGACTCATAAACAGAATGGATCTGAGAGACTGAGAATAAAAAAAGGAAGCAGAGATTTTGGTAGCATCATGAGTCAGGGAAGACAGAATCAGAGTTCAGGGCTCCTAAAGCAGATGGAATTTGGAGGACCGAGGAACAAGAGAAAAGAAACTCAGGAAAGCAAGCCCACAATTCTCCCTTGTTTTCACCTATTTACTAATTTCTAGGTTAAATGGGTCAACATATAGATATTATAAAGCCACACAGGACTTTCTCCAATCTCTCATGGTGTTAGGGGGTGCCTGGCAATTACTGGAGTTTCACTACACAGGAAAACAAAACAAAACAAAACAAACAACAACGTGCTGTAAAAACTGAAATCCCTAAATAACATAGCCCAAGATTAACAAAACTGAAAATAGATCAGTCCTTAGCCAAAATTGTCTTGAAAAATTGAATTTAGCTCAGTGGTTCAGTGGCCTGCCTTGCAAGTGGAAGGACCCGAGTTCAATCCCCGGTACCAAAAAAAAACAAAAACAAAAATTGCAGTCATTGCTTGGACAAGGTAATCTTTTCAACTGTAACTACAAAACACAAAATTAAAATCTTTGTGGAGCAGTGTAAAATCACCCAACCACCCCCTCTTTTCCATATATGTATTATATTTCCATATATTTAAAATCAGTAGATCTGCCTGAGGGGGGAAAAAGAGAAAGAGACAGACAATAGGAGCTGCCCTATGGATGATACAGATATTAGTTATTTGACAGTTAATAATTAAATCTTTAACTTTGATATTTATGTTTAAAAAGTAGATGGCTAGTATGAGAATATCATTAAAGAAATAGAATCTTGTAGATAAAAGTTAAATGGAATTCCTAGAGCTACAAAGTACAATACCTGAAAGAAATAACTCAAAAGATGGACTTAAGAGAAAAGTAGACACATCAGGAGGAATTACTGGAGAACTTTAGTATAGGTCAGTTGAAATATCACAGTCAAGCACAAAGAAAAAAAATTGAAAACACAAAATAATAACATAAGAGGTACATGGCACATGGTAAAAAGCTCTAATATACCTGTACACATAAACTAAGAAAAAAAAATGGGATAGAAGCAAGATTTGAAGGGCTACTGTTTGAGAAGTTTCTGGAAGTGATAAAATATTGTAATTCCAGATTAAGCACTAAACACATGGAAAAAAATATAAATGAAAGTATACCAAGGAGTATCCTACTCAAGTGGCTTAAAATCAAAGACAAAAGGAAAATGTTAAAAGACACTATTAAAAAGACATGTTATCCCCAAAGGAGCAGCAGTAAGACTGACAGTTAATGTTTCAACAGAAATATGGGATGCGGAAAGGACAACAGGATGATGTATTTTACATGCAGAAAGAAAACAATTCCCAATTTAGAATTCTATGTCCAGCAAAAATGCTCAAAGCCAGGATAAAATGAAAATATTTTTAGACATATGAAAGTTGAATTTGCTATAACTGACACATTAAATACTAAAAGACGTTCTTTAGGTCAATGAAGAATGATCTCAGATGGAAGTGAAGAAGTACAAGAGGAAAGGAAGAGTTGTGCAAAATGTAAATACATTTTGTCAATCAAGCAAATATTTAATGTTTCCTGCAACAGCTATACAATGATGTCTTTAATGTTTGAAAGTATGCCGAGTTAAAATGTCTGAAAATTACAGCACAAAATACAAATAAGAAGAATGTATTTTAAGATCATTGGATTATCTGGGAAATAGCAAAAATTAAGTATTTAAAGTAGAGGTAGATTCTAATAAATCAAGGATAGAGTCAATATATCCCCATTCAAAATTCCGTAAGTTTTATTTAAGTTGATATGCTGGTTCTAAAATGTGTATAACATGCTACAAGGGTAAAAATGACCAAGACAATCTGGATGAAGCTAGGAGACTTACAGTATTTTAAGACCTGTTATTCTAAGTGCAGTAGTTTCTGATGAAAAAAATCTGTTGATAGTCTTATAGAGGTTCTCCATTATCTCTATAATCCCAACTACTTAAGTGGCTGCTGTGGGAGGATCACAAGCACTGGGAAATTTAGCGAGACCCTGTCTCAAAAACAAAAAAGATAAAATGACAGTAAATAAATTAGGTAGTACTCATGTGAGGATAAAGTTGACTATCGAAACAATTTAAAAATTCAGAATCAGGTCTACATACATAAGATCACTTGACCTATGGAAAAAAATTGTTGCATCAATAACTGATTCAAAAGAATACCCATTTGGAGAACAAGAAAGTAATTAACTTTTGCCTTATAGAATACACAGAATTATTTTCACATATACTTTAAATCCAGATATAGAAGATAATAAATATCTTGGATGATTGTTATGGTTTATATCTAGCTGTCCCCTCAGATCCTCCTTTGTTCGTGGGTGGAGCTTTTGAAAGGTGATTGGATTATGGGGTTTATAAGTGACTTGCTGTCAGGTGCTGAGGTTTGGTTGAAAGCGACAGGTCATGATGGGCATGGATTTATCTCCATCCCCAGCTGCTTGATCCCCTTCTGCTTCCTATCTGTCATCCCATGAGCAGCTATCCTCTGTTATACCCCTATGCCACCCTGCCTTGGAGCAAGCCAACTACAGATTGAAACCTCTCAAACTTTAAGCCAAAAAAAACCTCTCCTCCTTTAAATTGTGGGTGTTGGGTATTGTTTTCTCCATGATGAGAAAGTGACTTAGACAGTGATGGTACAGCACCATCAAGTGAACCAACATACACTTTATGGGAGTCCTACGAAGAGACAACAAGACATAATAAGAACACTTAATTAAAGACGTAGTGATTAAAAACTTCCCAAATCTGGAAAAGGGAATAAACAACCAGAGAAATTTTAAAGCAACAAGGGAAGAGTGACATGTCACATGTCAGAGAACCTCACTAAGACTATGAACAGATTTCTTTGCAGAAGAAATCTTGCAGGTTAAAAGGGAAAGGGATGATATATTCAAGGTGCTGAAAAACAAAACAAAAATGCTGGCAACCAGTAGCACTATATCTAACAAAAGTATCAGTCAAAAACGAAGCAGAGATAAGACTTTCTCAGATTAGAGTTCATCACTGACATACCTTTAAAAAAGCTGAAAGGAGTTCTTCAGTCTTAAATGAAAGGATATTATAAAGCAACATGATAGCATAAGGAAGAATGAAACTCACTGGTAAAAGAAAATATATAGACAAAGACAGAATACTGTGTTACTTATAATGGAGGCAATTCAGTATCTTCTAATTCTAGTATATGTTTTAAAAGTATTAAAAATAACTAACTACAATGTATTAAAATATTCAATATGAATACATGTAAAATTGAGACAGTAACCTAAAGTGTGTGCGTGTGTGTGTGTGTATGGAACTGAAGGGTAGAGTTTTTTTTTGTGTGTCTTTAAATGTACTGTGTTATTAGCTTAAAATAGGTGACTATGTGTTGCAGTGCATGAAGATGATCGTGTAGAGAATAAAAGGTTATTTGGAGATGACCCTTAGTTTAATCAATGAGAGAGCCAGAGGGGCTATCTCAGTCAAGAACACTCAGCATTAGGGAGATTCCCCAGAGTAGCACTGAAGTCACAAACTTTGATTTCAGATATCACTGTAAGAGAAAAAGAGCAGAAGAAAAGTAGTTTGCGCAAAGAACTGAGACTAGACAGTTTGTTGGAGAAAAAAGAGGGACAACAGTCAGACACAACATGGCTTCATTAATCTAAACTTCTTGTTTAACCATTCTCTCCTCACAGTCTGCGTTCTTTTGCCCCACAGTTTAACCATTCACTACTCAGCCAAGCGCTCCACAATTAGATGTTTTATGCAAACCTCAAGATAACAACACATATAATTAATCTATAAACTACATAAAAGGAAAGGACAAAGAAATAAAAATCTATTGATATAAACAACAAAACATAAGGGAAGGCACCAAGAAAGTAAGATAGTTAAAAGAACTTCAATTCTAACAGTAAACAATCAAAAGAAGCAATAGTAAATTCACCCCTATCAATAATTATTTTAAAGATAAGTGGATTTAATTCTCCAATTAAAAGACATACAGTGGCTGAGTGTTTTTTTTTAAGACCTAACTTTACACTGTCAAAAAATTTACTTTAGGTTTAGAGACACACATGGGCTAGGAGTTAAGCAGTGAAATAGGATATTCTGTGTAAACTGAAAGAAAGCAGAGTGGCTGCACTTGTATTGGACAAAACAGATTTTAGATCAGAAATTGTCACAAGAGACAATGAAAGACATTCTGTGATGATAAAGGGGTTAGTCCAGTAGGAAAAAGAATAATCATATATGGGCACCTTACATCAGATCACTTAAATATATAATTGACTGAAGGGAGAAAGAGCAACATAGTAAGAGCAAGAAACTTCAATACTACCCTTTCAATAGTGGACAGAATCTCCATACAGAAGATCGATAAGGAAATAAAGGACATGAATAATTCTACAAACAAAATGGACTTACCAGACATATATAAAACATTCCACCCAACAACAGTCAGATACAGTCTTCTCAAGCGTGCATGAATCTTTCTCCAAGACAGAGCAGATGCTAAGTCACAACATGTGTCTTAAGAAATCATATCAATGTGTTTTGTAACTACAACAAAACGAAACTTGAAGTCAATAACATAAGAAAAACTGGAAATGTAACAAATATGTGGAGATTAAAACATGTATTCATAAACAGCCACTGGATCAAAGAATTTTAAAAGGAGATTAGAAAATAGATTATGACAAAGGGAAATGAAAATACATCATATTAAAACTTGTGTGATGCAACAAAAGCAGTGTTAGGAGGGAAGTTTATAGTGATAAGTGCTTCCATTAAGGAATGTAACTTTACATCTGAAGGAGATAGAAAAAAGAGAATGAACTAAGCCCAAAGTTAATACAAGGAAGAGAATAATAAAGACCAGAACAGCAATAATAAAGTAGAAAAATAGTACAAAAATGTCAGTGAAACTAATACTTGGTTTTATTAAAAGGTTAACAAAATTGACAAAACTATTGCCAAGGTTAAAAAAAGAGAAAATTCATATTCTTAGTTTATTGAAAAGAAAGTTTTATGTTACTATATTGTTGTTTCCTCTTTGTAAGAATCTTTTTTTGGTCTGTGTGTTGTACTCTGAGTTACTACTTTGAAGATAATGATATGTAGTATATTCATTTTTGCTATTCTCTTACTATTTTGTTATAAAATTCTGTTTATGAAGGAAAATATAATATTTGAATAAATAAAATCAGAAATGAAATGAGACATTACACCTGATATCACAGGAGTTGAAAGAATAAGAGACAATTATATACCAACAAACTGGATAACTTAAAACAATTAAATAAACTCCTATAAACATTCAATTATGCTGACTAAATCATGACAAAATAGGAAGTCTGTTTTGACTAATAGCTAGTGTGTAGATTGAATAAAAAATCAAAAACCTCCTAACGGGGCCAGGCATTTAGCTCAGTGTTGCTGCCACCTGCCTTACAAGCACAAGGTCCTGAGTTTGATCTCCGATACCAAAAACCAAATCAAAACAAAACAAAAACCTCCTAACAAAGACAAACCTAGCACCAGACAGCTTTGCTATCACTAGTGAATATTCTACCAAATATTTAAACAAAAATTAATGCCAGTCTTTCTGAGTTTTTTCCAAAACCCTGAAGAAGAGGGAGATCCACACTCACTTTCTGAGAACATTGCTATCTACATGTTTAAGCCACACAAGGACACTATAAGAAAATAATGTTCCAGGCAAATAACTCTGATGAAAATAGTTGCAAAAATTCTCAACAAAATACTAACAAAGGAATCCAACAGCGTATTGAAAAGATCATATACCATAACCAATACCAGTGGGCCCTATTCCTTGGATGTAAGGATACAATAGTTAGTTGAAGTTCTATACTACATTAAAAGAGCAGAGACAGGAAATAGCACAATCATTTCCATAGCTACAGAAAAAGTATTTGACAAAATTCATGATAAGAACTGTCAACAACCTAGGAATGGAAAGAAAATATCTCAGCATAAAAAAGCCATCCGACAAAAGCTCATCACATTATGGTCATTGGTAAAGAACTGCTATTACTCCAAATTAGGAAAAGACAAAAATAGCCATATCACCACTTCCATTTACCATAGACTGTAAGTCCTAGCCAGAGAGACTAGAAATAAAAAATCTAAGCCAGGAAAGAAGTGAACTTGACCCTGTTCGTAGATGTCATGATCTTACGCTCAGAAACCCCAGAACATTATGTAAGAAGCTGTTGAAATCAACAACACATTCAGCAAAGTTGCAAGATATAAAACCAACATAGAAAAATCAAGTGCACTTCAATACAATGACTATGAATTAGCTGAAAAGGAAATTAAGAAAATTATC
This sequence comes from Fukomys damarensis, assembly GCF_012274545.1. Lineage (NCBI taxonomy): Eukaryota > Metazoa > Chordata > Mammalia > Rodentia > Bathyergidae > Fukomys > Fukomys damarensis. The sequence continues at coordinate 10,834,094 of NW_022900941.1, read as the reverse complement.
TCATTTATGATAGCACCAAAAGAGTAAACTTAAGTATGGAGAGAAAAGAATTGTATATTAAAAGCTGCAAAAACATTGATGAAATAAATTTAATAAAATGCAGACAAAAGGAAAGACATCTCTGTGTTCATGGGATGGAATTAAAATGTTTGTATTCCCCAAAGCAGTATATATATTCGATGCAATCTCTCTCAAAATCCCAATAGTATTTTTTACAGATTTTTTCCTAAAATTAATATAGAACACAGAAGACTGCAAATAGTCAAATCAATCTTGTGAAAGAGCAAGGCAGACATCACACTCTCTGTTTTCAAAATGAACTACATCTTTAGCCCTTTCCTTCCTATTTCACATTGTCAGTTATATAATTGGATCTTATTTACACTTTTAATTTTTCACACCAGAGAAGCTAATTCAGTAGTTACACGTGTGTGTCTTACTTATTTCACTTAAGAATATGGCCTTAATATGCAGGTGTAAGGAAAGTGGGAAAGGGGAAAGGAAAGAAGGGAAAAGAAAAAATATGAGAAAATGAAAAAATGGAATTAAACTCTTTGTAAATAGGGAAGAGTGGAGGGAGTGAAGGGAGAGCAGGGGTATAGGGAAAACAGGAGAACCAAGATCTGTCATGTAAAGGTAAGATCCAAATGATAAATGATAAATGTAACTGTACACTTAAAAAGTACCAATAAACAACGAGGGAAAAAAATATACTACAAAGTTGGGGCAAACAAAACAGAAAGATCTGGCATAGACAGACATATAAACCAATGAAATAGAACAGAGAATCCAGCAATAAATATGCACTTATAGGGTCAACTGATATTTGACAAAGGTGCCAAGAACATACAATGAGGAAAAGACAGTCTTTTCAACAAATGATGATGAAAAAACTGGACATCCACATGTAAAAAACATAAAATTAGACCTTTCTTTATGCAAAAATCAACAAAGAATACTTGAGTGTAAAACTGGAAACTGTACAACTAGTAGAAGAAAATACAGGAAAACTCCAAGGCATTGGCTTGGCAATAGTTTTATAAATATGATATCACCACAAGATAAGCAAGTGGAACCACATATAACTAAAAGCTTTCTAAACCATGAGGGAAACAATCAATAGAGTGACGTGGGGACATATGGAGTGAGGGAGAATATTTGGAAACCACACATCAAATAAGAAGTTAACATCCCAAAGTGTACAAGGAACTCACTAATAAAGAGCTGATGGCCTTAATAAAAAATAGGTTAATTACCTGAATAAATATTCCCCCAAATAAGACACACAGATGACCAACGGGCATATGAAAAAGTGCTCAGGGTAACTAATTGTGAAGGAATTGCAAATCAAAGCCACAGTGAGATATCACCACACAACTCTAGGAATGGCTATTACTTTGTTTTTTTTTTTGAAGTAGCAGGGTTATAGCCAGTGTAATATAGATTATGTGGATTGATTGGAACGTCGTCACAGTGTTGGTGGCCATGTACTGTGGTGCAGCTTTTGTGGAAAACAGTTCGTTCCTAAAAAATTAAAAATAGAAACAGTTCCAGTGTTGAGCATTTATGAAAATAATTAAAATGAAGATGTTGAAGGAAATATTAGCATTCCCATATTCACTGCAGCATTCTATACAGTAGTGAAGTTGTTGAAACAACCTATATATCTGTGGACAAGTAAATAGATAAAGAAAATCTGCTATGTAACACTTACGCAGCCTTTACGAAAAAGACTGTGTTATATGCAGCAACATAACTAGACATTGAATGGTTTATGTGAAATGTGCCAGTTAAGAAAGAGAAATACAGTTTTACCTGTGTGGGACACCTAAAATAATAAAATTCATGGAATCAAAAAGTGTGATGATGGTTTTTCAGGGGCTAGAGGAGGGAGAAATGAGGAATTACTATCAATGGTCATAAAGTTTTAAGTCAAGAAGATGAGCATACTCTAGAAATCCACTGTACAGCCTTGCATCTGTAGTCAACAGTAATGTATCATACACTTAAAAATTTGTCAGTGGGGTGTGATTTATGTTAAACATTCTCAGCTCAAGACAATAAACTTAAGAAAACAACTCTAAGACATTTAATAGAGTGAACATACTACGTAGAGCATGAAAGACAGTAATTGTAATATACATATCCAACAAAGAACTTTTGTACAGAGTATATGAAGATCTCCTACAAATAAATACAAGAAAACAGACAGCCACTTCTCAGCAGAGGGAATGGTCCATATGATCAACACATGCAAAGGTCCACAAGTTTATTTTCTATGAAGGAAATTGTAATCACATGGTGATATCATTATACAGCTAGCAAAATTGTTAATATCTGAAAGAGACTCAAAATATTGTACTAGGTTTTGGATGTTGGGAAGCAAATGAAACTCTTCTGCATCACTGGTGGAAGACAACTAGCAGAACACTTTGACATTATCTAGTAAAAGTGAACAATTGTATGTCTCATACCTCAGCATTTTATTCCTAATCATAGAGATTTAAATATGCAGGTTCCAATTAAATGTCAATGAAGTTTGCAAGAGTATTCTTCAGATTATAGCTAAATGAAACAGTCCACCCGTTCCCGAACAGTAGAAAGGATAAATTGTAGCACCTTCACACAGTAGAATCCTATATAGCAATGGAAATGAATAAGTTACTGTTATGTATGAAATATGACTCATGAATTATTCAGAAAATGAACTCAGAAACTAAAGAATACATACTAGTTGATTCGATTTATATATTGTTCAAAAATCTGACAAAATTTAATCTTTAGTAATAGAAGGAAGAATAGTAGTTACCTGGAGGAAGTGGATGGTAACTTGGAGGAAACACAAAGGAGACTTCCAGGAGCGCTAGCCATATCTTACGTACTGTGGTGGTGGGAACACAGAGTCTTTGTTTTGGGGTTGGCATATCTGAGTTAGAATTCTGGCACATTGGGAGTGAGATCTCAACCTGCTTAACTTCTCTAAGTCTCAGTTCCTTCACTCCCAGAGGTCAGACAATAAGACTCAGTAAGGATTAATATGATGACAGGTTGAACTTCTAGCCTAGGGTCAGACGTGAGCCAGAAACTCCACAGACACTAGTCTTTCTCCCTCACTTTTTATCTGTAAATGTACTTGGCACACCTAGTCAGACAAGACACCACCCAGTCCTCTTCCTCCGCTACCACCCACATACATCAGTGAAACCTTCTTTATGAAAGGATGTATGCTACACTGAGGCCATTATCCCTGTTGCAGGCATCTATGCAATGTGAACAGTAAAGCTATGTACCTGGCCTGGGCATCAAACCTATCTATCATCTTCGTGTTGCTGGGCTGGGCTACAGGCTGCACGTGCCACATGTATGGCTCAAGTGTTAGGGACCTCTTCTATCCTCAGCTGTCCTGATGGGGAGGGTAGGACTTTGCAAAAGCAGTGAGGTAGTCATTTTTCTTATTCAGTCCTTTGCTATAAGGGATGAGGCAATGGTGTTGAGGCCACCCCAAGTATTTGGCTGAATCTCAGTGTTAAGGATTAGATTTTACTTCTCTGCCCTGTCCCTGCAGTTCCTCCTGGATCGGGTGTCCTGGCTTCCTGTCCTAAACTATTAGAGGGTGGAGGCTGGGCAGCTGTGAAACATCTGCCACTGCATTCCACCTTCATTAAAGAGATGGGCAAAGTGATATATGTGTGAATGTTTCAAATACTGTGTGTGTCTGTGTGCACTTGTATAAAATTTCATTTTTAAGGCCCTTCATGGAGTCTCTGGGATGAAAGACAGCATGAAGTTGACGCTATCATTATTACATTGAGACTCTTATATTGCTTTGGCATATATAATGTTTCCCAGGCATATAACGTTCTTCGTTTAAAGAGGCAGCCTAGAGCACATTCCAGCTTGAAAGATTTTCCTTGCTGGATGGTCGTTTCTTCATCCAAGTGCTTGGGAAAATGTTGCCACATTTTTTTTTTTTTTTTTTACCCAAATGATTGACTTCCCTGGAAAGAGCATGTAGAGCTCTTGTAAAGATTTAATTTTTATGAGCTCTCTAATTCTTTCCGGAAAAAAAAGATCACTATGCACAGTGACTGTGTGGGGCTTTTGGACTCATGTGGGAAGGTGGAGGCCAGGAGCAAGGGCACCAAGATCCTTCCTCATGCTGGGCTGGTACATTGCAGGCCGCAGAGCTCAGGGACAGAGAGAGGGAAGAATGTGGTCCCTGGCAGAGTCTTTTTAAATTCTGGCTCCATCTCTTCTTAGTGGTGTGACCTGGGGGATTTTACCTCATCAATAACCGTGGAACTATTCCTACTCTGCAGGACTGAATTAAGGCAGTGTACACCACTGGTTTTCAGCTGGGATAACTTTGTCCCCAGGAGACTTTGAGCAATGCCTGAATACATTTGTGACTGTCAGCTGGGGTAGTGGAGCATCCCGTGATAGAGGCAAGGGACACTATTCAACATCCTACAAAGCATATGCAGCCCACTGCCAATAATCAGTTGTCCCGCAGTGTAAGGAAACCGGTGTGTGTGACCAGTTGGTGCTGACTAAGCTACAGGGGATCTTCCCTGCCTCTCCTTTTCCCTTTGCTCTGTAATTTCTTCCCAAGCGCTCACCCTACTGAGGACCTGTTTCCTGTGCGAGTTCATGTTCTTTCCTCAGTTCTGTGGTGCCTTTCATTATTGTTGTGTTTTTGTTTGTTTGCTTTGCAGCACTGGGGCTTGATCCTGGGGCCTTTGCACTGAGCTATATCCCCAGACCTTTCCTTAGTTTTTTATTTTAGGACAGGGTCTCACCAAGTTGCTAATTTGCATGGACTGGTTTCAAATTTCAATCCTACTGCCTCAGCTGCCCAGAGGGCTGGGATTATAGCTGTGTACCACCATGGCTGGCAGCTACTCTGGTTATTTCAGATCTCTTCGCTCTCATCAGACCTCATGTCACATCTCTCTTTTCCACTCACTGATAGCACACAACAAAGATACAGCAAAAATTGACATTTGACACGAACTCATTCAGTTTCCTGCTCCCAAACTTACTGACCTGCCTCATCTGTACCTTTGAAGTACAACTGCTGCCTCCAACCCAAAGTCAGCACTTCTGTCTCTGCCAGTGGAGCCTGACTTTGCTTGGGGGCTTTGAGGAGATGCCTTCTTATCAGGAAAGTGGGCCCAGCCTTTGCTGAGAGGTGACTATTAAGTCCCATCTTTAGGAAAGTGATAAATTAAGTCTTCTGTAGTGCTTCTGTGAGATTGTTTTTTCTTTTAAGAGGGAGGAGCATGCAAAGAAATCCTGGCCAATGCCAACACTTGCTTCCTAAATATGAAGGTTCATGTAAAGCTGGCAGGCTCAAAGCTTCTGCAGCCATCTTTTGACTATGTGGCAAAGATAAATAGCAAGGTTGTTGCTTCTGAGCCCTGACAACACTGAGCTGCTTAATTAACAGCAGAAAAAAAAAAAATTGCTACCTCCTGACTTTTAAAATTTGAGGTCAAGTTACAATCCTAGAGCATTTATTATTATTTGAGCCTGAGTTTCTAACAGAAAACAGAACATTCTTTCATCCTTCTTCCAGGGAAATAATCCCCGAATCTTGTCTACATCCATCTCCCTACAGATGTTCTTCTGTCATTTTTTCCTTTTTTATGTTTTTTAATCTGTTGAGGCTTATGTCTAGATGTCCCCCTAAAGCTCATGTGGTCATAGGTGGGGCTTTTTCAGAGGTAGCTGGATCTATTGTATGTGATGCTGGGATTGAGTCATGGTGCAATGTTAGGATGAAGGGCACTAGGATTAAGGGTGTGAGTGCTGCCTGTTGTAAGTAGCCTGGATGAGATATAAAGGATAGAAAAAGCTGCGGTCATCCCTTGCTGCTTCATTACCTTCTGCCTGCCTTGAACTGTTTCTCCTCTTCGATATCTGTCTTTCACCCTGCTTTGGAGACAGCTGATTATGGACTGAAACCTCTACAAACTGGGAGCTAAAGAAAGCTTTCTTCCTTTAACTTTGGGTGTCTGGTATTTTGTCTCAGCAACAAGAAAAAGTAACTTAACCTTCTACTTTCTACTGTTTTTTTCTTTCTTATGACTATTAAGATATGTTGGTATCTGTCTTATCTAAAAAAAAACAAAAATCCTGAAACTGCCTCCACAATCATCCCCTTCCAGGTACTTTCCTGCATTTATTTTCATTTTCACAATTAGTAACTGGCAAGTTTTGCCTGCACTTGCTGTTTCCTCCTCCCCACCTCCCATCTGCTCCAAAATCACAGCAACCTGGAATCTACCGCTACCTGCTGGTGCTTGCCAAGGTCACCCATAGATCAGCTTTATCCTCTCAACACGTGCATCTCAGATCTGGTCGCATCATAGTACTTGGCATAATCGCTCTGCTTTATCCTGCTGGTACCGCTCTTCCCTGGGCTTTGGAGCGCAGTCCTCACTGGGAGGATCCCTCCTTCTACCTTAGGGGCCCTCTGCCCTCTCCTGGCTTTCTTTCCGGCTCATATCAGCAGCATGGCAAGCACTCACTATCCAAGTATTTCTAATCTTTGTTTCCAATTCAGAAGAACTTTTTCCATTTGGGAATCCATGTGCTCATCTTCTCTTGGGCAACTCTACCTGGCTCTTTCCCAGGAATGTCAGTCTTAGCATAGCCAAACTAAACTCAACATTCTCTCAAAACCTGTCAGCCAATGGTCCCACTCTTTATCCAGCTGCCTGAGCCAGACACCTAGAAAATGCCATGGCCTGCTTTCCTCACCTTGACTCCCATCTTTAGTGATACTGTCAGAGATACTCTGTCAACATCTCTCTGCCTTCCCCAGTCCTTACTTCTTCCATTATTTCTGGAAATTGTCTCCTAACTTGTCTCCTGGTCTCTGTATTGCTGGGCTCCCACCCATTCTACTTTCTAACATGCAAATCTGACCGTGTGTGTGTGTGTGTGTGTGTGTGTGTGTGTGACTCTTTTGACTAAAACCATATGAAGGCTACTACAGTATGGTACAAACTCCTCACTGGATGAGGAGACCCAGCCTTCTGGAGACTTGTGTCTTTGGATCAGGTCTTCCTTTGCACTCTGCAATGGAATGCAGATCTCAGATTCATCCCTTCCTGCATCTGAAAGCCCAGCCCAGCCCATCTAGATGACTCTGCTTGTCACCTGGCTCCAACAAATCTTTCCTCACTTACCTGCCTGGATGAGGAGCCACACCCAAGTCCTACCTGGGAGCTCTGAGCCCATTTGAGTTCATGTTGCTCTTTTGCGCATCTTTGTCGCTGTTCAAACTGTAAGCTCCGTAAGGCCAACCCTCATGTCTGACTCGTTCCCATGTGTAGATGCCCATTAGATATTTGTTCAGAGATAAGCATAACAGGATGAATGAACAATTATGGGCAGGTCAAGGACATCACATGTTACCTACTGGTGATCTTCCCCACTTCCAGCATTCAACCCACTCCTTCTGTGCCCAGTTCCACTCATTGCCTTCTAAGGTCCACACATACTTTCTGCCTATCTTCAGGCAGATAACTGTTCATTTAATCCTTAGGACAAATGTGAGATGGCATTATTACCCTCATTGTAGAGATAAAGTTCAGAGAAGTCAAGGAAATGTCCAGAGGTCACACAGCAAAACGGTAAAGCCAGGGCATAAGTACTTTGTCATTTCAGCCCTGCATTCCTCCCTCTGCTATAATCTTGCATGAATGTTTTATAGAGAGGTTTCATTTCTGAATTGTCTAGTTGTTCATGCAGATTTATTGCTAACTAGTGTTGAGATGCAGATAGGCCTCTTTTTGGGGTAGTTTATCAGGAAATTTTGCTGGTGGGTTGATTGACAGGTGCAGTGTAGAGCTGGGTGCAGTTCCTGGGTGGAGGGGCAAGAACTAAAACTCTTCTTTAGAGTTGATTCTAGGACTTCACTCTTCCTGCAAGTGGACAAGTTTGTCTTCAACTTCAGACTCCATCTCTGGCACAAATAAAGTCTGATTCTCTTCCCTTTGTCCTTCAAGACCTTGGCGGAAACCCTGGGTCTCCCAGCCAGTGTTCCAGAGGTCCTGGAGGAAAGTGTTCTTGCATTTGTATTCCACTCCATTTTTCATCACTGTTGTTGAAGAAAAGGCCACTGTGTATGTCACACGTAGTGTTCATTTATTTACCAAAGGCTTGTATTTTTGAAAGTCATTGGCAGGCTTTGCATAAGGCATTTGCAGTGACAGATCACAGAGAGGCGAGTGTCACATTGGAGAGCCTCCGGATGGGTGTCAGAAAGACTCCCTGGAGGAGGTGCCAAGCTAGCTGAGACCTGTAAGGAATGAAGATGCTTTGTGGTGGCACAAAGGGAAACAGGGTGGAGTGGGAGGTGCAAGAGAAACTCAGGTTTTGGTCTCTTCTTTTGTGAAACTCAAAATTAAGTTTAAAGAGAAAGGCAAGGTATGACAAATGGTTCAGAAAGGATGCCAAGAACACCTATGCAGGGTTAAATGGATGAAATAGATTTCAAGCCTGAAGATTCCTATAAGAACTCTGATTGAAGGCCTCACCCCTGTGGATACTTCTCGAGGAGATGAGTTCTCCACCATTGGGAGTATTCAAGCAGGTCTTGAGGGCCACTGGTGGATAAGACTTGGTCTCTAGGAGAGGAGGCAGAATTCGCACACAAGGGAGGGCAGTGTTGTCCAAGTTGACAATTAAGTTCTAAAAATTCTACATAAGCTTTAATTCTATAAATACCTCTCTCATGATCTTTGCTGTGACTCAACTCCAAATCTGTTATCATTTAAACTGTTTTAATTTTAAAAGTACATTTTGAAAAAAGGTAATGCACATCAACATGTGTAATATAATATCAAATATTTGCTAAGTAAAAATAACAATGTGTAAAAAATGACATGGTTGCCATCATCTGTGTGAAAAGACATACTCTGCTCAGTGGATGATGCATGCCTATAATCACAGCTACTTGGGACGCTGTGGCAGAAGGACTGCAAATTCAAGTCCAGCCTGGGCAACTTAGCAAGACCTTATCACAAACAAACAAATAAATAAATGGCCAGAAATGTAGCTTAGGGTAAAGCACATGCCCAGCATGTGCAAGGCCCTGGGTTCATCCCCAGAGTTGCAAAGCCACAGCAAAAAATATACATCTATATTCATACTTATTTATTCACCCATAGACATGAGTTTATTCTTCTTGATATATAAACTTTTTTTTGTTGTTGTTAGAAAGTACCAAATAAGTTGCTAATACTGGTTGTCTCTGGGTTGAGATGCTGACAGACTGGGCACTTGGTATTTCTTATTACAAAGAAATGAAAATCATTTAAAAAATCAGCCTCAGTTGCAGAACTGTTTTGTAAATTAGAATGTATGCTATGTCCATAAAATAAAAAATGATTTGAATAGTTAACACCTGCCTTTATCTTTCTGTTTTCTAAAATTCCAAGAGTGAGCATTCCCACGTGTTTGATTTTAAAATAGTGTTAAATGACACTGCTGGATGTGGGGAATAAGGCAGGCTGTGATGAGAGGTAGGAGGAAGCAGCAAGAACAACACACAGGGAGAGTAGAGGAAGGAGGATGGCCAGGGTTTGTGATCCACACAGGCGTGTTGGCCTGACGGTCAGGGTTGGAAGGAAATTGAATGACGTTCCTGCCTAGAGGGTGCAGGGCTAGGCAAGGGTGTAGTCAGGAGCAGTTATGGAAGCTGAGAGCACAGGGCAGCTGGAGGATATGGGGACAGATAGCCAAACTGAAGCAGAGAGTGGTGATAGCATGCCAGGAGATTACCAAGATGGCTGAGTTACACAATCCTGGAGATGCCATTCCTTTGCAATCTGAACACTGGGTCACAGGGTTCACTGACTGAGGCCTGGAGCTCTGCTGAGCAAGGCGAGGGAAGGAAGGCTCTGACAGCTGACTCCCAGTATGAGAGCTGAGGATGGGCCGGGAAGAGGCTGGGGTTCAGGATGGGCCTTGTATTGGGTGGGGTTAGGGGTTGCGGGGGAAAGGTGGCCGGTCTGGGAAAATCTGTCTTGGGTGATGATGATGATGTGTTTCCTTGGCAGCAGGTTTGCTGGCAGTCCTCCTGATCTGTACCATGAGCACAGTGTGTCTAGCAAATGCAGTTCGTGGATCATCTGTGCATTGCTTGATGGCCCCTTCTAGGGGTGCTGAGCATGTCAAGACTTAGGACAGGCTGGCTGTGGTAGAGGTAGAACTGGATAACCTTGGCTATCACAGGACACCAGCATGCAGTGTACATGAATGCTCTGAGGCACATGATCACTGAGAAAAGCCCTGACTAACTGGAGCAGTTGAAGTAGAAAGAAGATCCAGGGTGAAAGAGATCATTGGAAGGTAGGGCAACTTCTAAAAATTGATTTATCAATTCTGTGTATCATGCTCAAATTGGATGGGCTGTGGGTAGCAGAGAAGAAGCAAACATAGTTATCATTTCCCTTTTCCTAGAGGTTTATGGAAGGGAGTCCCATTAAGTGAAATTTGATAAAGTGAACTTGGCCTTCCACCCTGACCTACATCATTGAACCCATACTATTGGAAATTCTGGTTAATATAAGGCATTTCCTTCGGATAGTCTTATCTGTCTCCCTGGAAATGAAGTTAAGGCCTCTTAGAAACCTTAAAGTTGAGGTTCTAAAATCACTATTTTCCACAGTTTGGAAAAATCTAACACCATTTCTGTCCTGGTTTTGAGATATATCTGAGACAGGTGTTGCTTTTTCCTTTCAGACTAGGCAACAAGAAGACATGCTTTCCTTTCCCCTAATTTCTCTTAGAAGAAAGTGGCATTTGCCTATACAGTTCTATTTTTTTTCCTTTTGGTTTTTAATTATAAAAAGCTTCTAGCAGCTGATTTATTATATAGGGAACAAATTGTGTCTTTGAGACCCACTGCAAGGTAATTACTTGAGTTAGCACTGCAGATATCTATGCAGGGTCCAGCAGTCAATTTTGACTCGGAATAGATAATACACGGACTGCTATTAAGTTTAATGTAGATTAATGTGAGTTGCTTCCCTTTGCACGTATGTATGCAGGTACCAATAATTAAGATTAATTCCACTAGATAGAATGGCCTTCATTGTGCACGGTGCCAGAAAATGCTTCTTTAATAGCTGTTAATTGGATATATTTGCTTTGATGGTGAGATCCTGATTAGTCTTGTTACCCTGAAAACTCCCCTCCTTGCTCCCCCCCATCCCCACCTGCTCTTCAGGAGAAAAGGGATTGACAATGGCAGAGTCAGAGCTTTGGAGGTGAGGAACGCTTTCATCCCCCACATCCACGCCCATGCCGTGCATGCTATTTTTCAGTGAATCAGTCCTGGCTGCTTCCACTTCCTGAGGTCCTACTATGTGCCCGGTGCTTTATTTCCATGCTCATTCTTAGTGACAGCACTGGGATGGAAATTACCAGCCTGCTTACACAAGCAAGAAACTTGAGGTTCAAAACGAGTTAAGGCATTGCCCAAGGCTGTAATAGGAATCTGGAGAATGGGGATTCCAGTCTTGCACTTTCTGAATAAATACATTAAAAAGTTGCCACACTGTTGTCATTTTCCATTTGCTTCTGCAAGTCTCAGAGTGTAATAGGAATCTGGAGAATGGGGATTCCAGTCTTGCACTTTCTGAATAAATACATTAAAAAAGTTGCCACACTGTTGTCATTTTCCATTTGCTTCTGCAAGTCTCAGACCCTAAAGAGAGGCACCCTCTCCCTCACTTTCTCTGAGTCTTTCTTCTCTGTTACTTCCCTTCTTCCCTTTACCGAACAGTTCAAGACCAGTTAAAGAGAAGCATGAATCAAAAGCCCAATCGTTTCTTCAACAGATCCAAAAGGCTGGTTTATGTAAGGAAAAGTTGTGCATCACTAACAGTTCTAGGCAGGACTTCTACTTCTTTCTAGAGGTAATACTGTATTCCCATTTTCATAAAACAGTGAGAACTTCCTTTTTTATGCCCTCCAGTGCTTTATGTTGTACAGGTTGAATCTTGTTTGTACACAATGCACGGGCCAGAAGTGCTTTATATTGAGACTTTTTTAAGATTTTGGAATATTTGTATATCTCTAATGAGACATCTTAGGGATAAGATCCAAGTCAAACATGATGTTCATTTGTGTTTCAGACACGTTTCATACACCTAGCCTGAGGGTAATTACATACAATAATTTTAGTTAACTGTTTTTTTTTTTTTTTTTTTTTGTGGTACCAGGGATGAAATTCAGGACATTGCAGTTGTGAGGAAGGCACAACACCATTGAGCCAAATCCCCAGCCCTTAGTTAACTGTGTTTTGACTGTGACTTGTCATACAAGGTCAGGTGTGGCTTTTCCCACATGTGGTGCCATGTTAGCATGCAGAAAATATCAGATTTGGGAGCATTTTGAATTTTCAGATTAGGGATGCTCAACCTATATAGGCACTCTTATAAAAAGAAAAATATGTGGCAACAGTGAGCTCTAACCAGCTGCTATTGACTAAGTCCAGTCATGGAGGATGAAGTCAAGAGACTCACATAAAAAAGAAGGCCCCAAGATGAACTTTGCCTCTTTCAATTTGTCTCAAGGTTGCTGGAATACTGAGGAGACTTGAGATGTGTCATTCAAGGTGTCCAGTGGGTGCTGGTTGGTCTTATGTTGTATAATGCAGTTATTCTAGGAGAGCTGAAGTGGAAACTTGCCTCTGTCATGGATGAGCTGTGTGACCTTGATCAACTCATTCAACCAACCTGAACCTTAGTTTCTCTTCTTCTAATACCACCTTTTGAATAGGATCCCTCCATCCAGAGGGAATAAATAATTTGTGTCAAATACTGCACTTATTGAAGAATATTTGATAAATATAATTTTCCTTTCCATTTCTAGGGACTGTGACCCTGTTGATGGATTTAAGGGGTAGCAACAGTCTTCACAATATTTTTCCTAGGGGAATGAAACTTGCCTTGATGCCACTGGACAGGAAAATAAAAGTCTTTGGTCTCTTTGGGGTAGGAAAAAAAATGTCTTTAAGTCTTCTTCATATGCAAATTAGAAAGTTGAACTCAGTCATTGGGTGCTACTGTCATCTTGAATAGACAGTGCCCAATTGTTTGGGAAAGTCTTACCAATTTAGGGCACATCAGCTGCTTTACCCACTAATTATGCAAGCCCTTCAGTCAATGCAGAACTCACTGCCACATTTCTGAGACCCTCAGAGAGATTGTGTGCTCTCATACCCATTGATAACCATTGAGTGTGCTGGTATTTCCTGTTGGTACCCTGAAGTCCTTTCCCTGAGGAGTTCTAAGTCAGGCTTACTTCCCAGCAACAGTGTCTGATAGTCTGAGGAGGCCACTCATGAATAAGGCTCTGCTGCACAGCAAATGGTCCCCTGTTCATGCACAGGCTGTAAGGACATTCTCCTTCCTTCCTCACTGTTAGGTGGTTGATTTCAGCATAGCTTCTAAATCCTCACTAGGCAAAACCTGGCCAAGGAGTATGTGGAAAGGATGAGGTGAAATGCTGTGATCTCTTACTTGATACTCTGTTCCTATGAGGTTTTGAATTGAAAGAAGAGATTCAAGTCTTATGTCCCCTCTAAACACCATTTAGTGCTCTGTCTACCAACAAGAAACTTGGCAAGAATTGACGTTTTGAGATATTAACATTTGCAATACATTATATGAGCAAGGAGTAGAACTTGGAGGAGAGGGTAAGGCACATGGAGTGTACCTTAGTACCACAGGAGTCAGCATAGAGTTGAGTGACTGGATGGAATGACCTCTTGTAGATGGCTGCTCTGTCTTGAAAGACCTACATAGGTCATGAACACTTTCTCAGGAATGGCCAGTATACAATTGTGGATTTAATTCCACATTTGGAGCATGCAAATAATGGGAACAGTGGAAACAGGTGCGACGCCATGGTATGTCTTGAGCTACTGACATGGATCTGGGCTTCTGATGGTGTCTGGAGCATTTGTGAAGGTGGTAACAGCTGCTTCAAGAGCTGCTCACAGACTAGGCTTTAGTTCATTTCATTATCAAGGGTGTTGTCCTAACCCAAGATAATAGACCAGTATTTGAGCTTTGGAAAGTTTAAGGTGAGAGTGTGGGTGGGTGGAAAGATAGGTGGCAGGGAAATAGATTCCAAGAACAAAGGAGAAAAAGGAAGGAAGAAGTAGACAGACAAGCCTGGAGTGCATAATTAAATCAGAAGTGCTCTGGGCCTGGCCAGGGATTTAGCTCAGCAGCACTGCGCCTCCTGGCCTGCCTTGCAATCACAAGGTCCTGAGTTTGATCCCAATACCAAAAAAAAAAAAGTCATGTGGAGGCAGAGAAGGTCCAGAGAGCCATGAAAACCAAGGGCAGATTCATAGAAGAAAAGCAAAAGAACAAATATAAAAAAACAGTTCAGGGCTGGGGATTTAGCTCAGTGGTTCTGCTGCCTGCTTCACAAGCACAAGGACCCGAGTTTGATCCCCGGTACCAAAAAAAAAAAAAAAAAGAAGTTAAGGCTGGGGATTTAGCTCAGTGGTTCTGTGGACTGCATTACAAGAACAAGGACCCAAGTTCAATCCCCGGTACCAAAAACAAAACAGAACAAGAACAAAAAAAGTTCATTCCCACAGTTAATGTGAGGTGGGATGTGCTTACAGCAAAGGTATGGAAACATGCATAAGACAGCTTGGGGACAGTCTCAGATCTCTTGGATCTGGTGTAAGAATCAAAATGCTTCAAGACAGTAGTTTTAACACAAATGAAAAGGAACATTTCATTCTATTAAATTATTATATGGAACATAAGGTGGCTATGAATTGGAATTATGAGTGGAACTAAATATGTAGAATTTACATGGAATCTTAGCAGGAAATGTATCATTAGGAGACTGTCCAGTGACAAGGCAGATCTTTTTGAGACATCTTGTTCAGTGACAGGCATGAAAGTTATCCTTGCATTGGGTCAGTAGTTAGACCAAAGATCTCTCTTTAATTCCTCTTCTTTTATTCCTAGATTTGTGTTTCTAGAATCACAGATTTAGAAAAATATTCGTGTGGCAGATCTTATTACATATATTCTTTTTGAAGACTGAAATACGGTATGACATACATTTATGGAATAATGTTGTGAAGGAAGGAAGGGAAGAGGAAAGGACAAAGGGGAACTAACCTGTGCTGTGCTCAGGCCTGTGCTGAAGCTAATAATGTCTCTTTTAATCCTCACCATTATCTTGTGAGGTAGGTGTAATAATCCTCAATCTTAATGACAAAGAAGTAGATGCTCAGAGAAGGTAACTATCTTGTCTGTGTGGATACAGTTAGTAGCACAGATAGGTTTTTCTGTCTGCAATTTGCAAAACCTAATCAAGCTCTCTTTGCCATGCCACATACCTCCCAAGTTCCCTAGCCTTGTGTTTCCCTGGGTGCTGGTATCCAGCATGACTCTGGCAACCAAGCCCTTGGGTCTGAAGTGGCCCTATTTTCCTTCTGTTGTTGCCTACAGAACACTCACCCTTCGGGCAAGGCTGCCTAATGGTTAGTGAACTGGAATGAATGTACGTATCCATTGGTCATTATTTGGCTTTACCCAAATGGAAAATGGGTATACATCTCTCCTAGTCATCTGCTTAACAAATATATAACCAAAATACTAAAAATAACAATTGAATAACACTCCTTCACTTAGGATTTTTGGTATACTATTTTGATCCACAAGTCAAAAAACAAGATTCTTGTCTCAAGGACAGCTTTTATTTTTATGTGCTTTCGTTGCTTTATTTGCATAGAACAAAAGAAGGAAAGGTGAAATTATGTCTGAAAGTTTTCATGTTATATATTTATTATGTGATTCATAATTATAATATAATTCTAATTATTATATCAGTATATATCAATATACACTATATTTTATGCTAATATCTAGATGAATATTTTCTTATTTACACTAACATCAGCAACAATGATATAATTAGTCAATAGTCTAAAACCAAAAATTACTGTAAAACCTACTGATTGGCTATGAAGTATATTATTTAGTGGTCATTTTCATAGATGTACTTAAAATAATAATAATTAAAAATTTACTTTCTAGTAACAGCCTGATTGGTTGGTGCATGTGTGAAGTCTAGGGACACTGAAAGAAACCTACTTGAATTAAAATAACATTGTCTGCAGAGTCCTGGCCCCAGCATACATTTCTGCTGTATTCAGACAGGCCTGGATTGGGCCTCGACTCTCACGTTCTCTGACAGTCCCTCAGCCAATTAATCTGAGCCTCAGTTTCTTCACTGGATAGTAGAGACCATAAAACCTACCTTGCAGAACTGTTGAGGGTGGGAATTGTGCACATGCTGTGTGTCTGGCACAGGTTTTGTCCCACAGTCACCACACTGTCGAGCAGATCCTCATGTCCACACACACCTCTGCTCTCATGGGCTGCGGTGAGTGGCCCCTCTCTTGGGTCAGGCTGCTGAACAGGAGAACCAAGAAGCATTTGCATTCTTGGAGTGAGAGATGTGACTAGCTTGCCTGTAGAAATCAAAGTCTCTGAAATGTGCCTTTGGAAAAGCCATTCCCCATTTACTTTTAACCCTGCCTGGAGGTTCAAGGGATTTTCCCCTTGACTCTGTAAATATCCCATCAGGGAGTTTCAACCTACTCTGCTACAGCAGCTAGGATTCCTGGAGCACCCTGCCAGCCAGCTCTCCAGCCAAGGTGGGGTTAAAACCAACATTTGCAGATAAAGAGGTAAACATATTTACATTCCTTTCTTCACACTTTATGCATATGTCATGCAGTGAATAGTTTTAGAGGTCTGTTTGTACTATCTCTCCGGAATTTTTACAGTCTGGAGGACACAAAATCTCTATAAAGTGACTTATTGAAATAGAAGCAGATTGGTAAAACCGTTTCCCTCTTATGAACTGTGAAGAATGATCCTCTAAATGAAATCAGGAAGGAACTGGACAGAATCTTGTTTAATGGTCTGACAAAATGAATCACAACGATTCCAGACATCCATCACTGCTAGAAGGGGACCACAAATGATCTGTGAACCACTATATATTGATTACCCATGTAGTACAAGTGTCGGATTTAATGTTCACACACCATAGAGAGGCGGCAGGGACAGATGGTGCCTTAACTCTTCTTTGATAGATTTTAATGGTGAAATATTGATTTCTATCTGGCCAAGGCCTGCTGTTAGGGGCCAAAGTCATTTGTTGGGTATTGCTGGACACCCAGTTGGCCTGGGGTAATCAATCATTTTTGGCAAGGCAGGTGAAAATCCGGAGAGAAGCACCTTGGAACCCAAGCTGGAGCGTGATGTTTCTGAGTCCAGCCACTGAGAGAGACAGAGAGAGAGACAGAGAGAGAGAGAGAGAGAGAGAGAGAGAGAGAGGGAGAGGGAGGGAGGACTCTTGGAGACTGGGCTTGTAAAGAATTATTAATGATAAGACATGTTTACTGAGGAGAGTTGCAGCGAATCAGAGCTGACATGAAATAGTCTGGGAGCTTCGTGGAGAAAATGAGCCTCTTGCTAAGAGGGACTATATTTTATTTAAACATCCTTCTAAGGCTGAGAACTCAGGTAATCTGTTGTGTTACAAGCCACTGGCTGTTCTTGCCATCCAGAGAGATAACACCGAGGCACTAATAGGAACACATCAATCACAATCAGGCTGCAATTCCAGCGGTGTCTCTTCCTCCCAGCTCCTCTTTAAGCCCCTTAATAATGGTGATAACATAGTTCGGGGGCTGCGAGGGGCTCTCCCCTCTGAGGGTCATATTCATACAGCGAAGAGCTTGCCAAGTCAGCGCCCAGGGAAGTGGCTGTATGTGCTGGGGGGACCCGTGTGCAGGGAGAGCAGGAAGGCCAGGCTCCAGCCGGGGAGGGCTCGAATCCAACAGGAGAATTTGCCATCATCTGTTAGTTCCTGAGTTCTGTGACGTCATTGCTGCCTCCCTCCTAGGAAAGGGGTGTGAGTGTGTGCCGCCTTATGTGTAATTATCAGGTAACAAGACTCGTTTTCTTGGGCAGCTTATAAAATGGCTCTGAAGATGATTCTCACATGGAGCTCTCCACATGTTTGAGGTGACGCAGCCGCACGGAAATAAGCAATGTGCCTCCCCAGGAGGACTCTGCGGGTGGGGAGAATCAGAATGGCTGGGGGAATGGCGGGATGGGAGAACCCTTATTGTTTCTGCAGCTCGGTGTCAGCTTCTCACCTTCCACTCAAAAGGTTAAGCAGCTATTTGCCTGTGCAATTCTCTTGTAAGCCGCAAACTACTTGAGGATCGAAGCTGTCAAGTCCCTAGGACCCCAGCGATGGCCTAGGTTCTCACCAGATACTATGAGTTTGGCTGAATATACAGCAGGCAGGTGTGTGTGTTGAAGTCAGTCATACTGCTCTGCACCTTTTGAATATTCGCACAAATATACGTGTGTGATGTGTGTAAGTGTGCATACTCACGAAGTAAGGCACTAACCTTATAAAGATGTGTGACACACTACATGTTTCTTTGTGTGATTTACTTTTTCTGACACAGCCTAGCATAGTGGGTGACAGCCTGGAATCTAAAGGCAGAATGCTTGGATTTGAATACTGGCTTGACCATTTATTAACAGGTGACGTAGAAAGTTGGGTTGATGCTGTGCCTCAGTTGTCTGTTACACGAAATGGGGATACCACTAATCGTGATACTTTGAGGTCTAAATGGGTTAGTAAACATGAAAAATTTATCACAGTACCTTGCCTGCCTAAGAATAAAAGTTCTATATTATATATTTTGGCTTAAATTATATATTTGCCATGTATTATATCCAAAAGATACCTAAATGAATGTATATATGTGCATAGAAAGCATTTACATGGTTGCTATTTCGAAAAATATCTGCCTTGTTCCCTGTGGTCTAGCAAGCCTTTGCTTTGATGAGTAAATTCGTTTTGATGGTGGTTTGGTGAGGTAGCACATATTTTGATCTATTGGAAATTTTGGTACCTTTATGATTTCATACAGGGGCCTCAGTAGGTCTGTTTGTCTCCCAAAAACTGTGCACAGGGGTGTATCCTGGCAGCACCAGTGCGTGTGCTGAGGCTCACATACAAAGGCATTGCTGGGCAGGAGGAGCTCAGCTTTTGGACTGCACAGCTGTGCAACCTTCCCCCAGATGTGAGCATGCTGGCGACAGATTCCGCTTAGATTATCTTGCTTACCTAATGATTTTTGCTTCACTGCTCTGCTCGATTGTGTTCACCAGGACGGCAGGTTATTAAAATGTCAAGGCACATTGAATTGTTGTTATCCAGGAGAAAGACCTTTCCAATCAACCTGTGTTGTGGGGGTTGCATAAACTCGGAGAAGGCGATTGGAGAGAGGCTTTATGGCTTTTTTTTTTTTTTTTAACATAAATGGGGGTGAGCAGAGAGGCTGGGAAAGGCCACCGAGAGGGCGAGGAGAGGTGGAGCGGGAGCTGGGGTTATGGCAGCGCGAATCCACTAATTAAAATGCCATCTTCTTAAACACATATTGGTGGCTCCTGCCTTTGCTTTTATGGGTAACTGGCAGACAGCCTTGCTGTGCCGAGCTTCGGGATGAAGAAAAGCGAGGGGAGGGGCCTCGGTGGGGGCTGGGAGATGCACTGTTGCCGGTCTGGGTGGGATACAAGCAGCAACAGTATAAGGCAGAGACACCAGCAGTTGTATTCCTGGTTGGCAGGAAGGGCTAGAGAGCAAGATTCCTTTCACCCGGAGCCTGTCTGCTCTCCGGAGCGCCGTGTCCTGCGCACTTCGGGCAGCTGTGGCACTTCGGGTGACAACACTGAGCCACAGGCCAGCAGGGACAGCCTAAACAGCTTCTTTTTGTGCCGCCCTCGGATTTCAAAGGATTTATTTTCCTTCGGGGAGAAGGGAAGAGCCAGGAGCAAAGGACGTTCTCATAAAGTATCTAGCGATCAGAGCTGCTGAAGGCTCCAACCAGAGACTCAAACTTCCCTGACTTGACTTTCCTCATTGTTTCCTTCCTCTCACCAGTAGTTTTCTTGGCCAGGCCATGTCTGTTTCTTTTTTGTTGGAGAGAGGTGGCTTTGTTTTTGCCGGTTCGGCCCTGCGTAGCGAGCGCCCTGGGATCGCTTCCCGGCCTCAGACGTCAGCCCCTGGCTGGCTGCGCAGGCTCGGTGGCCACGGTGGCTGCGCCGCTGCTTGCCTTTGTCAGTTTCATCAGCTGGAGGTTTCGCCGCGCGAACTCACCCCCCAGTCCAGACTCCACCCCTGTAAATCACACCTCCCCTCATTCTCTGGTTTCTTACCCTGGCCTGGTTCTCCCGCTTTCCGCTTTGTGCTAATTCCTGCTCTGCCCTTTCTTGGGGCTTAAAGCAACCCCCAGAACGCGCTTAGCCCTTTCCCTCTCCCTGACGTGGCTGGTCTGCAGTCCATTGCAACCAGACCCCTTCGCATTCCGCTAGCCTGTGGTCCTCTTCTTTTATCTCCCCCTTCCTCCTTTGGCAGTACTACAGATGCAGCCCCTGCACATGCTGCTCCCTCTTGCAAGGGAGAGGTAACTCATTTAAGTTCCCTCACACCTTTGCCTTCTTTCATAGCTTTATCAGACTTTATTGGAAATGCCTGTTACTCATCATATACAAAACCGATTCAGTTAGCCAACAGGTTCTTAGAGTGTGTCTACTATGTTAAATGCTAACGTGTTGTTCAGTGTTGGAGATGTAAGAGGGAGAAAAACCAACTCAAATCCTCCTCTCCTGGCCTAAAAAGATTCTTCCCGAGCCAGGAACCATATTCTATTTATGTTTTGTAATCTAGACCATTGTCTTAGTTACTTTCTCCTTGACGTGACGAAACACCGACACCCACAAGTTAAAGGAGTAAAGGTTTATTTTTGGCTCACAGTTTGTAGAGGTTTCAGTCTATAGTCTGCCAGCTCCACACTGGGGGAAATGGCAGAGAAGACACAGTTCGTGGCATGGTAGCAGGAAGCAGTGGGGCATCAGGGGAGAGGGAAAGAGATAGATCCTTCCAGGCCATGCCCTAGTAACCCACCTCATCCCTCCAAGGTTCACCTCCCAACATCTCACCCAGCTAAAAACTCACCAGGGACTCATCCCATACCACACAGCCAGGATCCAGTTATCTCCCCAAAGAGCCCCACCTACGAAGGCGTGAAGCTTTGAGGGGACATCTAGATATAAACCATAACAACCATATAGGTGCTCAATGAATTTCAAATGGATGGTGGAAGAAAGAATAAATGGTTGTGCCCTCTTGAGCAGCCCCCATCATTTTCCTTGTCCTGCTTTAATACCCTAAAGCACAGCTCATAGTGATGAGCTCGATAGAAGATTTTACGTTTTCGCATTCCTGTGTGGAATTTCCATCATCCCCCTATGTCTCTGAAGCTACCCTAGGTGGGAACTTTGGTCTGCAAGTACAATGTCAAAGGTGAACCAGTTCATTGGTGGTGAATCCCAGCTGGCCCTGACGTTGGGCCTCTGCCGTCCTGGCACAGGAATCCGTGGTGATGAACAGCCTTGCATGGACATGTGTCTCGTGTTTGCCACATGCCCTTGCCCACAGCCAGAATCTCAGGAAACTGTTGAAATGGGAAACAGGTTGGTGCTTGGTTTCCACTTAATTCTTTTCTGGGTTTGTCCCTAGACCCTCGCTGGCACTGCTTAAAAGGGATATAGATTTAGTGGATATTAAGATATAATTTCCCTTTTTAGCTTCCCTTCAGCTCCCACCTTTGCCCCCAATTATCCGTATGAAATGTGGTAGGCTCAGCTCCATCTTAATTGGATTTTCTGACAGTTGCCAGAACTGGAACTGAGTGCCCCTGCCCGCCACCCAGGTCAGTTCAGTTTCATGATTAGATTTATTTAATTAACCTGACGGGGAGGCCCTGAGCCCCCAGCTGAGAGTGATGGGAAGCTCCCCAAATGTTCTCTGGACATTGTGCTAAAGGTAGCCTTGGTTCTGTGCCGGCAACCTTAACCTCATCCTGAGTTGGCATTGAAATCGTCAGTGTATCAGTGAGACAGGGCTCCCAGGGCTGTGGTCTTGAACTAATAGCATGTCATGGGGCAAGATGGAGAGGAGGCATGGGAGGACCCCCAGAACACCCTCCCTCTTCTGGGTTGCACAGGAGTCAGCATGGGTTCCATTGTAAATGGGCTGGGTCTTCTGGGTTTCATCTCTGAGTTCCAAGTTTCTTACCTGTAAAATGGGAACAATAAAGAACGCCTAAAAGATGGCTGTGGCGATTCCCTGAGACAGAGTCCTCTCTGTCGTAAGCACATACTGACATGGGGGCGCGCGCGCACACACACACACACACACACACACACACACACACACACACACACAACACATAGTTAAAACCGTCTTCATTCAGCCAGGCTCCTTTTCATTCTTTCACTTCCATCTCATCTTTTTCTAATTCTCTTTCAATTTCCCCCTTCCTTCTGGGTTTCCTTTCCTTTTGCTCCCTGTCTCCAGTTTTCTTTTTGCACTGGGCTGGCTGCACATCCTTGTTTTTCTCATGAACTTTTCTCCTCTGGGCCCCGTCTGCTGCTAAGAAGCCTTGCGGTCTGGGCAGGTGCCCCATGCTCTGTCCATCATCCTTGCTGCGCTGTCCTGCTCTGCAGTCATTCATTCCTGTGCCTGTCCCCTCTCACCAGACGCCGCACCTCTTGACATGAGGACTGTTTCTTAGTGAACTAGTAAATAGAAGAGATTGGTTAAAGAATGATGAAAGGAGGGAAGGACTCTTTTTGATTCAAGGTCAGCCTAATGAGCTCCAGAGAAGTACAGGGTCATTATGGTCCCTATGAATCTTTATTAAATAGAGGCTTCTGGTGATAGATGTGGCCCAGTGGTAGAGCATTTGCCCAGAGTTATGGCTTATAACTAGATGTCCCCTCAAAGCCTCAAGAACTCATAGGCGGGGCTTCTGGGAGTGACTGAAACATGGGTGTGTCTAACTGAATTATGGGAATGTGATACTGGATTAGTTCACTGATAGACTGATTTAGCATATTCATGTGTCTGGATGATGGATTTACTGTCTGAAACATGGGTGTGTCTAACTGAATTATGGGAATGTGATACTGGATTAGTTCACTGATAGACATTTAGCATATTCATGTGTCTGGATGATGGATTTACTAAAGAAGGAAGACCCACCCTGGGTGTGGGTGGCACCAACCAATTGGCTTGTAGCCTGGATGGAATAAAAGGAAAAAAAAAGGAAGTTTCACTGCTTCCTGCCCCTGCCACGAGCTGCTTCTCCTCTGTGATGTCCCTGTGCCATGCCACCCTGCATTGGGGCCAGCTGACCACGAACTGAAACCTCTATGAACTGTGAGCCAAACCTCTTTTCTCCTTTAACCTGTGGATGGCAGGCATTTTTGCCAGCAATGAGAAAGTGACTATGACACCTATAGTGCAGGAGGTCCTGGGTTCAATTGCCAGCACCACAAGAAATAAAAAATTTTAAAAAGCATAAAAATTAAACAAGCCTCTTTCCTCCTGCCATGGAGCTTGACTTGCTGAATGGGCCATGGGCTGGATTTCAGACCTCACTTGATTCCTTGACTTCAGACCTCGTATAGGAAGCTTGCACAGTAGCATCAACTTCAATATAGAACTGCCCAAGGATGAAGGCATTGGCTTCTGGGGCACTCTTCTGAATCTCCAGTAAGTGGGCTGAGCTTCTGGCTTCAGAGAAGTCTCTGCCTTTGGTCTGCTTCATGGTTCTGCAGCTTTTTCCATAGAGCTTTAGTGAGGGATGAGTGGTTGGCACCCTTCTGGGACAGTGAATTGAAGAGCATCTCTTCCCTCCACTCACTTGGAAGCTGCCCTGTGGGTGACCTTTCTGTATAGCCTCTTTTATAAAGTGCCCACTGCATGTTGGCATCATTCAGTGCTTTTTGTTCCCTGCAGACAGACCTCCAGGAAGTGTGTGGAGTTCTCCCATTTTGCAGGTATGGAAATTGAGGCTCAGAAAAGTACAAGTAAATGAAGGGCTCTTTAGCACTCTGTGGTCTCCTCTTCCCCAGGGATAAATCCTGATCCCTGAAGTCTGATTTGAAGATGCCTTGTAGAATCGTCCAGGCTTCTTGGAAGGACCCCATAGTTAGGTGGGAAGGTAGGTCTCAGAGCTGGGCGGGAGATATGATCAAGAGACTGCCTTGGTTACAGCTTCTTTCAGCCCTGACCTGAGCCATATCAAAACCACATGGACATTTTCCTGCTGGAAAAGCGTGTCTTTTCTTTTTGCTAAAGAATTATGAAAAAGAGGGATTGAAAACTTGGAGCTCCCAGGAGGCCACACATATTTGGAGACACTTCTGCTAATATAGTTTCTAAGAGCATGGAACACTTTTGCCACTTCATAGAATCAAGGAAGCAGAAGAGGTCATATTTTCGTCTCTTCAAATTTCTAGTAATAATATATTTGGTTTTGTTTTTTCAAGGAGCCTCCAGGCTCTCAAGTTCCTAATTTTTCCATAATTTCCTGAAATTTCAGTCTCCTCTGCTGAGGATGGGTGTTTGCCACTGCCTCAGGCAGAGCACGATCAGTTTGCTGGTAAGTGACTTCTTTGGTAACATAGAAAACCCCTTGAAGAATGGCGCCTCTCAGGGACTGGTTGAAGAGAGGTGAGAGTCATTCTGCTTTTCTTTCTTTCTCTTTTTTTTTTTTTTTGGCACTGGGGATTGAACTCGGGTCCTTGTGCTTGCTAGGCAGGTGACAGAACCACTGAGCTAAACCCCAGCCCTTGTGTCATTCTCCAACACTAAACAGAAAACACAAAAGGGCTAAAGGTGTAGGGAAGGTGGGAGGGGTAGGGGAAGGGTAACAAGGGAAAAGAAAAAATGTGAGAAAATGAAAAGATGGAAATAAAGTGTTTGTAAGTGGGGAGGGGAGGAGGGGATGAAGGGAGGGCAGGGACAAGGGGAAAAAATGAGAACCAAGACCTGTCATGTAGAGGTATGAGATCACAACAATGAATGTAACTGTACTGTATTCCTAAAATGTACCAATAAACTCAACTAAAAAAAAAAAACACAGATGGAGCTAAGTCCAAAAGCTTGTCCTACCACGTAGGAGGCAATTCCTGAATCTTTAAGTTTTTGCATCTATAAAATCATTGTAACTGTAAGTGTGTCAGGCATATCTTGTGGAAAGAAGGCAGTCACATAGATGAAGAGCATGGGACAATACCATACACAGGTTGGGCTACCTAGAAGTTTATTACTGTTCTTTATGGTCATTCTAGCCACCTGGGTCTTTACTCAGGCTGCTCCTATGTGACACTTGTCTGATTTCGCTCCATGAAGCTGCTACTGATTTCATGCTTAATTTAAATTCATTTAGGTTGGTTTCTCCCTTACTCTGTACTGCAAGTGAAGATCCATTAAGGCCTGAAGTGTGGTCTGCATCTTTCCCCCTAGTATGGGCATCGTGGGTGTTGCATCTGTCCATGGAATATCTCCTTTGCAGTGCCTGCAGCTCCCAGAGAATGAGGCCAAATACACTTGACAAGAAGCAGTTTTGCTTAATGGTTATGAGCCTTGAAACCTAATTTCAGCCCTGCTTGTGTCTTTGTATTCTCATCAACGAATCCCTTAAGTTCTGTGAGCCTCAGTATTTCCACTGGTACAGTGGGGACAATGGAGGTTATTTCCTCGGGGTCCAAAAGAGGATCATAAGACATCATAGACACACAGATTAGCCCTGAAGCTGGTACAGAACAGGTACCCAATAAGCTATAGCTATGATTCTTTGCGGTTGTAATTTTTGTTTATTTGTGTAGTCAGATAGTACTAGTCGTTTCCATGATAACCCCCTAAGAGGTGGTTTTTGAAATAGTTCCAACGCTGAGGGCAAGTTATGCTGCAGCCGCTGCAAGGAGCACTATCTTCTGGGAAAGTTCTACAGTAAATCCATTTAATTTGTTCACTGCACCCTTAAAACCAGTTCAGAATTTAGAATTTTTGTCTGTGCTTTGCAATGCAAATGGCATTCTCAACTGTGTGAATATTGCCAAATATCTAATTAGCCTTAGAAAGTGAGATTATCCATGTAGCAATGATTTGTACTCTTACGGATGAAGCTGCTATTGCTCTTTTAGATATTTCCTTACCCATTGTCCCTCACTGGGTGGGAGGATACATTAATGAGCTTCTCATTTGCTGAGCTCACACATACGTGTTGGGTCACTGAGGATAAGAAGACACGTTGAGCCCCTGCTGTCAAAGAGGCCCCGGTCTGGTGGGGAGGCCACTGGGCTCAGCACACTCATGTGGGAGTAGAGGTACAGGGAAGGCACTATCGGAGTAGAGGGCATCATCTGCTCTAGGAAAGCTGTAGGGAGCCACAGAGCACAATATGAACAATTCTACAGAAGAAGATGAAACACACTCAACGTGACGGGGAGTATGTACAATAGCTCCCTCTCACCCAGGCTTATATTTTCTGAGGTTTCAGTTACCTGGCATCAGTGGTCGTCCAAAAAAATTAAACGGGAAATTCTAGAAGTCAGTTGGAGGTGTTGTCAGATCAGTGGCCTAACCCTGTCACGATGCCTACATCATTCACCTCGCTTGGTCTCATCACACAGGCCTAGTGTCATCTCACACCATCACAACAAGTGAGAGTGCGGTGCTGTAAGAGAGGGGGAGAGAGAGAGCACAATCGCACAGCTTACTACAGCATGAGGTATGATCAAAGGACGTGGTAAGTTAAATTTAAAATCGATGGCAGTAAAAGACACATTACCATTAATTGCCCTGGAAATATACTCTCTTGTTTTGAACCCGTCTCGTATCATTCTTACCACTTTCTCCAGAAGCTTTGGATGTCCTCTTTTGTGAGTGTCTTTATGAGGTCTGATGAAAAAATCTGGTGCTGCCGAGTGCCATCCAGTAGATAGACAGGCTCATAAAAACATTACCGTATTTTTTCATCATCTTATTCACCTATCTTGCACCATAGATTTCTGGTTCTTCCTTAAAGTCAAAATGACCGTGAAATTTTGTCAAATGCTTTTTCTGCATCCATCGAGAGGATAATATGGTTTTTGTCCTTGATTTTGTTAATATAGTGTATTACATTTATTGACTTATGTATGTTGAACCATCCTTGCATCCTGGAATAAATCCGACATGGTCAGGATGTATGATCTTCTTGATGATCCTCTGTATTCTGTTTGCTAGTATCTTTTAAGGATTTTTGCATCTATATTCATTAAGGAGATTGGCCTATGGTTCTCTTTTTTAGTTGCATCTTTCCCTGTTTTGGGAACCAAAGTGATATTTGCTTCCAGGAATGAATTTGGAAGTATAGCTTCCCTTTCAATTTCATTGGAAAATTTGAAGAGTAAAGGCAATAGTTCTTCTCTAAATGTCTTGTAAAATTCAGCAATGAATCCATCAGGACCTGGCTTTTCTTTGTTGATTACATTTTTAATTTCACTGATTGTAATTGGGATGTTTAAAATGTTTTTATCTTCTTTGTTCAACTTTGGTAATTCGTAAGTATGTAGAAATCTGTCCATTTCTTCTGTGTTTTCCATTTTATTAGAGTACAGGTTCTGAAAGTAGGTATTAATGATCCTCTGGATTTCTGTTGGGTCTATTGTGACTTTGCCTTTGTCATTCCTGATTGCATGGATCTGAGCCTTTTCCTTCCTTTTTTTGATAAGGTTAGCTAAGGGTTTATCGATTTTATTTATTCTTTCAAAAACCCATTCATGATAAAAACCCTGCAAAAAATTGGAATAGATGGTCTATATCTCAACTTAATAAAGGCTGTGTATGAAAAACCAACAGTCAACATCATATTAAATGGCCCAAAACTGAAAACTTTCACATTAAAATCAGGAACAAGACAAGGATGCCCACTATCACCACTCCTGTTTAGTATAGTTCTGGAAACATTAGCCACAGCAGTTAGACAAAAGAAAGAAATTAAAGCAATAAAGATAGGAAAGGAAGAAGTTAAACTGTCATTACTTGCTGACGGTATGATACTCTACATTGAAGACCCAAAAAACTCCACCAAAAAACTTCTCGACTTAATTGACACTTTTAGCAGAGTAGCTGGATACAAGGTCAACACCCAAAAATCACTAGCCTTCTTGTACACAAATAAAAGACTCACTGAGAGAGAAATTAGGGAAATAATTCCTTTCACAATAGCATCCAAAAAAATGAAGTATCTAGGAATCAATCTAACAAAAGAAGCAAAACACCTCTACACTGAAAACTACAGCACTCTGAAAAAAGAGATCAAAGAGGATATAAGAAAATGGAAAGATATCCCCAGCTCCTGGGTAGGAAGAATCAACATAGTTAAAATGGCCATACTACCAAAACTGCTATACAGATTCAATGCAATGCCAATTGAAATTCCAGCACTATATTTCACAGAACTAGAAAAAAGAATCCAAAAATTCATTTGGAACCATAAGAGACCTAGAATAGCAAAAGCCACCCTAGGCAATAAACACATGGCAGCGGGTATAACAATTCCCAATCTGAAACTGTACTACAAAGCCACTGTGATAAAAACAGCATGGTACTGGCAAGAAAGAGACCCGAGGATCAGTGGAACAGAGTGGAAGACAAAAAGTAAATCCAAATGTACTCACCTACATCATCTTTGACAAAGGAGCTGAGCACCCTCAGTGGAGGAAAGATAGCCTCTTCATTGAAATGAAGAAATGGTGAAATGGTGTTGGAAAAAACGGATTTCAACCTGCCAAAGATTAAAACTGGACCCTTATCTTTCACCATGCACTACAGTTATATCCAAGTGGATGAAAGATCTAAGTATTAAAACAGAAACATTAAACTTGCTGGAAGGTAAGTTAGGCAGAACTCTGGAACACATTGGCATAGGAAAAGACTTCATGAACAAATCCTCAGTAGCACAAGAACTAGCAGAAAGAATCAACAACTGGAATCTCATCTTATTAAGAAGCTTCTGCACTACAAAAGAAACCATCAACAGAACTAAAAGTGTACAACCCACAATGTGGGAAAAATTTTTACCAGCTGCTCCTCAGACAAAGGACTATTATCTAGAATATATAAAGAACTCAAAACAACCAGCCCCCCCCAAATATAAGGACCCGATTCAAAAATGGGCATCTGAAATGAACAGACATTTCTCAGACAAGTAAAAGCATCAAGTAAATATATGAAAAGATGTTCCACATCACTTGTCATTTGAGAGATGCAGATCAAAACAACACTGAGATTCTACCTCACCCCACAAAGAATGGCTGCTATGAAGAAATCAAACAACAACAAATGTTGGCATGGTTGTAGGGAGAAAGGAACCCTTTTCCATTGTTGGTGGGAGTGCAGACTGGTGAAACCACTATGGAAATCAATATGGAGATACCTCAAAGAGCTGGGACTAGAGGTTCCATTTGACTCAGCCATCCCTTTTCTGGGTATCTTTCCAAAAGAATTAAAAGAGTCATATCAGAGTGATATATGCACACCTGTGTTTATAGCAGCACAGTTGGTAATAGCTAAAACTTGGAAACAGCCCATTTGCCCATCAGTTGGAGATTGGATAAAGAAGATGTGGTTTTTCTATAAAACGGAATACTACTCAGCCATAAAGAATGATAAATTAGAGTCATTCATAGGGAAATGAATACATATTGAGAATATACTCCTAAGTGAAATAAATAAGTCATACATGTGTAAATACTGAATAGTTTCTCTGATTTGAATAAACTATAATAGTACATAAGATCCTAATGATATAATGGACAATGTGAATTAGGAAGAAAGGGGCTAAAGGTGTAGGGAAAGTGGGAATGGTAGGGGAAAGATAATAAGGGAGGAGAAAAAATATGAGAAAATGAAAAAATGGAAATGAAGTGTTTGTAAAGGGGGAGGGGTGAAGGGAGGGCAGGGACAAGGGGGAAAAATGAGAACCAAGACCTGTCATGTAAAGGTACAAGACCCCAATAATGAATGTAATTGTACTGTATACCTAAAATGTACCAATGAACTCAATGAGGAAAAAAAAATGACCATGAAAGGTAAATGTTTTGAATCAATTGAGGTTATTGAGATGGTCAGGAAGCAACTAAAGGCATTCACTAAAGAGGATTTCCAGAACTGCTTCTGAAAGCAGCAAAAGTGATAGGATGTATGTTTAAAGTAAGGGGGCATATTTTCAGGGTGATCAGTGGCATCGCGTCTTTTATTGAAATAAATTTAAACCTTCATCGTATTTTTCTATCATACCATTAATATTATTATATTTTCTTACTAGTTATATTTAATATCTTACTGTATCTAATGTATAAATTAAATTTATCATATGTGTGTATGTATGTATAGGAATACACATAGTATGTGGTATAAATAGGGGTCAGTACCATCCTGTGTTTCAAGCTTGCTCTGGAGGTCTTGACGTACATCCCATGGATAGGGGGACTACTGTCGTATGATATCATAAAGGCAGGCTAAGCAGCACAAGATAGGTTGAAATCCAGGATGATTCCTAGGGTCAAGGTTAGGCCCAGAAATGTGGACAGGATCCCGAGTTTCTAGTGGGGAAGAGATGTGATCGGTTTCGCCTTTATATTCCTGGGAGGATGGAGGATGGGCATGGGTGGGGAAGGTTCTACCGAGGCAGGAGGCAATTAGAGAATTGCTTTCTAAAATGTGGTTCGGTGTCACTTCCCCCTAGATCACCAGCTTGTTAGAAATACAAATCAGAAGCTGCAGTTGAACAGCGTCCCTACATGATCTGTGTCCACACTGATGGGAAAGATCAGGAGTGAACGATGATGGGGCAGTGGCATTGGGCATACGAGAGGACGAGTTTGAGTCTCTGGATCCTCTGGAAATGGAATGACTCAGGAGGATGTAATAGAAGATCTTTCAAAAGCAAGTTCTCTAGACGATGCTGTATAAATGTGCAAGTTTGTACCATCAGACATATAAATAGCTTCCCCGAGTTTATTAATACATCCTAATATATACTGAAAGAGAATGCAAAAGTCAAACTACTTATGCAGGGCTGTACTCTGAAAAGGTGTCACATAAACGCCATTTTAAGTGAGTAGAGTGACTTCTCTTTCAGAACATCTCTGCTCATTCGGGCATTCATATGTCAAGTGTTACACCAGGCACTGGGAATACAGTGACGCATCAGGAAGCGTCAGCATGCACCACAACTGCACGTGTTTGAACAGCCACATGCTTGCCCAGCGCCTTGCCCAGGGTCAGCAGGCGGCAGTGGTTAGTGCTGAAGCACATGGTCAGGAGATACCCAGATTCCAAACTCTTCTTCGTGGAGTACCGGAGGCCACTCCCAAACGCTCTCTGTAGCTCAGCTTCCACCATAGAAAAAGGAAGGAGAGGATACTTCTCAGTGTGGTTATTGGGATTAGTCAAGAATATAGGTGAAATACTCAGGAAAGGGTAGTGATCATCATATTATTGCTATGTGATCTTTAAGTTTGTTTTTATTCTTGTAACATATACAGAAGGAATACAAACATCCTCAGCTCTTCAGAAATGCCCCAGTTCAGAAGAGAGAGGAAGCAGACACCCATGGGAGATGGATTTAGGGCCACATAAGTGGCTGCTGGCTCCAGCCCTGTGCAAGTGACAGATCTTCCATGTGCAAGGGCTCTGAGGAAGGGGCTCCCTGTGGGCTCAGAGGTGGGAAAAGGCTTCCCAGGAGAGACACTGTTGCAACAAGGGCACGGAAAGAGAGAAATGTCCCCTAGTCACACTACAGAGGGGATGATAGCCAGGAAAATCTACAGATCTGAGGAGAGAAGGATCAATGTTGGCCCTGTAGCCCCAGGTACTCTCTGGGCATATAGAGAGCAGGCCAGAGGGTCTAGTGCATGCCCAAGGTCACTCAGTACGTGAGTCACTTTTCCATGGTGGGGACAAAGCACGTGACATCTGTACATTTTAAAAAGGAGAGATTTATGTTGGCTCACAGTTTCAGAGGGTTGAGTCCAAGGTCGGCTGCCTCTAGGCAGAAAAGGCGTGGCAGAAGGGCAGAGTAGGGGAGAGCTGCTCAACCCATGGCAGCCATGAATCAAGGAGTCAGGGAAGATCCAGAGCCACAGATTCACCTTCCAAAGGCTCACTCCCAGTGACCCACCTTCTCCACTTGGGCACCATTTCCTAGCAGCATATTCTACTATAAATATATCAATGATTCTGCTATAAACTTATTAATAGATTAACCCACCAATGAGTATAGTGCCTCCCTGGTGCAGTGCTCACCTCTGAATGCACAAAACCTTGAGGGGACATTTTAGCTCTCAACCGTAACAGCCAAACTGTTAGAGATTGTTCTGGGGCAGAAACCCAGTCTTCTGTTCCCTGAGACAGCGCTTTTCCTACCTCAGCAGTAGTGTGTCTGCAAATAACCACACCCTGTCCATGTGTAAAGACTGAGCTAGATACACACCTCACACCCTTCCCAACTAACTCAAAAGGGTCACAGATCCAAATGGAAAGCCAGACAATAAAACTCCTGGAAGGTAACATAGGAAAACATTTGGATGACCTTCGGTTTGGTGACGACTTTTTAGATGGCATAATGGGTGAAGGAAAGAACTGGTGAACTGCACTGTATCAAAATAAAACATTTATGCCCTATGCGTGACACTGTCAAGAGAATAAAGAGACAAGCTACAGACTGGGAGAAAACATCTGTGGAAAATGTATCTGATAAAGGACTGTTAACAAAAATATAGAAACAACTCCTTAAAAAGTAAGAACATAAAAAACCATTTTAGGGCCAGGGATTTAGCTCAGTGGTTCGGTGGCCTGTCTTGCAAGCGCAAGGACCCAAATTCAATCCCCGGTACCAAAAAAAAAAAAAAAACATTTTAAAAATTGGCCGATATTCGATGGATGCCTCACCAAAGATAATAGTCAAATAAATAATCCTATGAAAAGAGAGTCATTTTCTTCTTTGCCTCCTGGGGCATAAAGACAGGTGGCAGCTTTTCATTTGCTGATGCCAGGCCATAAGCAAGTCATATATGTCTTCCTCTGTGTATGTGTGTGTCCAAATTTCTCCTTTTATGAGGACATCAATTTTACTGGTTTAGAAGCCTTCTCTAATCAAACATGAGCTTATTTTAATTGCATCTGCAGAGACTTTAAATTCTAAGGTCCTGGAGGTTGAGACTTCAGTGTAGGAATTTTGGGGAACACAATTCAACCCATAACTTTGACGGCACACCCGTGTGGGTGTAAATGTGCTAATATGTAAAGCGCTTAAAAGAAGACTCGGGACAAAGGTCCCTTCCATCTAAAAGGTCTTCCAGCTCGGAGGCCGTCTTCAAATCTAGCCTAAATGATAGATCTTTCTTCAGTACCAACTGACTGCATTATGTCGCTGCTCAGAGCACATCTGTGTTAGGCTCAGGTTCATCTGCCCTGTGGGGCAGAAAAGCCCCAATTCTGCCTCTGGCCCAGCAAGTTGACCCTCATCACATTGGCCTCCAATCTTCAGCTCCTGTCTTAACCCTGACCTAGCTACTTTCCATCATGTCTCTTCCCAGAACTTCCTTCTCCTTCAGCCAAAGTCTGAAGTTGTTTATGGGCTGGGAGGAAGTTACTGGGCAGGAGAAAAAATTTGGGGGAAAACAATTCAACCCATAACATTGATGGTACACTCTTGTCACACTCATCACTCAGAGGAGAATGAAGCCCATGGTGGAGTGGCTGGAGCAGTGTTTCTACCTGGTTTTCCCTTTTTAAACTCCTCCCCCGTCAGTAGTGTCCCTGTCTTTCATGTCCGTATGCTGCTTGTTTAGTATCTAAATCTGCTCTTGTCCCTTGGTGCCAAGAGAAGTCATGGGGTTTTCATTTCCAAGGCTGGTCTCTGATCAAGATCTGAATGCTTTTCTCCATGGCTGTATATGCTCAGGCAGAGACCGTGGGTGGAGGGAATATCCACGCTGTGTAACTGGAAACACTACCTAAAAGACCCTTCCATATTGAGCTCTTCCCTATGACTTCTAATCTGGACATTAGTTCCTTTCCTAGAGAACCCAAAGTGGGTCACTGGCAGCTAGTTGGAATTGTAAAGGGGAAGATGATATGGTCTCAGACTTCTGTATCCCTGTGAATGAGGGGCTGAGCAGACATGAGTAGCTGAAATACAGGGGCACACATGGCCTGCATGAGCACACACGTCAGTGTGGACAAGGACAGACTGAAAGGCTGTTTGACAGAGGAATGTGGGAAGGCTACTTGAAGGAGGAGGCATAGGAGAATGGAAGAAAAGAATGATCAGGAGAGGTCTGAGAAAGAAGAAAGTTAAGTGTTGGATCTGTGGGTAGAAATCTTGGTAGGGAGCCAAGTTTGGGAATGCAGAAAGGACCACACAGAACTGATGAGGAAGCTGCTTACATTTACTTTGCCGACCAAATGTATTTCCTTTTGGATCTTATCTGATTGCACAGTGAGTCCTGCCTACGTAAGCCTCCTCTAGCCCATTCAGCACATCAGTGCCAGATAGGAAGAAAAAAACCCAAAAAAACCAAACAAACAAACAAACAAAAAAAACCCCACCATCCTCCTGGCCCAACTGGACCTGCAGGTACACAGTCTGGCCAGCAGATGGCGCCTACGTGGGAATGGAACAGACATAACACAGGCTTGGCCCGCCTTCAGGGACTGAACTTTTCTTTTCCCTGGTACCTGGAGTGAGGCATCCTCCTTATTCTCTGCACAGCTGCACAGAACAGACTGAGACCTAGCCCAGTGGACCCGCTCCATGTTCTCTGGATACATCGGCCGCCTCCCAGATCCAGCAGAAAGAAGAGAACCTGTCTCCCGCTTTGCACATTCCAGGTCACCCCTCTAGGCTCAGCCCACACATCTCGCTGTTGATCACGAAGACGCAGTGGAAGGCAGCCTTTCAGAGGCAGAGAAGGCCATGTGTTTTCTGAGTTCTGATGTCATCATGAGGCTGCGCGGTGCTGGTTCACCAAAAAGATGAGTGGATGAAGTATTTAATATTCTTCCGTATATCTTTCTGTATCTTTTTCTTTTTTTTTATACTCACAACCGACCACAGAAGTGAGCCCCCATTAACATCACAGAAAGTGAATCTAGCATTGAATATGTTCCAGTCAAATCAACTGACTTCTGCTTCTTGGAGAGGCTCTGGACTTTCCTGCCCCTTTACCTTTCCCCGTTCTATAAGTTCTCTACCTAAATGCTTTTTTCCCTCTTCTCACTTTAACACCAAACCAAATGGAAGGCCTGCTCGATGCTATCTACCCCATGAGGACCATGTGCAACTTCTGGGCCTGGAAGTCTTCAGAGAACCTGTTTGGTGCTTGTGCTGCATTTTTCTCAGACATCCACTCAGATATCTCTCTTCCTCTAGAGCTGGAAGTTCTGAGTGCTGGGTTTTATTTCTGTGCTCCCTGGGCTTCCTAGCACAGTGCCTCACACAAAGTAATGCACACAACATAGGATTACTGCCTCAGAAGTTGCTTGTGTAAGTGCAATCATACCCACTTACTATTTTATTAGTTTTAAGGACATATTTACTCCCACTCTCTCATCTTTATCCAGGAAGCATCGAAGAGTTCATCTAATTTTGAAACAGTTAAGCCAGTGGCTTTCAAATGGCTTCATTCTAGTAATAAATACATTTTACGTATATATGTATATGAAATAAACTTTTCCAAAGTAGTATCTCCACTGGCAATGTGCGACACACAGAGATTGTTACCTGTCCTGCTTTTGCAGTGCTGGATGTGACCTTCTGAGTTTACTTTACAACCCACAAATGAGCGATGGTTTTCAGTTTGAAAAGCACCACAAGGCAGGATTCTGGGAAAACTCTGGAGGAGGACTTCATCTGAGGGCTCTGTATTTGGACAGGCATGGGAGGGAGTAGTGGGTGGTGACCTGGTTGGTGAGGAAGTGGCTGGGCCTGAAGTCAGCCTTT
Source organism: Fukomys damarensis (assembly GCF_012274545.1). Taxonomy (NCBI): domain Eukaryota; kingdom Metazoa; phylum Chordata; class Mammalia; order Rodentia; family Bathyergidae; genus Fukomys; species Fukomys damarensis. The sequence continues at coordinate 10,798,087 of NW_022900941.1, read as the reverse complement.
CACCATGAGCAGCAGTGTGGGTGAATAACCCTAGCCTATTTCCATCTTTTGTTCTGCCCTATCTGGCATTCAAGACCTTCTGGCTGCCCATCCCCATGTACTTATGGTGAGTAAGAATGTCTTAACCCACCTCAAATCTGTGTCACTCCTACAGTGTCACAGTCTTGTCACCCAAGACTGTGAGAGGGGAAGGAAGCACCCTGTCCTTTCTTCCATCTGTGTGCAGCACTTGCAGAATGCCTGGACGCTGGCTGAATGAAGGACGGGGAGAGTGAAAGAGTGACTGTAGAGCCAGAGTTCTGCTGAGTGAGGAATCGCAGGGTTTCCCACTCAGCAGCCTTCCGGCGCCAGGCAGGTAGCATCGTCACATGAAGAAGGCCGTGTGGGCGGCAGTAGGAGCTGCATCTGCAAGACCTCATGGCAGGCCAGGGTCTGTGTGTGCTAGTTTTCTGTTGTTGCTATAAAAATCACCACATATTTAATGGCTTAAAACAACAGAAATTGATTCTTTTGCAGTTCTGGAGGCCAGATGTCTGAACTGAGTAACACAGGGCTGAAAGCAGGCCTGGTTTCTTCTTGAAACTCCAGGGTAGAATCCATTTCCTCTTTGATTGTGTGGTGGCTACTAGTGTTTCAAGACTCATGGCCGCATCATTCCGGTCTCTTCTCTGCAGTTGCTCTGCCTTATGTTCTGTCTCTTGTCTCCTTTTGTTTCCCCCTATAAGGGCTCTCACATTATAATTGTGCTTTTGTTTTTGTTAATAACACAATATTACAGACTGAGTAAATGATGAAGAAAAGAGATTCATTTTGGCTCGTGTCAAGGGGCTACATGTGTTGATGGAATTCTTACTGGCAGAGTCTCAAGGTGGTGCAGGGCACCACAATGGTGAGAGACAAGGAGCTCAAGAGAGATGAGATTTTTATAGCAGAGCCGCCGGGGACAAGAGGTTATCAAATTTTATAAAATTTCCATAGGTGCTTTGGAGGGGACAAACGATACTCAAACTCTAACAGGATCCATTCAGATTATCTAAGATAATCTCCCCATCTCAGTATCCTTCATCAGATCTTCAAGGTCCCTTTTTCTATATCAGGTACCTTCATAGCTTCTGGGAGTAAGGCTGGGACTCTAAGGATCATTGTTCAGTCAACCATGCCGTGACTGAGTAGAGCCGGAGAGAGCATTATTGTCAGAGAAACATGAATCTTCTGGTCCAACATTCTCACGGTAGACATAGGAAGGGGAAAACTACAGAGGCGAAGCCCTCCTCAGGCATGATCAGTGGCTCGTTAGGAAGAGGCCCAGGTCACATTCCATGTCTTGGCCATTCCCACAGCAGCCGCATAGCAGAGGGAATGTGGGGCTCTGGTCTGTTTGGCGGCCGTACACCGTCACCATTGTTGTATAATGCCAGACACAGGTTGAGCTCCTGTCCTCTTTTTATCCTAGAACTCAGACATGTCATCAGCTATTTCAGGACTTTTGAAGTTTAACTAATACACAAAAAGCTGATATTATTTTCCACAGAGATGGTGCTACTTTAAAGTCTTACGGATTTTTGAAACCCCAGTGAGCTGTCAAGGGGACCTTAAAGTGACTGCAGGTGCTCTTAATCTCATTAATTATTCATGTCTTACTTTCCATTCAAATTACTCATCTCCCAAGTATTCCATACATTTTTTTCTTACTGTAATCATGCAGTTCAATAAATCCAAAGACAGTTACAGTTCTGATGCTCAGAGGGCTCAAATTCTTTCAGTTCTGCACAGGGAGGGATTAGGCGGCTTAACCTTTTCCTTCTAGATTGCACCAGTATAAGCAAAAAAAAAAAAAACTAACAGAAGAACAAACATGAAAAAAGCACCAGGAAACAAGTGAAGTTAGTCAGTGACTCTTGGGATCCAGCACAATGTGTCCGTCCATATTTGATGTGGCGGTGGGTCTTCCGATTGGTGTCTCTGAACATGCCCAATACTCTAATCTACACTTAGAGAACCAAAGTGGCTTCACTGATTTCTCTAGAAAGATAGGCAGGATTCCTTACCCAGTCCTATGCATGTATATATAAATTCATACATACGTACATAGTTGTGTATATGAGTCTATGTGGACACGTGAACGTACAAGTGTGTTCCCGCATGACCTTGGAAAGTTCAAGCCACTAACTTTCATCACCGTGTAAAGTAGAATTTAATGAAACTGGTCTTCTGACACTCTAAAAAGAGTGATGTAGGCTGGAAAAGTCCATTGTAATTTTCTGGGCATGGGGAATTTTATTTGTTCTCTTTTGGGATGTTTATTCTTTGGCTCATCAGCTGATGAAGCAGACGAAAACTACAAGTCCTGGCAAATGTCTGGGTAGGAAAGAGGACATCTTCACCAAGAAGGAGGGGCTTTAAACAGGTGACCAGGCCTCTTGAGAAGTCACCCAGCAGGGGACCTAATATGCTTGGGTTTCCTCCCCACAGAGGACTAACTTTGTCCTCAGGCGTTGAATGATGCTTTAGTTGAAATTTTCTTATTCTAGGGTTTTTATCTAATAGTAATCTAGTTTGGGGGATGTGTGAAGCAGAGAATATTAAGTAAATGTCATCAAGAGCTAGCAACATAGTAAATAAACATCTGTGAGAAAGGTGGCAAAAGAACAGCAGGAAATTCTAGGCTCTTGGAGCATGGGACAAATTCATTGATGCTGGTTTGGACACTGTCCAACCCCAGCCCATGGTGGACATCTGTGAAATGCGTTCGGTATTGCCAGGTTATTCATCTTGCCAAGAGAAGCTGGAAAATAATGGTTTAATAACAGTGAAACTATCATTAGGTCATTAGGTCCACAGGTCATCATCCTGAGACCCTTCTTGCCTAGAGTTGCTCTGGCTAACCAGAAAGTCAATCCTGTACTTGGAATCATCTAGTGCAATGGGCAGTTTCACTGGTCTGTCTGTCTGCCTCTCTCTTCCCTTCTCTCTCTCAATGTTATATTATCAGATAATTTGCTTTCGTAATACTACATTGATGAGTAACTCTGGAATAACTTGTTTTCTGGTGAAATGATTATTTAGGGTAATAAATTCAAGTACAATTAGAAACATTGTGCATTTCTCTGCAATTAACTTGGTTAAATCAACAAATATTAGTCTCTCGTGGACTGAACAGCAGATTTTACATGGAGCCTAAAGGGGAATCAACGCATTCATCATGCTGTCCAGAGCTGATGCTTCCCTCAGACCCAATGCTGTCTTCTTCTTGTACCTTGCTAGTGCTACTGAGACTTTATGTGCACCCAGATGGCCCAGGAATTCTGTGAAAATGCTGATTCTGATTCAAGTGACCCATTCCTAACAGGCTCTGGACTGCTGCTGCTGCTGCTGGGGAACCTGGGCTAAAGTTTGAGTAGCAGGACTTGGAGAGTTTACTCTGGTCTACTTCCTGTTGTGCCCTACCATGTGGTGAGGAGTCACAGGGTAGTGTCATGTGGAGGTCATGCCCCTTACATTCTCAGCTATATTCTGTGTCCTGGGCCCTTAGATGCTCTTCCTGAATGGCTTCAAGGACCTGCATATGATTCTTTTGTGGACTGTCTTTCCAAGGAGAGACTGTAATACCCAGCTGCTCAGCTTTAAACAGTGGTGTTTACAGGAGGTGCAGCAGCAGCTTGATAGGTGGTCTGCACTACCAACATTTGGAGGCACAGGGTCCAGAAAAGCTTGAATGAGACCAAGTGGTTTGTGAGTGAACAAGTTCAGGAAGGGGCAAGAAGCCTTGACTGGGACCTGGTAATGGGGCTGGAGGAGTAGGTAAGAAGCCGTGGTTAATCAAAAGCCTATGTACAATAAATGCAGAAAAAGAGGACACAGAGATGAGTGGGTTAAAAAAAGAAATGCAAGACAAGTAAGAAAATACAGAAGCTAAAACATGGCTACTTTCAAAACTCTCTGTCTCTCCCTCTCACAGATGATGCAGAATTTCTCCTTCTGGAGCTAGAAGGAGGAGGAAATGAGGAGGAGGCTCATGCCTGAGTCTGTATTGTGGGAGATATGTTTTGCCAATGGGTAGGGAAGGGGCCCACGTCTCCCTGTTGCTCTAGTGGCGCTGTTGTCCAGTAGCCTGGAGTATGCTTCCTGCCGAACTGGATCCATTGAAGGAGGAGCACTCCATGGACCCACATGGTCCAAGTCTTCAGATGGCGAGAGGCCCAGGGAGCATCCTCAGGGGCGATGTGGACACAGTGAGGCAGAAGGACATCATCTAGTCCCAATTTATTTGTGACAACTCACGAATAAATTATTAAAGGCACAGATGAAAGCCAAATCCTGGAAGGCCAAGTTTAAGTTTTCAACTTCACTTCTAGATACTTGGAAAGACTAAATGTGAACACATGTGATGAGCACTTTGTAAACTATGAAGTGCTGAAAATATGTCCGTGATTGTTGGGAGGTGGTAGGAAGGCAGCAAGCCTAAATTTATAACCTTGCTCTTAATACCTTTGTAAACACAGTCAATAATTTTATCTCTCCAGATCTTTCCCCACATATAAAATGGGACACATACAGCCTCCCTCTAGAGGGAAGGATTAAAGGAGATGGTGCTTATCTGAAACAGTAGTTGCTGCTCAAGAAGTGGTAACTTGGGGCTGGGGATTTAGCTCAGTGATTCCACCACGAGCCTCCCAAGCAGAAGGACCAAAGTTTGACCCCTGATACCAAAAAAAAAAAA
>NW_022900941.1:10781527-10793096 GCF_012274545.1 Fukomys damarensis | reverse complement strand
AAAAAAAAAAAAAAAAAAAAAAAAAAAAAAAAAAAAGAAGTGGTAACTTATATCACAGCTTCTATTTCTAACATACTCAAATGGTTTTACATTCCCTTTAAATTTTTAAAATTCTTTATTAAATCATTCAATTAATTTTATGCCAAAAATAAAAAAACTGATAAAAAGAAAATAAGAATCTGATATAATCCTCACATCTGGAAACCAATCACTGATACAGCAGTAGATATTCTCATAGAGTTTTGCATATATACTCTACCCGCAAAAATATAAATATAATGTTTTGTAACTTGCTTTTTAATTGGCTCAGCGACATATTATGAGAAAATTTCAACATTGGTAAATGTACTTTTACATCATTTAAAAGGAATATATAGCTCTTCTAGTTCTGGGAAGATGGGATAGATAACCTTTTCTCTGTTGCTTCTCCTAAGTTTACCTAAAAACCCTAAACATTTAAAATAAAACAAATATAAGGAGATCCTAATATGTGGAGAGAAAAAGGCATGACGAATACAGCCCCCACAACCCCAGAATGTCTCGGTGGAGCTCTGTTGTGGTTCTTGTTTTTTTTTTTAACTTTATGTATTTTAATATTAGAATAGAAGAAGAATCTGATCACCTGAAAACAACAATGAGCACAAGACCAGTAAAGGAATAGCCAGCCTTGCAATGCAGGAAGTTTCTAGACAGTAGCCACTGCACTGCAATGAAACATCACAGCAGAAACTGTGCTCTTACACCGCAAAGGCCAATGGGAGAGCAAGGGTGGTCACCCTTGCTGGCTATAATGAGGGACTCCTACATATTGGAGTGTGTCAAAGAAGGTTAAAGGGGGAGCCGGGATATTTATCCTTTTCACCTGGTCATAATTTGTCTTTCTACCCCACATAGTCTACTCCAAGATATTAATGGCGAGCAGGAACTCTCATCCTACTCAGAGTAAGACAGAGATCTCTCCTTTGGAGATACATAGAAACTGAGTAGGGAATCTGAACTTGTACCACCATGAGGCAGTGTTCCTTCTGTCCCTGTAGTGTTGTCGGAGAAAGCTAATTAACAAAGTTTAAATAGGATCTATCGTCTTATGAAATAACATAAAAATAGCCAGTTTTCAACTAAAAGTCACGCATTAGACCGAGAACCAGGAATACCTCAAATGGAATAAAACATAAAAAATAAAAGGTTCAGGAAGCTGAGTGAACCTCAAATCCAATCAACCTAAAAAACCTACATCAAAGTATGTCATAATTAAATTTCTAAAAACTTAAGAACAAGAAAAAGCCTTGATAGCATCTCGGGAATGCCCTGCCTATAAAGGAAAGCAATTAGAAAGGCAGCAGATTTCCCATCAGAAGCCTTGGCAGCCAGGAGGAAGTGGCACAACATTCCTCAGATGTGGCAAGAAAAGCGCTGTCGGCCCAGTGAGTGCGTCCTTCAGGAATTTAAGGGAAATCAAGACATTGTGAGACAAAGAAAAGCTACGTGAACGTATCACCAGCATAACTAAAACTGTAGCTGGTGGAACTGCTCGACATAGCAAGGGAAGAACAAAGCAGGCAAAGATTTGAGCAAATGTAATAGATTTTCCTTCTCCACTTGTGTTTGTTAAATCGTTTGATAGTTGAAGCAAATTATACTACTATCTGATGTTCTCAGTGCATGTAGAAGAAATATTTAAGATAATTATACTGCAAATGCAGGAGGGAAGCCAAGACTTACACAAATAGGAGAAAAAAAAGACAAATCCATAATAATAGGTGGAGACATCCATCTTGCAACCATTCATAGAACAACTAAATAGAAAATTAGCAAGAATATAGAAGACTCAAAAATAGCATCAACTAAGAAATCAAATCATGCCTGGGGATTTAGCTCAGTGGTTCCACTGCCTGCCTCGCAAGCACAGGGATGGAGTTCGATCCCCAGAACAGGAAAAAAAAAAAAATCAAATCAGTGTGTACAGAGCATGCCACTCAAGAACGGCAGATCACACACTCCTTATGACAGAGCACACACCAAAATAAATCATCCTCTGAGTCATAAAATAAACTCTAACAACTGTACAATTAAATTCTTGTTAAGCCTGTTCTCCAAACACTAGGGAATCAAAATAGAAATCAGTAGCACAAAGACAATAGAAAATATTTAGGCACTTGCAAACTAAACAACACAATTCTAAATAACAAATCATACATTGAATTGAATGAGGATGAAAGTATAAAATACCCAAATTTGTGAGATGTAGAGACATCAGTATGGAAATATTTGTTTGTTTGTTTTGAGAGAGGGTCTTGCTATGTAGTTCAGACTGGCCTTGAACTTACTATGTAGCCCAGTCTGACCCCAAACTCATGACAATCATGCTGCACCTCCAAAATATTGAGATTATAGGCATCTGCCACCATACCCAGCTCTGAAATGGAAATCTGTATCACTAAATATTAAAAAACAATCTCAAATCAATAATATAAACTCCAGCTTTAGAAATGTAAAAGAAGAATAAGCTTAAACTAAGGCAAGCAGAAGGAAGGTTATAATAATGATAAAAATATAAATCAATAAAAGAAAAAATAAAAGTAGAGAAAATCAATGAACTAAAGAGTTCTTTGAAAATAATATTAACATTGACAAACCTATAATGAGAGCAACAGTAAGAGAGACAGGGAAGACAAGTTGCCAACATCAGGAATGAAGTAGAAGACATTATTATGTACCCTGCAAACAAACAAATGATCTAATACTGTGAATAATTTACTCTCTTTTTCTCTTGCCCCCACTCTATATGTGTTACAAATGAGATTAAATGAATAACTTCTTGAAAAATACATATGATCACACTCAGCTAATATGAAAGAGATAATATTAATAGCACTGTATTTGTTTAAAAATTGAATTCATAATTTTAAAAAACCCTATGAAAATCTCCAAGCCCATGTGGTTTCACTGGAAAATTCTGCCAAATTAGGGCTAGTTGTATATAATATCTTCCAGAAAACAGAAGAGGAGGGAATGCTTCCCAATTTATTCTCTGAGGCCAAAATTACTTTGATACCAAAACCAAACAGTGAAGCACAAAGAGAAAAACTACAGTCCAATATCCCTCATGAATATAGGTACAAAACTTTTTACCAGAATATTAGGAAATAGAATTCAGCAATAAAGAAAGAGAATTATACTCTTAGGTCAAGTGGGTTTTATTCCAGAGATACAAGGCTGGTTAAATATTTAAAAGTCAACCAGGATAACGCACTATAAATAGGTTAAGGAATAAATTCACATGATCATATCAGTTGATACAGAAAAGCATTTGACAAAATTTAATCTCATGCAAAACTTCTAGAAAAGTAGAAATAGAGACAATCATCTCAATTTGATAAAGAACTAAAAAAATCCCTCTACAGGAAACATTAATCTTAGTTGTGAAAGACTTCATGCTTGCCTCTAATGATTGAGAATAGAATAAGGATATTCATTCTTGCCATTTTTTGTTTACCGTAATGCAGCAATTTTTAATTATTGCGATGAGACAACTGCAGGAAATAAAGGCATATAGGTTGGAAAGAAAGATAGCAAAATCCACTCTCTGTTTGCAGATGGCATGATTGTCTATGCAAAGTACCCAAGAAATACACAAATGAAACAAACTCCTAAAACTAATAAATGAGTTTAGCAAGACTATAGGATACAAGGTAAACAATAACATCATTTATGTATTTATTGTATATACTAGCAATAAATATGTGGAAGCTAAAATTTAAAATACAGTGCCACTTATAACCACTCAAAAAATTAAATACTTAGGTCTAAGTCCAACAAAATATGTATAAAGTGCATGTTGAAAATTATACAATGGTAGTGAAAAATTAAAGAAGCTCTAAATGAAGAGAGACATACTGTGCTTATGGTTTGGAAGACCTATCATAGTAAAGGTGTAAATTTTCTCTAAACCGATACCCAAGTTTAAAGCAATTTCTGTAAAATCCTCATGAGAATTTGTAGATATAGACAATACTATACTAAACTTTTGGTAGAAAAACAAAGGAAGTAGAGTAGGTAAAATAATTTTGAAAAAAATAAAGTGGAAGAAATTATTATACTGAATGTAAGACTTATATGGCCACAAAAACTAAGGCAGAGGGCGAGACACATATATCAGTGATCTTCCCCTCTGTCCTCTTAATCTCTGGATCCAAATATGTTTATAGATCCAAAGATGTTCATTTGATATTGGAGAATGATGCAAAGTCAAGTCAATGGTGGACAGAGTGCCATTTCAACAAGAGGAACAGTGAGTGCAAAATGACACCTGACTTGTATTTCACATTTTAACTTAAAGCTGGTCATAGACACGAGTGGAAAGCTTAAAATTGTAAAACTTGTATTTAAAAAATAGGGCTAATCTTCTGGATCCCAAGTAGGTAATGTGCTGTTAGACTTGATACCCAAAACATAATCCATAAGAAAAATAACTAAATTGTATTTCCTCAAAATTTAAAATGTCTGTTTCTTGAATAAATGTGTTTGGAAAAAGACAAACTGCCAAGCAAGAGAGAATATTTGTAATATACTCAGCAGGTAGAATGTATAAAGAACTCTCAAACGCAACATAAAAAGACTTAACCTGACTAGAAAGTGGACAAAAGGCGTAAAAAGACATTTCACAAAAGAAGATATACAGATGAGAAATAGCATATTGTTAGCCATTAGGGAATGAGAATTAAACATATTATCAAAATGACTAACACAAAAATTACTGACACCACCAAATTCTGATAAGTGTGCAGGGAAAACATATCATCTGTATATTGCTGTTGGGAAATTAAAATGCTACAGCCACTCTGGAAATAGCTTGTCAGTTCTTAAAACTAAATAAGAATCTACCATACAACATAGCAATTCAGTCTTGGACATTTACCTCAAAGAAATGAAGACCTTTGTACACACACACACACACACACACACACACACACACAGATCTTTAGAGGAATGACTATAGTAGCTTTATTTGTAATAGCTCCCAAAATGGATACAACTGTCTTTCACTTGGTGCATTAAACAATTTTGGTGTGTTGGTAGCATGGAATACTATTTAGCAATAAGAAGAAACCAAGTACTGATACGCAGCAGTATTGGTGAAACCCTGGAGAATCATGCCAAGCAGGAAAAGCAAAACAAAGCAAAACAAAGCAAAACAACAAAAAACTAATTCCTAAACGTTGCTTACTGTGGAATTTTATTTACGTGACATTATTGAAAATAAAATTATGGTGATAGCAAAAGAGATTAGTGGTTGCCTGAGGTTAAGGAGGGGGAGTAAATGGGTGGGAAGAACATATGTGTCTACAAAAGCTTTTATAAAAACATCCTCCTGGTGTTGGAAATGTTCTATGTCTTGTGATAACAATGTCCTATAGTTTTGCAAAATTTGATCACTGAGGGAAATTGTGTAGAGAGCATCAGCACTCTATTATTTCTTACAACTGCATGTAAATCTATAATTATCTCAAAATAAAAGGTTTAATTAAAGAACAATTCCACAGGTTAAAAAAAAAGCACTGATGATTATTGTATCTTAGGAATGTATTATAATTTATTTAACCAATTTTTTCATATTTGGACATTTGGGTTATTATTATTTTCTTATTTCAGAAAGCACAGGGATGGATGTCCTTGCAGCTAAATTTTGGTTTATATTCTTACTTTCTTCCTATATATCACTACAAATGGAACTGCTGGCCAAGAGTTCACCTAATTTCCTATACGTTCAGAGACTTTTGAATCCAAAGTATAGAAAGGCTTTATATTTGGAAGCATTGGAGTTATGAGAGCGTTAGAGACATAAACAGGAAAAAAGAAAATGAAAGCTGCCAGTCCCTTCTAAATTTACTTTAGACCACTGAAGTATAAGAGTTTGCTAATGTAACATAATCAAGTTTTAGGGGCTTTTAACCTCTTTTTCAAAGTTTTTCATCTGAGAATATGGGTAACGCTTGTCCCCACCTTGTGAGGTTGTAGAGATTAACACAGGTAAAGCACTAAGAGTAGTGATCGGTGAATATACACACTCTCTGAAAGTCAGCGGCAATCATGGTTATGGCTGTGACTGGGGAAGAGAAATAGAGCAGCAACTGGTAACAGCCTGTTGGAGGCAGCCCACGGCCTTGTGCCCTCACCAGCACCACATGTTACCACCTCCACTGTTGCCAGAGTTCATTGTTATTTTGGTTTGCATTTCTTAAATTACTGTATTGAAACACATTATTTATTTTTTGCGTGCATATCTTTTTCACACCCTTTCCTGTTTGTATTCCCTGTCCATTTATCATTTAGGATTTTTTTGGTTGCTTTAAAGAAATTTTTGTACAGTCAAGTCATTCTGTTACATATTTAGTAAAAATGTTTCTATTAACTGGCTCATCTTTTTAACTTTTTTTTGGCGGTACTGGGGATTGAACTCAGGACCTTGTGCTTGCGAGGCAGGTGGCGTCACCACTGAGCTAAATCCCTAGCCCCTAAATTATGCTTCTTGCTACACAAAGTTTCAAAGTTTTGAGGAGGCCATATTTGCCAATAACTTCTTTATCATTTTTGTATTCAATGTTTTGTCTGTAAGAACTTTCCTCATAAAAAATTATACATGTTTGATATTTTCTTTTTAAGTTTTATTGAATCTTAGGTGCAAAGAACTTCTACTTTGTAATATACACTCATCATTGGTGCATGTACAGTTCTCATTTAGGGATTAATTCCTTTGCTTTTAGGATTGTAATAAACACGAAGAGTTTACTACCTGATGCAGTAGCTCAGATCTTGAAATAACTCACATACCTTCATGTGATCCAAACACACCTATCTTCGTCCCTTCTTCTACTTGAAAAGAATCATTCAGAAGTTTGTTTCTTTCTTTTACACAGTTTCACCTCATCTATCTGCTCTCCTGAGGAAAATATACTGTAAGATACTTATTCTTATGGAAAAGAGTATTATGCTGGATATGATCTGAAACTAGCTGCCTCTCCCACTTAAATATTTACACCTGTATTTATTCTCTCTCTCTCTCTCTCTCTCTCTCTCTCTTTTTTTTTGGTACCAGGGATTGAACTCAGGTCTTTGCGCTTACAAGGCAGGCCTCTGAACCGCTGAGCTAAATCCCCAGCTCAGCTATATATTCTCAATTGTGTACATGTGCCATGATTTTTATATACATCCCTATTTATGGACTTGGAAGAGAATCAGTACTATATCTAGCACTATTCTGAATGCCCTTACATTTTTTTTTCTGGTATGCAGGTAAAAAGGTTTCTATTTTGTGTAAACTCAGGAGTAGAGGTACTGGGTTATATAGTATTTGCGGAACTGTTTCTCAAGGTTATTCTTTGTCTTTTCCTTCTAGAAGCCTTGTCTAAGAGATTCCATGGCACCACATCCTCTCCAACACTTAGTATTGTCAGACTTTAAATGTTTTGTCAATTTTTACTACATCAAAAATAGTTTGTGTATGGTCATAAGATGATAAATCAATGTATTTTTGGTTAGTATATCCTCAATCTGTTTTTTTTTTCTCACTATGTAGTGAGACTGTCCTGGAACTCACTATGTAGCCCAGGCTGGTCTCAAACTCACAGTGATCCTCCTGTCTCAACCTTCCCAAGTACTAGCATTACAGGCGTGCACCGCCACACCTGGCTAATCTGTTTTGATATATCTTGTATTATGTGCTGTTATGTTTTCTGTGCTATAGAAGATGTAGTTTGTGTGTTTTTCTCATTTATTCATATTTTATCTTTGCATGCAAATATTTGGCAGCATGAATTTTATTTTTGGTTAAGTATATGGTAAATAAGCAATGTAATTTGAACAAGTAATTTGAGATATTGACTTTATTTTGTGTTACATTTCTGTAGTTACATGAAATCTTTTCTGGAGTGTTTGATTTTATCACTTGGTCTGATTCCCATACTCATACTATCCTGTTACAGTTGTAGTTTTATTGATCAAATTCTATCCTTTTTCCATATATAGTTTGGCTATCTTCATTGCATTATCCTCTCAGTTGAACTTTAGAATGATTTACTCATATCCCCTTCTAACCCACTCTTCTTTACTGCTCTGCCCATTACTCTGATATAAATAAATACACATACAAAATTTAGGAATTGCAATTTTCACATCAAATTTTCAGATTTACACACATGGTCTGTTTCTCCATTTTGAAATAGTCTTCAAGAAAATGTGTAATCTCCATATGCTTTCTTCAAAATCTTCAGTTTGTGATAAAGATTTTAGATTAGGCTGATGACAAAATAATTATTGGTCTTTCTTGGAGTTGTCTTCGTGTCATGCAAGTAGCCACCCGCCTCGCCTGGACAGATGCCTCTAGTGCAATTCTGCTGGAAAGCTCTGCTAATTCAGGTGTAGACAATTTCATCTGCTGTGCAGCTCGCCCATGACAGCCTGCATGGCTGTTTCAGCTGCACAGATCTGGCACATATCAGGGGCTCAGTTGGTTAACATAAGATGAATAATTCAGTAAATGATTTCACTAATTCAACCCAATTGAACACTTTTCTCTCTGCGAGTGCAATTTTGCGAGCATTTGGGACCCTCTCAGTCTGGAACAGGTCTTAATTTCCCACATACTCTGTAAAAGTACATCATCAGGCTCATCTTTGACTGAGACCTTCACAGAAGATCGAGGCAACACATGAATAAACATATATATTTCATTGGATATCCATCCTGTGTTTTTTTTTAATTAAACTGAGCTTGAATTGAAGGAAAAGATATCAACCTTTGCGTCCTGTAGTTTTTACCTCTAGACAAGAAGACTAGGAAAAGCTTCCCATTGAAGACCAGGAAAACCCTCTCCACTCGGTGCTGACCAGCACTTTTGAGAGAAACAGCAGACCCAGGGGCTGGTAATGGGTACTAACGAGCTCTGTGTCCCGAAATCCATATTGCAGAAGGGATTGAAATCTACAGAAAGCCACATCTGTGTGCTCTTCGCAGACCCTAGCAAGGAGCCTGAATACAGCATGTCATTATGATTAATTGTGGGTAATGAGGGTCTTATGAACCCAAGGAAGAGAAGCGTTTGTTTCTCTGCTGCTACAGTTATAGCCTCCGATTTGTTTTCAAGCACTCTGTAGCGAAGAGCCAAAGTAGAATAGGCGATGACTATTCTACAGCCACCATTTACTGTCCTGCCAAGCATTGCAGTAAATTAACATGCACGGACCAATTCGGGATTTGGTGAGCTCTTTCAAGGATGTGGTAAAATGTCTCCCAGCTCCAACAGTCTTTATAAAATCAAGCTGTAGGAGATGTGCGGTGAGTTCTCAGAGAAGCTGAGTGGTGCTTTGCCTTCAGATACAAATAAGACAAGAGAACCCAGTGAATAAAAGAATTCTTTTATGGAAGCAGTCTGTTTCGTCATTCTCTAAACGATCAGAAGGTGGCGTAAGTTCACTGCTGATACCGTAAAGGAGGCCGTGGTTTTGCGTCCTGCCTTGTGCAAGTACAGTAAAACAGAAAGAAAAGGCCGGGGGGGGGGGCGGGGGGAACCAAACCCAAACAAAACAAAAAGTACAAACAAAAAGCCACCCTATATTTAAAAATAAATGAATAGAAATAGTTCATCTTTTAAAAAATAAGTAACTCTTTCAAGTTGTATAATCTTGGTGAACTTATTTCTTACTCGCCCCAGTTGATGTGGATCAAGCTGAGGGAGAAACATGAGATAAAAATTTGAGGAAGATTATTTTGACTATCGTAATATAAGGAAATTTAAAAAGTGGATTGTTTTAATGGCTTCAATCATTACCGTGAGAAAGGGCCTATGTTGGAGATTCTAACACAGCAAAGAAATGATTAATCAGACTGGCATTTCATTTCTTTTTTAAACTGTTCATTACACTGATGTTGGGACATTTTGAAAATGTTTTTTAAGAATAAATGGTTTGAACTTCCTTGTGTACTGCAGCTTGTGAATTTGTGAAATGGAAATTAAACCTTCAACCAGAAAGATAACATAGGATGTAAGAAATTGAACAAAAATGTTTAAAAAACAAACAAAAACAAAAGAAAACAAAACCCACCATTAACAACAACAGAAATACAAAAACCTCTTTCTTTGGTGCGAGGGGAGGAGCTGGAAGCTCATCAGATGGGTAAACTGGTGCCCACTTTTCCAAAACATTAGCCACCTTGAGGGAGAAAGTTTTAAAAAATTATTTATCATTTTAGTAAATTATCACTTGAAGCACTATCAAAAAATCCTTTCCTAAATTCTCCTAGTTCCCAAGACCATTAAGCAGAATTTTATTTTAGTAAAGAGAAAACAAAACAAACAGAATAGAAAAACTCCCAAACCTTTTTATATAGAAAACAAAGACCCCAAAGAAGGCTCGAACATTTTTGAATTAGAATTTCTAAAGAAAACGCATCCGGAGAGTGACCTCCGAGTTCTGGGTTAGTCCTGATTTTTCAGCCCGAAATCGAGCATACTTTTAACAAATGTTACCAAGGAGAACAATTGTATTTTTGTTTCTTACTAAAATCTGTCTTTAAAAAAATTAATCTGCTCTCCGTATTGCCGGATTACATTTTCATTTAACTTCGTTGCCCTGCCTTCTAATTACTTTTTCTAGATCTGTTTCTTGTAAGAAAATAATAAAAAGGTAGAAAGAAAAAATACATGTGGACTAAAACACAAACTTGTAGTTGCAGTTAAAACAGTTTGCTTTATCACGCCTGGCGGGAAAAGAACCCACAACACTGAACTCAGGGCGGCTGCGAGCCCCACACCCCGTGCTCCCCATTCCCAGACCTCAGCATCGTTTCTTCAAATCTTCGGGGTTTATTGTGAAGCCCAGGGCGCTTGGCATAGGAACAGAGTCGCTTGTAATTTGGGAGAGGGGATCAGGTCTTCGGAAGGAAACTGGGGTTTCCGAGGAGGACGGGGGGGGGGCTTTCCCTGAACAACTTCTCGGCGTTTTCCGGGCTGCGGGGGGGCTGCGCCCCTTCTCCCGCTCACCTGGAAAGGCCCCGCCCGCCCCGCTTTGTCTGGGGTCTTCACAGCCCCGAGTTGGCAGAGCGACCCTACAATGAGGCAAATTCTCGTTTTGTGATCTCCTTTCCCCTGTAGGAGCCCGAACAATGTTGGGGGACTCTGCACGCATGAAGATAAAAGAGTTTTATTTTAAATGCGATACATGTCAGGATTAGACAGGGTTTCCTTTCAGCTAAACTGCAGAGCGGATCTTCGTTTCCTATTTCACTGCTACCCGAAAGAAACTTTTTTCTTCTTCCTCCTCCTCCTCTTCTTCTTCTTCCTCTTCCCCCTCCTCCTCCTCTTCCTTTTCTTCTTCTTTTTTCCTTCTGTTTTCTTTCTCCCCTCCCCGCAAAGAGGAAGAAAAATGCTCAGCCAAAGCCCTGACTTTGACCTCGGACGCATCCTTGGCCCCGACCTTTGTAACTATCTGGGCCTCGCGGGCCTGGGCCGCGGTCGGGGTTCGGTTTTCCTGGGGAGGCCGCGGTGGGCGTCCGGGCGGCGCCGGGTGATCCG
>NW_022900941.1:10714848-10781125 GCF_012274545.1 Fukomys damarensis | reverse complement strand
CACCCCTTCGGCGGGGATCCGGGACCCCGCGAGAACACCCGAAAAGGGCGGCCGTTATTTCTGGCCGGCAGGCTGGAGTCTGGCACCAGATGGTGGGGTTGCTCAGGCCGGCCCCTTCCAGCCTCCCGGTTTCCCAACGTCGGGCAAACAGCGCCCGCTGACAATGTCGCCGGCCCAGCCCGCTGGCGCAGCGCCCTCTCAGACCCATTCTTCGCTTCCAGCCCCCTGCCGCGTTTGTTTCCTCCTCTAGACGAAGCTAATGGGGACAGACTTTAAAAAAATTGTTATTACTTGCAATGAGACCGAAAAATAATAAAGTAATTAGTGATCTTTGGGCACGGGCACGGGCATGGGCACGGGCAGTCGATGGCGCCCTCCTTTCCGGAGAAGGCCGGGCGGGGGTGAGGCGACCAGGTGGAAGGTGGTGTCGGGTTAAGAAGCGTCAGACCTCGGAGAAGGGCCTCACTTCCTCTTCGTTTTGTCGCCCTTTGTGTTAAGTACAGGGGCAAGCAAGGTCTGCCAATCACTACCATTTCTCTTTCTTGTTCTATAAAGACAGGGTCGTCACAGCAACAGGGACATGACAGGCTGGTATCTCTCTCGAGCTCCAGGGGGCCCCTAATAGGATTGAAGCAAAAGATCAAGAGAATGGTTTCCTATTTTAGGCCCGTAATGACTCCCAACTGCTTGCATATACATGGGCCTTACAGTATTATAAGGCAACTTTTAATCCCAGGAAAAAAGCAGCCTGTTTTCTAGCGGGGTCTCTTTTAGCGACCCCCGTGTGATCCTTTCTTCCCCATCTCCCTCTAACCTCATCCTCTCCTCTTCCCCTTTCTCTCTGGGGTGAGGACCGTCCCCTCCCTGGATTTCACTTAGCACCCAGAATCTGAAGGTGCCATATCCTTCCCTTAATTCATTTTACCAGCTCAAAGTAAATAGTCTGTTTAGAGGAAACAAAGACACCCTTCTTGGTATTCAGTTGAAGTCCCCAGTGGGATCAGAAGTTTGCACATCTCCTGGAGAAATTGGCCTTGGATGTGATTCATCCAGTCATCTCCCATCACCGCCACCCCCCCACTACAAAAACAAAGCAACAACCTAAGGGAGGATGGAAAGGTTTGTCTCCCTCAGGCCATCCATGTTCAGAATGAAATGTGAAGCCACATGAGGGAGTGTGTACGGTGGGTGTCTGTCCTTTATTTGTGCATTTGTGGAGCAGAGAGAAGAAATAAATGAAATGCATGGGACAAGCGGGGCGGTTTGTTTTCACCAAGACCTGGGGAAACCCGTCAAAGGAGACTGACTTCAAAAAACCAAGACTGCCTGGGAAATCTGAATGCAAACAGCCCTGGAATAATCAGCACCACCAACATCTGTCGCCACAGCTGTTTCCTCTCTGGTTGGTGAGAGAACCTGTCTCTCTCCTGTGGGCTGGCAGTGAACTCCAAGTAAGGGTATAGGGTCTTTCTCTTCGAGATAGAATCTTCCAGGCCCCTTCATATGTAGATTGTTTAAAAAAACACAACACAAAACAAGACAAGCATGGTATTGCCACCTTTTAGGGGAAAATAAGTAGCACGGCAAGAATTCTTGCCATGTGGTCACAGATGGGGAAACTGAGGATCGTGGTCAGCCAGTGACTTTTAACTTGATATCCAGGAAAGTTTCAGAGTTGATGAATCCCATCCTTAGTCCTCTGGATTCTGCCAGGTGTCTTGGAAAGCACTCTTAGGGAAACAAAAGGAGGTGAGTGGATTTGTTACTCCGTTTTCTTTCATTCAATAAACAGATAATTATTGAGCACCTAGGGTGTAGAAGACAGAATGCTTTGTGTTAAGGGTGGGGGGGGGAGATGAACCATGCGGCCCTGCACCAAGATAATATGTCTGCGCAGGGGCATTGTGACAAACAGGGACATGGATACCAGAAGTATGGGTGCTGTGGTGTGATGTCTTTATCTGATGGGAGAAAGAAACCAAGACCTGTTTTGTCTGGCTGGAGTAATAAGCAGAGACCTCTTGGAAGAATAGCATTAGCCTAGGAGTTGAATGTTGGCTGAGTTTTTGATAAGTAAAGGTTGCAGAAGAACATCGGAAGTGCAGAGAACAATGAGCAATCCAGAGGGAACAGCAAACTAGCTTTTGGAAGAATGGGGGAGAAGAGGCGGGAACAAAAGAGAAAGAGCTTAGGTGAGGCCAAGACTTGTCTGTGGACAAGCAGAGCCCTGTGACAGGTCTAGAGGATTTTGTGAAGGTTGAGTAGGGCAGGGTCTAGGGCTGTGCAAAAGGCCTGGACTCTGAAATTCCAGGGGGAAGGTCTGGGAGGGACTGAGATGTGCAGGCTGCTGCTGATCCTGTCACAGGGATGGAAAGAATGATTTGGCAGTAGTTGGTGGCCCAAGGACATGGTCGGAGGCAATGGGACCTTCAAGCCTGGGAAACCAGACAATAAAAATCACCCTTGTTATATGCAAGAAATTAAAATAATATTGAAACCTAGCACTGCATACAGAGTATTTAAACATTGAACTCTTCCTGAAGACAGAGAAACTCTGACACAGACGAGGATAACTTTCTTCCAGGAATGAAGAGTTTCCTTTGTCAAGCTGGATGCTTGGTTTTATGGCTGAGCCTCTGTTAGACTTACCGGATGAGGATCTCAGTGCTTACACTTCTGAGGTGGTGGACTGAGAAACAGCCTGCAAAAGTCATATCTTCCCCAAGATACATTAGTCCTCCTTAACACCCATTTCAATTTTTATAACATTACTGAGAGAGGAAATTAGAGAGTGGTATCCCAGAGGTATTTTTTTTTTCTGCCACTGCCAGGCAGAGAATAAATGTGCTGGAGATTAAACTGATGTGACATTTATTTACTTTTCAGTTGCATCTAATGCTTGCTTAAGAATGTTCTGCAGGGCAGATACCTGGGTCATCACACAGCAGGATACTCAGGCCATAGGGATGGGGATGGCATTCACATCCAGCACTCTTTCCTGGTTCTGCCCCTGGCTGTAAGATCTTTTCCATGCAATTCGTCTCTCTGGCTTAGTTTTTCCTCCTAAAAATGAGATGAGTTCAATGTCCTAAAGATTCTCAACTCTAGGTAAGTGGATCTTTGATGTGTCTCTTTTGAATTTCCCAGCAGTTTCTTATATTCTTTGTTCTGCTTTGCATGAACAAACAGACTGGATATTTATGACAGATAATTTAGACTTTAGTCTGGTTCTTAATAACTTTGTTTGCATTGAATTTTATTAATATTTAAAAAGCATCACTTCTATCCTTTCTCACTTGATCTTCAAAACTGCTATGGAAAAGGAGCAAGGCAGGGATTTTATGCTCAAACATACAACTAATAATAATGATTTTTTTTAGTGGGTGCCTACACGTGTCAAGACACACCTTACTTTAAATATCTCTCCAAATCACCACAACCTAATAGGGACCACTATCCCTGTTTACAGATAAGAAGGCTGAGGCTGACATAGGTTAGACCTCATTCAATATTTACAGCTCACTGGTGACGGTATCAGAATTTGAGTCAAGGTCTTGCAACTTCCCACTCCTTATTCTCTAAGACCTGAGAAGTCATACAGGGGTTACCAACTGTTTATCTCTCCTGCCAGTACTTGTATGCTTTTACTATTTATATCCTCAAACAAAACTGCTGGTCCGTGTGGCCCTCCGTGGCCTTCCCATGTGAAATAGAAAGCCTCTGATTTAAATTGGTCAATCTGTTGGCAAGTGCTCATCAAGCATGTGCTACATGTCTAACATTATACTATGATCTTTAGGAGCCAGAGAAATTTTGTAAAGTCTCATTCCATAAAGATTGACAATCTGAGGTGAAGAAACTAACCGAGTTGATAACATTTGCGAATGTGCAGGGTTATGTATCCAAGTGGAAATGACCATACTTTATGGAATGCTCACACTGCTCTGACTGTATTCTGGACTGTTGGGCCTAATGCTCACGCAGAGGGCACTCTCTAAACCTCTTTTTGGGATAAGGCATTGTTACAGAGAGAGCGTTTCAGCCTGTATAGCAGCTAGTAAGGGAAAAATCTAGGATTTCAATCAGATTTTATGACTGCATTGCCCTGTTCTTCCTTCTGTGCCTCATGGCCTGGCTCTATTATTTACCAGCTATGCTTAACCTCTCTACCTATGCTTAACCTCTCTACCCCTCAGTACTCTCATCTGTCAGTGGGGGTCACTATGTCAGACTTCAGATGTGTAGTTGAAGTATCTGACTAGTAACTGGCATACGATAGAGGCTTGGGGACATCAGTTATCAGAAGCAGCTATAGTGATAGAACTAATGGACAAAACCTATAGTAATCTAGAGATGATTTTAATTATACTGCATATGTATACATTCAAATACCATACTATTTCACAGAAGGGACTAAACATCTGCAGATTTTGACATCTGCTGGATCCTGGAACCCACCTCCTCAGATTCTGTGCGATGATAGCACCATGATTTATTTCCTTTTTTCTGTTGTTCTCTCACCAGGGTGTAGGGGAGTTTTCCAAAGGTTCTATGACCTGAGAGGATAAAAGCCTTTGGATGCTTACTAAACCATGTGCTTGAGTGTTCCTGTGCTTATAAAACATGCTTAAATTTCTGAAATAATAAACATAAATAGACTCACAAAGCAGTTTCCAAGAGTGTAAAGCTGTGACCTTTGTTTCTGCACCTCACTTCCAGCACTGCACCTTACCTTCTGGGCTCTGGGTAGGCGAGGGTCCCACAAGGATAGCCTGTGCTCCCTTGCCCTTGAGGACAAAAAGGGGTCCCGGAGCTAACCTTCTCCTACCCAATACATCTGATATCCTGAAGTTTTTTATTAGACTTGTGGCTATTTGCTCACAATTTTGAAAATTAGGAATATTTTTTGAGTAAGAACAAACAAGTCAGATCTCTCTCTTCTCTTTTATCTTTCATTTACAGCACTTTTTGTTTTTTATTTCATGCTATTCAACTCCCTGCAGGGAGAAGAGGAACTATTGCTCTCACTTAAAGAAAATAACAGGTTAAGAAAAAAATGCGTGGCCCTTGATTATCATGGGGTAAGCCACTCTCATCTAGGAAGTGAGTCTCAGGCCCCTCGTGTTGCTGGACTAGGAATCTAGGAAAGTCCATATGTCAGCTGAGGAGCTGAGCGCTGCCCTGATTCGTTTGTTCCAAAGAGCACAGAAACAGCTGGAATGATGGAACTGGTGCCAGGGATGGAGCACAGGTGATACGCACATGGTTGAGGCCCATCTGCCCCTCTGGACTCCCTCCTTCCTCCAGTGTGCCCTACGGGCCCTCTCCTGGGTTGGGGCCTGTGTTGGGCAATCTCAGTTTTTTCTCAGCAGTGTGGAGCAATCTGCACTCTCATTATCCTCACTGTTCATATGAGGAAACTGAGGCTTCAAAGTGAACTCTGTAGGGACCAGCAGATGAGTGGAAAGGTGGGTTTTGCCCGTGGAGGCCTGTCTCTGTTTCTGTCCATGTCCCTCTGGCTGCACTCGGACAGTTTGGCTTTACCGAGAGGTTTACACTCTCCACAGTGCTTGGTTCCATCTGCTCCGGTCATCAAGAAGGGTTGTTCTAGGACTGTTGTGTGGAATCCAAATCCAATGTGGGTTGGACTGCAGCTCCCACCTCCCCTTCTCCCTCTATCACCAATTTCTTTGCCTCCCCTTTGCAGCTTTTGTAATCTCAGAAAGGTGCTGTGTCACAGGGTGGACGGTTCCTCTTCCAGAGTTAAAAGACAGCTGCTCCCAGGTACAGGGGCACAACACCCCTCCCCCGTGCCTGCCAGACACACTCACTGCTGAAGGGGGAGAAGCCTGCTGTCTGAGGTTCTGCCTCAGAGGGAGGCAGTTGAGGGCAGTTTCATTCCTCTGCCCCCAGGCTCTTGAAATAACACATTTGAAACCCCCTGGCTGTTTCTGAGGTCCACTTCCTCTAAGGTAAAACTGTCTGTTACTTGGTGTTAGGGGCTCCAGTTGGGGGCTAGGGAGCTATGAAGAAATCAGCTCATTGAAATCCAGATAATCCCCAAACCTCATTTTCCCCATTGCAAACCACTGCCTTTGGCCCTGCCCCTTTTACCACATAGGCCAAGAAGCCACTGGACCGCTTTGCCTGGCTCCTTTTATCTTCCTGGCCCGAGGGGGCCATGGGCTAATGATCAGTGAAATCAGGAAAGGCCAAGAGGCCCAGCTAATCCACAAATTGGATCATCCATCCCTGAATAATCAAGAGAGTTGCTGGCACAAAAGTTGGTTTCTCTCTTTGATCATCAGCATGCTCAGAACACACCTACGTTTGCTTCCTGCGGGAGTCCTCTGGGGAATTCAAGGCTGGTTCTGTTTGGCCAAATAAAATTCAGCTCTAGGACTAAAAAATCCCCAATGTCCCAGTGTCCCTAGGGGAATATTTTAATATGACAGCAAGGAAAGAATTGAAATTCTAAAGAGTTTGGGTAAACTCTTAGATTTGAGGGACCATTTCCACTGGTGTTGTAGACACTGCTCTATTACAAGGTTACAAGGTGAGATTTAATCATATGTAAACCTCATCATGCTATATCTAGTATATCTTAATAATTGAGATACATTGCAAGGGTGTTGACAATAATTCAGTAATAATTCAGGCATCCATTGCTTTCAGAAAACACAGCATACAGAAGCTAATTCTGAGGAAATAAAGATTTATTTACTATTATTTATAAGATACTTCATTTTATTCTTGTTAGTCAAAGCTTTCTTTTAGCTTATTTAAATAACAAGCAAATCAGTGGTTTTCAAGTGATCTAGCTGCCGAGGGTTACTGGTTAGTTTTCTTTTTAAACATAATCATAATCATGCAAGAAGGTTTACTGAGTAGTCTTTTAGATCAGAGGGAGGAGAGTTCACAAAGGCTGTCTGATACCAGAGAAAGGGACCATCCAGTAGCTACCAGTCCAAGAAGATGGAATCCACAGATGAAGAGGGATCAAGTACCAGGTACTAGTCTGAGACCAAAGGTCTGGAAGCTCTCTGGAGAGTTGCTGCCGTGGGTCTGCATGGAAAGCTGAAGAAACTGAAGTCCCCTGTCCACAAGTAATAGCAGCCACAAAAGACCCATTTGCTTAAGCAGAACGGAACTTTCCAATGTAGACTGAATTCCTCCCTTTCCCCTTTTCATTTTCTCTGTGCTACGAGCTTACTGGATGGTGTCACCCACCACTGGGGTGAGTCCTCCTGTCTCAGTTTGCTAGTCTTACTGCCATTTATCTCTGGAAACACCTCACAGACACAACTGAAAGTGTTTTTTACTCATCTATTACATTTTTATTAACCTGGTCGAGTTGAAAAATGACAGTTAATAGTTATATAGGGAGACTTTAATGTTCCCATCTTTTCTTGCTCTTGATCCACACCAATTTTAGATGACACAGTTGAGTCTAAGAGAAGTTCAACAGCCTTCCGAAGGTTTTCCATATCTATCAGAGGTCTTTCCTCCCCCAGGATCCTCAGTGTTCAGTGTTATTCTCTTTGGAGGGGTGGGTAGGCTTGGGAACTCTCCAGATTCCATTAATCCATGATTCTGCCCCTTCCTATGTATCAGAGCAAAGTTAAGAAAAGTCTTGGGTGGGGCTGCCAAGAAGCAGATGTTGAGATACGTGGATTAGTTTATTAAGAGAGTGCTCCCAACAGAACTGGAAAGGGTTTTTGGGAAGCAGGATGGGAAAGGGGAAGAAACAAAACAAGGGTATGATGTCAGGAAAAGTTCTGCAAGGGTTAGCTGCAACCTATCAACCTAGAAGATCTCTGGAAATGTTATACCTCACTGTCATCCTCCACAGATGGCAAGGCATTTGGATTTCATTCTCTGTACCCCTCAGACACTAGCTGAAAACTGCCCCCCTGGGAAACATGTCCAGCTCTCTAGGTATTCATCAGTGTGGCTCTGGTACCCAGAATATTTCTTTGCTGAAGAGCCATAGGTATGGGCTATTAGAAAAAGTACGCGGAAGTTCATGGAAAGGTTGTGTAGAAGGAGGGGTCCAGAGGATCTGGATAGAGCACTGACAGTGTCTACCACAGACAGGACAGGAGGCTTCCTGGGTCATCAGAGCATACAAGATAGTTATTCCAAATATAAGCTTGGCTTGCCATTAACTCCTTTGCCTGGCCCTATCAATGTTCAATGACTTTGTAGCATTTCTAAGAAGTACTGGTAGTTTTACACCAAAGGAGAAGCAGAGTAAAGACTTTCAGACTTTCTTCTTGTCTGCTTAGAGTTATCAAAGGAGCACTGGCATAAGAGTTCTGGTTCCAGCTCTGGCTGTCATTTTAACTGTGGGTGACCTTGAATAAGACCATTAGGCCTCCCATCTGAACAATCAACAAAATGATTCTGTCTCTCCTTCCTAGACATGTAATGAAGACAGAGTGAGGCTATAGATGGGAGAATGTTCTGAAAAGTAAAAAACGATGAAATGAATACAAAGTGTTATTTTAAAAATGTAAAAACTATGCTAGTAGGAAATCATATGAATGCTGGTCCTCAATCTCCAGGAATATTCTCGATCATGTCATTTGCACAAACTGCAAACCTCAATTGGAGAATTCTCACAGTTACTACTGAGTTAAATCTTAATGGGTGAGGTGGCCCCCCTTCTCTTTAGTAGGTCTGGCCAGAGGCATGGATGGTTTTTCTTATGCCTCCTACTGAGCTAGCCAAACTGCAAGATTAAGGGCACTGTCTACCAGACTGTGAAGTCTGCCTAAGATTTCTGACCACAATTTCAATTATCCAGCTTCCAAATTTAGAGGGCAGAATCCAGTGAAGACTGCTCCCTTGGTATCAACTCCAAATTCAGCGTGTTGCCCACAACAATACTCAGGTCTAATTTACTTAAAGATGCATAGGGCTCACTGAAACCTAAATTAGAACTGGCCAGAGCATGAGACTGAGACAGATTCTGGGAAAAATAAAGCATGAAGCTCTCAGAATCATTATCCCCTTAGACTCTATGTAGCAATGTTCATGGAGACAAATTGGAATACCTGGGAAAGTTTACATGAACCCTAGTGTTCAGAATGTTTATTGGAGCTTCGTTATGTAGACACGATTGATTACTTGCTCATGCGGTAGAACTCAACCTCTAGCTTCTTTTCCCCAGAGGTCAGGACTGTACTATGTGGCTGGGATGCCCACTATAGCCACCTCGGTAGCATAAGCTAGCAGGTATGGTCCCTTTAGAAGTCACCTCTTAGTACCTGGAGATGAGGCCACACTTTGCTTTTTTTAAAAAAATTAATTTTACTGGTACATTTAAAGTATACAGTATAATAACATTCATCATAAGAAATTTTCACCTTTACATAGCCCATCTTGGTTCTTCTTTTTCCCCATTGCCCTGCCCTCGCTTCAGCCCCTCCACCCCTCTTGATCTACAAAGACTTTATTTCCATTTTGCATTTTCTCATATTAATTCCTTTCCCTTCTTTCTTTTTCCTTACCCCTCCCACTTCCCCATCTCCTTTGCACCTTTTCTTCCTATTTCACATTATCTATTACACCTTTTAGTCCTTATTTACACTTTCAGATTCTCACACTAGAGAAACTACTCAGTATTTACACATACATGTCCTTTTTATTTCACTAAAGAGTAATGCCTCAATGTGCATCCATTTAGCTATAAATGTCTGTAGTTTCTCATTCTTTATGTCTGAGTAGTACTCCATTTTATTAAAAAAAAAAAAACATTTTCTTTATCCAGTCTCCAGTTGATTGGCAATTGGGATGCTTCTAAGTTTTACCTATCATGAACTGTGCTGCTATAAACATGGGTGCATATATCACTGTGGTACAATTCCTCTTATTCCTTGGGGAAGATACCCAGCAGGGGGATGGCTAGGTCAAATGGGACCTCCGGTTGCACCAGTCTACACTCCCACCAGCAGTGGAGCAGGGGTCCACTTTCCGCACAGGCCCATCAGCATTTGTTATTGGTTAATTTCATGATGGCAGATGATTCTTTCTGGGGTGAGGTGGAATCTCAGTGTTGTTTTCATTTGCATTTCATGAATGAGCAGTGATGTTGAAAATTTTTTCATGTTTATTTGCTATTTCCATTTCTTTGTGTGAGAAATGTCTGTTCATTTCAGATGCCCATTTTTGGATTGGGTCTTTAAATTTGGGGGGATCTGATTTTTAAGTTCTTTTACATATTCTAGTACACCTTTGTCTGAGGAACATACGGTGAAAAGTTTTTTCTACATTGTGGGTTGTCTTTTCACACTATTGGTTGTATCTCTTGCTGTGCAGGAGCTTTTTAATAAGAAGACATCCTGCTTGTTTATTTGTGCTAGTTCATGGGCACCTGGGGTTTTGTATATAAAATCTTTTCCTACCCCAATGTCTTCAAGGATTCTACCTAAGCTCTCTTAAAGCCGGTTGAATATTTCTGTTTTAATATTTAGATCTTTAATCCATTTTGATTTTAGTTTAGTGCATTCTGAGCGATATAGGTCTAATTTAATCTTCAGCAAATTGAAACCCAGTTTTTCTAGCATCATTTATCAAAGAACATATCTTTCCTCCAGTCAGGCTGTTTGGCTCCTTTGTTGAAGATGAGGTGGCTGAGTGTGTCTGGAGTTGTTTCTGCATCTTCTAGCCTGTTCCACTGGTCCTCAGGTCTATTTCTTTGTGAGTACCATGCTGTTTTTATGACAGAAGCTTTGTAGTATAGTTTCAAGTTGGGGATTGTGATGCCCCCTACCTTCTCTTTATTGCCTAAAATTGCTTTCACTCTGTTCTTATTCCAAATGAGTTTTTGGATTGTTTTATCAAGGTCTATGAAGTACGCTGCTGGGCTTTCAATTGGGATTACATTAAACCTCTACAGAAGTTTTGCAAGTATGGCCGTTTTCACTGTGTTGATTCTTCCTACCCAGGAGCAAGGGATGTCTTTCCATTTTCTGATATCCTCTTTAATCTCTTTTTTCAGAGTGCAGTAGTTTTCAGAGTAGAGGTTTTTTATTTCTTTTATTGGGTTAATTCCTAGGTATTTCAATTCTTGGGTTGCTATTGTAAAAGGAACTGATGGCCCCATCTCTCTCTCAGTCTGTTTTTCATGTACAGGAAGGCTGTTGATCTTTCTGTATTGGCCTTGTATCTAGATATTATCTTGACTTTGGGCCGGGCGTGGTGGCGCACACACCTGTAATCCCAGCACTCAGGAGGCTGAGGCAGAAGGATCGCTGTGAGTTTGAGACCAGCCTGGGCTACATAGTGAGTTCCAGGTCAGTCTCAACTACATAGTGAGACTCTGTCTCAAAAAACCAAAAAAAAAAAAAAAAAGAAATATATTGATTTTGGTTATTAAGTCTAGAAGGCTTTTGGTGGAGTTCTTGGGGACTTTTATATGAAGTATTATGTCATCAGCAAATAATGACAGTTGGACTTCTTCATTTCATATCTTTATTGCTTTTATTTCTTTCTCTTATCAAACTGCCGTGGCCAATGTTTCTAAAACTATATTGAACAGGAGTGGTGGTAGTGGACATCCTTATCTTTTTCCTGATTTTAATGTGAAAGATTTCAGTTTTTTTACTATGTAGTATGATATTGGCCATTTGTTTTTTATAGATGGCTTTTATCAGATTGAGGTAGAGACTGTCTATTCTAAAATTTTTGGAGGGTTTTTATCATAAATGCATGTTGGATTTTGTCAAATGCTTTTTCTGCATCTATTGAGATAATCATATGGTTTCATCCTTGTCTCCACTAGAATAGTGTATTACATTTATTAATTTGCATATGTTGAACCAGCCCTGAATCCCTGGGATGAATACCACTTGGTCAGGTGTATGATCTTAATGATCTTCTGCATTCTATTTGCCAGGATCTTATTAAGGAGTTTTCATTAGGATGTTCATTAGTGAGATTGGCCTATAGTTCTCTTTTTTAGTTACGTCTCTCTCTGCTTTGGGGATCAAGGTGATGCTTGCTTCCTGGACTGAATTTGAGAGTATTGCTTCCCTTTCAATTTCATTGAAAAGTTTAAACAGTAGTGGCAGTTGTTCTTCTTTAAATGTCTTGTAGAATTTAGGAATGAAGCCATCAGAAACTGGGCTTTTCTTGGTAAGTTTTTAATTACATTTTCAATTTCATTGAATGATATTGGGTTGTTTAGAATTTTTAGGTTATCTTTGTTCAACTTGGTAATTCATACATATCTAGAAATCTGTCCATTTCTTCTGTATTTTCCATTTTATTGGTGTTCTTAAAGTAGGTAATAAAGATCCTCTGGATTTCTGCTGGGTCCATTGTAATTTCACCCTTTTCATTCCTAATTACATGGATTTGAGCCTTTCTTTCCTTTTTTTGATAAGGTTTGCTAAGGGTTTGTCAGTTTTATTTATCTTTGGAAGAACCAACTCTTGGCTTCATTAAGTTTTTGTACTGTTCTCCTAGTTCCATTGCATTACTTTTTGACCTGATCTTTATAAATTCCTCTTTTGTATGAGTTGGGTTTGACCTGCTCTTTTTGTAGAAGCTTGAGATTTAGCAGCAGTTTTTGTAATTGAGCTTGTTTTGTTTTCCTAATTTCATGCTATGAATTTCACTCATAAGACTGCTTTCATCATGTCCCATAGATTCCATTATACTGTATCATCATTGAATTGTAGAAACTCTCTGATTTGTTTTTTAATTTCCTCTGTGACCCATTGGTAATTCAGAAGTGTGTTGTTCAATTTCCAGGTGTTTATGAAATCCTTGTGGTTTCTTTTGCTCTTGATCTCCAATTTCATCTTACTGTGGTCTGATAGTATACAGGGTATAACTTCAGTTCCTCTGCTCTTACTTAAACATGTTCTGTGAACTAGTATGTACTCTATTTTAGAGTACAACCCCTGTGCAGCTAAAAAAATGTGTATTCTGATGTTGTGGGGTGGAACACTTTAAATATCTGTTAATTTCATTTGTTCAGGAATTTGATTGAGTTCTAGTATTTCGTTGTTTACTTTCTGTCTAGTCGATCTATCTATTTGTGACAGTGGGGTATTGAAGTCCCCTACTAATGCTGTGTTAGAGCTTATTTGATTTTTCATGTCTATTAGTATTTGTTTTATATAGTTGGGTGCACTAGTGTTTGGTGCATGTATGTTTATGATTGTCCTCTCTTCCTCTTGGATCGTTCCTTTTACAAGCATGCAGTATCCTTCTTTGTCTCCCTTAATTAATATTGGATTGGAATCCACTTGATCTGCAAAAAGGACAGCTACTCCTGCTTTTTTTGGGAGGGAGTTCCTATTGCATGGAGTATTGTTTTCCACCCTTTAACTTTCAGTCTGTGAGTTTTTTTTTATATTAAGTGTGTTTCTTGTATGCAGCATATTGTTATATCTTGCTTCTTGACCCATTCTGCCAGTCTTGTTTCTTTTGATTGGTGAATTGAGACCATTAACGTTGGTGGTTATAACTGATATGTATTGACTTATCCTCGTCATGACTTTTGTTGGATTCTCCACTTTGCATTTACTATCTTGTCCTACCTGATTGATTTATTTTGCTGGGCTTCCTAGGGTTGTGATCCTTATTGTATTTTCCTCAGATATTTAAACAAATTTTTTGGAGTGTTGGTTTGGTGTTCATGAAGTTCCTAAGGTGCTCTTTGTCATGATGGTATCTTATTTCTCCACCAATTTTGAAATATAGCTTTGCAGGGTACATCAATCAGGGTTGAAGGCTGTTTTCTTTTAGGGCTTGAAATACATCACTCCAAGCTCTTCTTGCCTTAAGGGTTTGTGTTGAGAAGTCTGCTGTGATTCTGATGGGCTTTCCTTTGTATGTGAATTGTTTCTTTTCTCTAACTGTTTGTAGAATTTGGTTCTACTGTTGGGTTTCTGGAATCTTAACTATTATATGTCCATGTGTAGAATATTTTTTATCACAGCTAGTTGGAATCCTATATGTCTTACTTTTCTGTATGTCAATTTCTTTGCCCCTACTTGGAACATTTTCTGTCATTACTTCTTTGAACACTTTTTAAAAATTCATCTGCACTCTCTCTCTTGTTTCTTCACTGACTCAAATCAGTCTGTTATTCTTCTTTGTATCATTTAGCAGCTGCTGGATTGATTTCTTGTGGTCCCTTACTATTTTTGAGAAAATTTTCTTTTCCTGGTCACTAATTGCAGTCCCATCTTCTATATCTGAATTTCTGTCCTCACATTAGTTTATTCTGCTGCATAAACTTTCAATGGAGTTTTTAATCTGGAAATCTTTTGCATCTGTTTTATGGATTCCATTTATTTCCTATGTTGGGATTCCATCTTGTTTCTTAGCTCCTCTATTTCTTTATCTGTGTTCACTCAAGATTTATTAATCATGTCTTGCATTATGGGCACAACCTCTGCTGTTATTTGAGAAGTTATTTCTGATTTCATTTTTTCCAGGTCCTCTTTTGTTGCCAGTTCAGTGAGTCCAGTTGGCTGAGTATCAGGTCGTTCCATCTTATTGCCTTTTGGGGTTGCCTTAAGTGATCTGGAATTCTGATTTGGAGAACTGTTTACATGTCTTCTCATTTCAACAGATGCAGCCCGCTATACCTTTGATTCAGGCAACTTTTTGCTCACCCAGTTGTCTTGTTATCAGCAAGCCACTGAGCGGCCTTTTCCCTGATGCACCCTGTACACCAATTCTTGGGTTCAGAATGGTGGCCTTCTAGATCCCTGAGCTGACCTGTTGGCTGAGTAGGCTTCTGGCAGTGGCCTGTGCACACTTTGGATTTTATTTAGCGTGCCTCTTACTGGGCCCCTGTGTAGCTGTTGTCTGGGAAGGCCTTTGGCTGAGGGCTGGGCACCCAAGTTCCTATTGTTTGTTCAGGCTTCTGGTTAGGGTCTCCTCACACTTATCAGTGGTATTGGGTCAAGCTTCTGGTTGTTGCTCTTGCACCTGTGTAGTTCTTTTCCAGGCTGGCCCTTGGCTTGGCCTGTGTGACAAAGCCTCTGAGGTCAGGGCAGAACCTTGGCTGGGATAAGCTTGCAACCACACCCATCTGGTCCATACAACTGCTCCCTGCAATCTGTGCATATGTACTGACCATATGGAGGGCCTCTGGCTGAAGCTTGTGCACCTCCACACTTTTCTTTAAGTGAGGCAGTTCCTTCCCACATACCTCCCAGTCCTTCTGTCTAAATCATCTCTTCACAGGCAGTTCCGTTTCCTTCTTCTGTACTTTGTTGTCCCTGCTTATTCTTCACTCTTTAATTTTCCATGACACTTGCACAGAGATAGGTCTTTAAGAGCTCTAACATTATGGCTGGTATCTGGGTTCAAATTATTATTCTATTATGTGTTAGCTGTGTGACCTTGGGAAAATTTACCTAAATTTAACACATGTACATAAATGTTGGTGTATTGGTCTGCTTTCCCATGGTGGGGCAATATACCTGAGACCTGTAACACATAGGAAGAGAGCTTTATTGGTCTCCTAGTTTCACAGGGCTTAGCCCATGGCCAGCTAGCTTCAGAGTAGAAGCATGTTGGTCAAAAGCATAATGGAGGAATGCTTCTCACTTCATGGAAAACAGGAAGCAGAGTACAAGGGAAGAGCTCCAGTGAGAGATATACCATCCACAGTCATGCCCTGAGTGTCCCGCCTCCAACTGGGCTCGGCATTCTAATAGCACATTCACCTCTGAACATCAGTGGATTATTAGGACCCTCATGATCCAATCGGATTCTCTAGGAACCTCTTAACTCAGCCAAGTTGATAATTAAATGACACATTTATTATTTGCAATCATACGCTGTTGTAAATATCATATTTATATAATAGGATTACTCATTATTTTGTACTGATATTTAAAACTCTAGTTCTTTTCTTTTTGCAGTGCTAGAGATCAAACCTAGAGCCTTGCACCTGTGGAGCAAATGCTCTACCACTAAGCACCAGCTCCAGCACTAAAGCTCTTTTGGTTTTAATTTTTGTGTTGCAAACTGTATGAGTGAAAGTGTCACTGGATGAGTTCCAGGAAGTTTCCTGAAATATACTAATCAATCCTACCCATAGAATAAGTTTGTAGGATTCTAGACTAGTCAGTAAGAAACCAAAGTATACATGCAAGATTGCAGTGTGGGCATTCAGACAAATGAGATGTATTATTTTCTGAAGCAGAGGACATTTATGCTTCTCTTGAGGGGGTAGAAACCCCAGGAAAATGTGCCTTCACAGAATGGTACTAGCCCATTTTGCATGTATGGTCCCAGATTTTTAAAGGTAGGTAATGTAAACATTCTTTGGATTCTTTCAACCTGTTCCTTCATCTTAGGGTCAGGTTCCTGCTCTTATTTTCTCAATTAAACCACTTTTTGGACTTTCAGTATTCCTTAGGAATTTTAGGTGTGGTGATCTGGAGGAGGGTAAGGAGCCTAAACTGCACCAAAGGAGTGTTGATATGGAACTTTTTGGGCAACTACAACTGTGTGCTGGAAGTTACAATGCTCTTTTTTTTAAAAAATTGAGTTTATTGGTACATTTTTAGGTACACAGTGCAGTTACATTCATTATTGGGATCTTGTACCTTTACATGACAGGTCTTGGTTATCATTTTTTCGCCTATCCCTTCCCTCCCTTCACCCCCTCTTCCCCTCCCCATTTATAAACACTTTATTTCTGTTTTTTCATTTTCTCATATTTTTTTCTTTTTCCTTATTATCTTTCCCTACCCTTCCCACTTTCCCTACACCTTTAGCCCTTTTCTTCCTATTTCACATTGTAAATTATCTCATTAGGATCTTATGTATTATAATAGCTTTTCACACCAGAGAAACTATTCGGTATTTACACATGTGTGACTTATTTATTTCACTTAGGAGTATGTCCTCAAAATGTATCCATTTAACTATGAATGAATCTAATTTCTCATTCTTTATGGCTGAGTAGTATTCCATTTTATAGAAAAACCACAGTTTCCAACTGATGGGCAAATGGACTACTTCCAAGTCTTAGCTATTAGAAACTATGCCGCTATATAGATAGGTGCGCATATATCTTTTAATTCTTTTGGAAAGATACCCAGCAGAGGGATGGTTG
The DNA here is from genome assembly GCF_012274545.1 of Fukomys damarensis. NCBI lineage: Eukaryota > Metazoa > Chordata > Mammalia > Rodentia > Bathyergidae > Fukomys > Fukomys damarensis. The sequence continues at coordinate 10,764,024 of NW_022900941.1, read as the reverse complement.
GGTCAAATGGAACCTCTAGTCCCAGCTCTTTGAGGTATCTCCATATTGATTTCCATAGTGGCTGCACCAGTCTGCAGTCTCAGCAACAATGGAGAAGGAAGGGTTCCTTTCTCCCCACAACCCCGCCAACATTTGTTATTGGTTGATTTCTTGATAGCAGCCATTCTTTGTGGGGTGAGGTGGAATCTCAGTGTTGTTTTCATCTGCATCTCTCCAATGACCAGTGATGTGGAACATTTTTTCATATATTTACTTGCTGCTTTTACTTCTTTGTCTGAGAAATGTCTGTTCATTTCAGATGCCCGTTTTTGATTTGGGTCTTTATATTTGGTGGGGGGGCTGTTTTGAGTTCTTTATATATTCTAGATAATAGTCCTTTGTCTGAGGAGCAGCTGGTAAAAATTTTTTCCTACATTGTAGGTTGTCTCAGTTCAGTTGATGGTTTCTTTTTCAGTGCAGAACTTTTTAATAAGATGAGATCCCAGTTGTTTCTTTCTGCTAGTTCCCGTGCTACTGAGGATTTGTTCTTAAAGTCTTTTCCTATGCCATTGTCTTCCAGAGTTCTGCCTAACTTATCTTCCAGCAAGTTTAGTGTTTCTGTTTAATATTTAGATCTTTAATCCACTTGGATTTTACTGTAGTGCATGGTGAGAGATAAGGGTCTAGTTTTAATCTTTGGCAGGTTGAGATCCAGTTTTTCCAACACCATTTATTAAAGAGGCTATCTTTCCTCCAGTGGGGAAGGTCAGCTCCTTTGTCAAAGATGAGGTAGCTGAGTACATCTGGAGTTGTTTGTGTGTCTTCCAGTCTGTTCCACTGATCCTCCGGTCTGTCTCTTTGCCAGTACCAATGCTGTTTTTATCGCAGTGTCTTTGTAGTATAGTTTCAAATTGGGAATTGTTATACCCGCTGCCATGTGTCTGTTGCCCAGGATGGCTTTTGCTATTCTAAGTCTCTTATGGTTCCAAATGAATTTTTGGATTCTTTTTTCTAGTTCTGTGAAATATAGTGTTGGAATTTCAATTGGCATTGCATTGAATCTGTATAGCAGTTTTGGTAGTATGGCCATTTTAACTATGTTGATTCTTCCTACCCAGGAGCTGGGGATCTTTCCATTTTTTAATATCCTCTTCAATTTCTTTTTTCAGAGTGCTATAGTTTTCAGTGTAGAGATGTTTTGTTTCTTTTGTTAGATTGATTCCTAGATACTTCATTTTTTTGGATGCTATTGTGAAAGGAATTATTTCCCTAATTTCTCTCTCAGTGAGTCTGTTATCTGTGTACAAGAAGGCAATTGATTTTTGGGTGTTGACCTTGTATCTAGCTACTCTACTAAAGTGTCAATTAAGTTTAAAAGTCTTTTGGTGGAGTTTTTTGTGTCTTCAAAGTAGAGTATCAAATTGTCAGCAAATAATGATAGTTTAACTTCTTCCTTTCCTATCTTTATTCCTTTAATTTTTTTTCTTTTCTAATTGCTTACAATGTTCATAAAAGTACAGTTATTTTAATTATGATTTCTCTGTCTTCTTTTTACTTATTCTTTATTTCTTCTATTCGATCTCAAAAGGAGTTTTCAAGCAGAGACCATAAGGCACTCAAAATACTGATATAAGTGGCAAATTTTTATCTTTCAGAACCTGCTGGATTTTCTGAGGGGAGGAAGGATACAGGCAATTCAATAATAAGTGCAGTATGATTTGTCCTGAGATACAGTTAAAAAGAGGGTGCATTGTGGAAAAGGAGGAGGATTAGGGTGAGAGTAGTCAGAGGGAGGTCTCAGAGGGCCCCTGAAAGAGGTGATGTTTAAGCTGGATTGTTATTAAACTATTGTGATTCTCACACCTTGGTGTCTATTATAATCACTTTGGGAGCTTGTTAAACATCCAGATACCATGGCCCTCACTCTTCTACACAAAGTGTTCTCAGGGGAAGGGGCCAGTCACCATTTTTAATTGATATTGCTGTTTCTTTCTTTCATTGTTTTGAATCTGCTTGAATTTTGTAAGTATTTGTGTTCTCAAGGTCAGTGGGTAATATAAAATTTTGCTTTGATACTGGTTACAGAACTAACTATTGGTTTTAGCAAGCTCAATTCAGTATTAAAATAGGCAATCTTTATTAAATTTCAACAAAGAATTTTCAATTCAGGGAAGTGTTTTGACCCACGGTGAGAATTATTTGTGACCACAAGTTTTAGTAGTCGATAAAAGCTTTACAATTTGACTTTGTACTCAAGGAGGAAAGGAAGGCCAGAGATTATCTGGTCCAGAGTTATCCATGGAGTGGGTGTTAATAGTTACCTGTCTGAACAGGGTAATTTCTTAGTCCATGCTCTCTTTCAACCAGTAGAGCTTGGGGGTTGTTTATCCTTCTTGAAATTATTTTCCTTTGAAAAAAATTTCTTTTCTGAGACAAAAGAGCAGTTTATTGCTGCTAAGGTTACTGAACACCTTCCTGCTGTAAATGAGCACATAGACCCCGGGGGTGCACGGAGGGCTGGCCCAGGCACACATTCCTGAAGTCAGAGTCTTCCCTGAAACCACGGGGAGCTCTTGTTGCAGTTCCACCCTTCTCATTTCCACCCACAGCTGACCCAGTGAGGTGCTGCTCAACTCTTCACATGTGGTGAGTATGAAGTCAGGAGGAACTGGGGTCTGAACATGCTCCAGTGTCACTATGTCCTCAACCCAAGAAGAGAAGTTGCAAAACTCCTATGCATTTGCTTCCTGGAGAAGTATTTGTGAAATCCAGTTGTGGTTACTTTCCTGTGGCAACAGAGTAATATTCAGAGTTGCCCGAGGCCCTCACAGGAGACCAGGCTACCTCGGGGAGGAAGTCTCTCAGGTACCAAACTGCATCTTGCTGAGATGTTGGGTTGACAGCACAGCGACCCACTGTATCAATCACCATACCCAGCTAGTTGAATATTCAAAATCCCAAGAGTAGGTTTTATGAGCATCCTTGGGCCACTGCTCAATGTAGGAAAAATCACCCACTTTCCCTCACTAGAACTGTTATGGTTTGAATGTGCCAAAAGCTCAAGTTGAGGCTTAATCCCCAATATAACTGTATTGAGGTGGTGGGGACTTTCAGGGGGATGGTGGGGTTATGTGACACCGTCATCAGAAGAGTTCAATACCTACATCTTGGGAGTGTGATAGGTCCTCCAGGACTGAGCTAATTACTATGAGAGTAGAATGTAATAAATCAAGGCCTACCATGTGATTTATCTCTTTCACACTCCAGCTTTCCCTTTAACTTCTCTGATAAGTGTGACCATGGGGTCCTTGCAAGAGGCTTGGATCTATGCTTTTGGACTTTCCAGACAAAAGAATTGCCAGCCAAGTAAACCTCATTTTTTATATGTTTCTCAGCATCAGGTATATTGTTATAGAAATACAAAACAAGCTATAATAAGAACTGTCCTTCCTAATCACTGGTACAATTGGTTAAATAGTACTGGTACTATTGGTCTTCTCTCTTCTTACTTCCTTACTTGTAGTCCACTGAAGGAGTGATTTGTTCTGTGAACAATAAAAGTATGGGTCTGCAGAGAGAGAAAGAGAGAAGGGCTGCTGCAGCCTTATTCTGTCCCTTTTCATGGGATGCTGCTGGGACAAACAAGCTGTAGGTCCACTGGCCAGGTGTCATGCACATGTGTGATGTCTGAATAAAAGTGTGACTCAACACACACAATCTCAAGATTCTGGTGTCTAGGCACCTTGGGGCAAGGGAAGGAAACATATCAGATACTTTCTCTGTCAAATGAACCCTGGCCCAAATAATAACATGTACCAGAAGAGCTATCTAAGAAGACAACAGTACAGGAGGTACCACATGCAAGGGCATGAGTAATAGAAATGAAGAGGAGGGAAAGTCTGAGACCACTTTTTGGAAGAGGAGAACTGTCTCCTCTTTGGTTAGGTTGGAATCACAGCTTCTCAGGACTACTGTGCACAGAGGGGCAGGTTGTTAACCACACGTGGCAGTCCAGCTCAGGTGATAATGAAGACTATAAATTAGCTCATAATTCTACTCAGTCTTGAAGGCTAGCAGGTGTGCACAAAAGCACTGTGTGGACTCCCAAGACACTGACTGTCAGCCAATCTCCTGCAGCGTCCAGATAGAGCTGGGCTCTGTCCCCTTTCATCTTTTCTCCCTCTTATCTGGGCAAATGATACCTGGTGACTGCCTTTCCAGTCCTTCGTGTTCTCATGTTAGGTAGCTCTAAAATATTTGTGGGTATTGAGTCTGAACTATATTAGTGGATCTCATCAGAGGTTTGTTTCTTTCTCCCCAAAGGTACGTTGGCATATAGCCTTACCTGAAGTGGATCAATGAAGTCTTTCCAGAGAGTGCTAGATAAATAGTCTCAGTCTCTCACTTTGTCCCATGGTAGAGGAAGGAGTTACCTGACTAATGACTATTCCCATGGATCTGCGTTTCTTGTTGAGTTGAGCTAATTGGCTCAAAAATTAAAGGCAACAGGGATTTGATGTTTTTCTCTCACAGAAGTGAGGTAGTGTGAGGTAGCAATTCTGGATGTGCAACTTCTGCTATCTTAAAATTTTCCCCTGTGAGAGGCATCCTCAAAATGCAGGAAGTGGGAGGTACAGTATCAGGGAGGCTTAGCAAGTCCTTTCAGTAAAAGATCTAGGTCTCACCCTTTTAGTCAAAGACCTTAGGGTTATATTTTTCAAAGGGCTTGGTGGGTGAGTGCTTTTAGTCAGGGCACACAGGAAAATGGGACTGCAAAGAGCAGATACACATGCATTGTTGGTGCTCTTAGATGTATGGAAAGCCATTATTAAAAATAGATACGTGAAAATAGGAAGAGATCATAGCTAGACCAATGCAGAGATTGTGCCATAAACCAAGGATCATCATCAGTATAGTTCTGTGTGTTGAGACTGTACAAAGGACAGAGTTCAGGTCCTGAAAATCCCTTAGGGAATGTGGGCCTGAAAGCAGCAGAGGAGCTGTTGTAAACTGAGGAGTGAAATGCTCAATTCACCTCTTTGTTGTTTGAGATAGACCATTGTGAGCTCATGCAGGGTCACATATGATTAGAGGAAAAGACTGGTTATGTTTTGGTGATAGACTATAGGAAGGGAGGAAGCAGTCTGTAAACCAGTGCGTGTGATAGAAAGGAGGAGAATGACTTGAGACTGATTTTGATTAGGAGAATTATTGCCAGCACCTTGTAGCTGACTAGCTGTGGGCAGCAGAGGAGGCAGGAGAGTTCACTGCTAAGTCCGAGGTTGCTGGCTTAGATAAGAAGTAAGTTTTAGGGATGCCAACTAAGCAAGGAGAGGTCAGACTCATCATAATTCTTGATACATATTGAGCACTAACTGTTTTCTAGGCCCATATTTGAGTGCTAAGAACTTAACAGCTACAATTATATTTAATTTTCATACAAATGTTTTGCTATGATCTTGCCATTTTACAGACAGGAAAATTGAGGCCATGCAAAGTTAAGCCATTTCTCCAAGACACTAAAATTTTAGATGGTTGTGGTCGCTTCAAAATGTGTCATATTGACTGGGCTAAGGGGCCTTCTTACTGCTTTGGTGAACAGGGGGCTACTAGAAAGAGCCCTGTGGGTGATTGTAGGGGAACAGCAGTGATTTTGTAGCTTACACATTGGCTGCTGGTCTGATAGCTCAGTGCATTGGTGTGAGGTGTTTGAACCTGTCTCACTTTTCCCCGAGTCCTCTTTATTTTCCTGACTCCTGGGGGACCAGTAAATCTGGAACAAAAACTTCAGCTTCTGTAGGAAACTAAGATCAGTGGGGGCAGAGGTAACAGTAAGTAACATGGGTTTTAGCCCATCTGCAAGAGTTTTAGCTTGTACTTGTGGATCTTTGTCCTCATCCTCCAGACCCAATGGCCTGTCCTGCAAACTTCAAGCTGCCACGTCAAATATAAGACACACCATACACAGCCCTGACCCACACAATTGTTTAAGGTCAAATCCCTTTACAAAAAGGTCAAATACATGTGTGTGTATATAATTTGTGTATATATATTCATACATACATGTATGTGCTTTATCTGACATATTCTGGTTTCTCTCTGAATCATATATATCTTTTGCTCTATCTAATCCATCTATCTATCTATCTATCATCTATTAATTCATCCATCCATATCGTCTGGGGCTTCTGCTCCTTTGATTAAACCCCAATCAATGACTGTTGTCAACACAGTGGTGCATCAAGGCTCTGGTCTCTGTAGTCTTGCCTCAGAAATCTGAATATGGTGCGACTCAGCTTGCAGGACAGGGGAAGGAGTCCACTTTGGACCGGCTGAAATTGAGGTGCTTGTGGGATGGTTGGTGGGTTAATCACAGGCAGCTGAAGATCCCAGACAAGCTTTGTGTGCAGCAGATGATGAGCAGACAGGAAATCAATGTGGGCTGGCTGGGATTGGAAAAAAGTTTTATGGTGGTAAGACTTGATTTAAATCCCACAAGCTGGTAGAAGCACTGCGGATAGGGGGACAGCATGAGAAAGTCCCACAGCAGGAATGAGCAGGGTCTGAGGAGATCAGCCTGAATGGTCCAGCAAGGATGTATCGATTATATGGCCATTTCTATCTATTCAGGTCTGTGAATTATGCTTCCCCGAGGATGTAGTGGGCTCTGAGTGTTGTGTATTGTATCTGGTGAGTAAGTTTCTAATACTGTTAAATTCAAGTTGCCTAAAACATTTTGTGAGCACCTTCTATATGATAATATTTTTCTGGATATGAATATGAACTATGTGCTAGAAAAATTTGTGCTCTGCTTACAAAAATTCAGTATATTTTGTGTAAACTGGATTAAATGGAAATATTCAGCCAATAATAGGGTTAACTCTGCATTCTTGATGCCATTTGGGGCTAATTGCATGGGTGAACGATGAAATGATGAATGATGAAACTTAGGTCAATGACTCCACACTCTCAGCCCTCCCTCCGTTCATCCAAAGGTAGCTTGTTCTACCTACCTACCTACCTGTCATTCACCTGTCTCTATGTAACACTTGTCGTTTCTTTTTAATTAAATGAAGAGCCGTCTACAAAATTAGCCATATATGAAATGATGATTAAAAGGTAAAAGACAAAGTAGAGAGAAACAAATGCTAGTATCGATAGGCACTGAATACTTGCAACTGGTTATTGTAATAGTGAATTATTGAAATTGAAGGCTGCTTCTAAGGCAAAAGTAAAAAAAAAGGATACACACAGGATTATTTAGTCTTTAATATCTGAAGAGAGAATGAATGCAAGTTGGAAGAGAGAGACTTCCCTGGCATTATGTGGAGAGATCATTTATTGTGTGAGGAAACCAGGTAACACAATGGACGTTTTCCATTGTGCTTCACAAAGGCAGAGAAACGTGCTTCAGGTGTTTCTCCAATCAGCTCTCTACAAAGGCTAAAGGCATAACATTAAATCTTATTCCAGGCCGGGCTTTTCTGTGGTAAACTAAGATAATAATGTTCAGCTACATTAAAATCTGACGATTGAACTAAGAACAGGGACAGAGGACCAGAGAATGCAAAGGGAGGGCTAGTTCACTGGATATCAGCTTTTATTTTTCAAAAATGTGGTGCTCTCCTTACAGCCTTGGGCTCAGGGGTCTTTAATCTCTACACCAGAAAGAGTTCTCCATCTCCAAAATGCAATGTTTTCACTTCAGAATTGCTCTGTCCATGGATAAAGGAGCTATACTGTTGACCATCTGCCTTCTATCTTTTTCCAAAGCAAGGACCTGAAACACTATTTCAAGAAGGTCCCTCAGTTTGAGATTCACATGACTACTTCCTTCCTGCAGCCCCAGAATGACTCGGGAGCATGGTGCCCTGAGATCCAGTGTCGAAGCCTGGTGCATTTGCCTGTGACTAGCAGCCAGCTCTGTGTCTGCCCCATTCTGACCAGCGTCTGCACTGCACGCAGTGTGCATTAGCAGGCCTTCTCTCCAGAATTCATCCTGTGCTCTGGGAAAATCCCTAGAAACTGAAGTCCACTTGAAATTAGAAATGGCTAGAGCAAGCGTCTCCAGCGTCAAGACGATTCTGCCTCTCAACCCAAGGGGATTCATTAGCACCTGATAGGCAGCATAGAGAGGTTCTGGGTGTATTTCCAAGAAGATAAAGAAGATGAATAGGAGCAGCAAGGATGCACAAGAAAGAAAAAAAGGAGGCCTGGGCTTTCAGGATTGTTCAAATGGTCTAGAGAAAGACTGCTTGCCTTCCGAAAAGATACAACACAACCAAAAGGCCACTAGATTGCTCAGACCTTAGCACTGTGCTTCAGATTGTGGATGTGACTTTGGACCAGTCACAGAATGTGTCTGCTCTCAGACCTCCCATCTTTATAAAGCAGGAAACATAATAACTCTGGATTGAGGGAAGGGAAACACAAAGACTACAATATGAAAATATCTTGAGAAGGCAAAAAGAAGGCTACGTAGAAATGCAAGCTGATGTGATTGTTAACACAGTAGTTATCAATTTTAAAATATGACCTGCGAAATAAGTCTGCTTTGATGGCCAGAGTGACCAGTGGTCAATAATGCCAGGCTTGTTGTAGAACTCCAGTCCAGAAGAAGCCAGTATCGTTCTGCCTTTCCTTTTCAACAGGCTCCATCAGCCAATATCAGCCTCCCACTGTCCTTTTATGACTTGCTGGCCTTTCCTGAACAACCTGTTATCCCTATGCATAGGCACATGTTAGGGGCATCCTTCTGAACCTTAGATGCTACTTTCCCTGGGCCTGCCGGTTCCCCTTATCTCACCTCCTTTGGCTTCCCTTTTGCTTTCATTATACAAGGTGCATCAGTCTCCCTTACCCATGAGGTGTGCATTCCCAGACCTTCAGTGAGTGCCTGGAGCCAGGTATTGTACTGACCCTATAATGTGCTATGTTTTCCCTATACATCCATATTTATGATAAAGTTTAATTTATAAGTTAGAAAGTGAAGTTATTAAGAATAACTGATAATAAAATAGTATGGCTCTAACGATATACTCTAATAAAGGTTATTTAAATCTTCCAAACTGTTTACTTCTGGAATTTTCTGTTTAGTATTTTAGTAACATGGTTGATTGCAGGTGATTGAAACTGGGAATAAGGGAGGACAAATATATGGCCTTTTACATTCAACACCTAAATGAATACATAGTGATAATGGGAACGGGAACAAGAGATGGAGGAAGCGGGGCGGAGGGAGGAAAGGGAAGTCAAAAGAATTACGACATGTCATGTATATATGCCAACTCCCTACAGTGAATATAATCATCATGTACTGTAAACGTGCTAATAGAAATTTAATAAACAAATAAAATCCACGTATAATTGTATACTAATAATATAGTAATATATAACAATATGTAAGACAAACTACTGTATTTTGTGCTCCATACACATACTATATATCCTATATGTATCAGTATACATTATATGGCACTACTCAATATCTTACAATATAATTTCTTATTCAGTTCTCAGAAAATCCCAATGAGGTTGATATTATTATTATTATTACCTTCATTTTTTACAAGAAGAAATTCTACATAAAGTATTTTGGATAATTTGCCCGAAGCCATTCAGTGGGGAATGGTGAAGTCATAATCCTGACTTGGAGATTTTTGGCTACTGTTCTTTATCACTTTCTTACCAATTCCTGTAATTCTGTAGCAAAGATTATACTTTTCTTTAGTGTTATTTTTGCATTGATGTTGCTACTGTTTAATAGTGAGATGATTGATAGGGTGTGTGTGTGTGTGTGTGTGTGTGTCACATGCATTGGCTTCTAGATCTGATCATCTGTTGGGTTGGGGGAGCAGTAATCAAGTCTCCCATGTTGGACTGGGAACTCCCTAAAGGCCACTTGCGTATCACTAGCTCAGACATCTCAGTGGACAAAACCTAATGACTGGACATAAACTGGATGGAGGTGACAGGAAATTCATCAATCAGTCTGAGCTTTCAGCATCCTGCTATCCCTCCCATGGAGTGGCAGTTCTCTGCTGTTGACTAAAAACTGCTCTTTTGGTAAAAAACAGAATATCAATATGAAATGCGACATTTACAGCTTCGATGACTTAACTGGAAATTCATTTTTGCCCCCTGGTCATTTGGTTCTGAGACTAGGCTGTAAGAGGCTTCAATTCCACATATTTCAGGCTATTTTACCCGGAGCGTGTTTGTAAGCTAGGAAACCACGCATTTTGAAGAGCTTCAAGAGCTTCTGAAATTGTCATTAACAGTTCTCAGTGGTCTACTTTAATGAGATGAGTGGTGGTGACAGAAGAAAAATAACAGCCCTATCTTTGTGTTTTGCAATGAATAATAAAGTATTTTAACCTCTTTAGGGACTTAACACCACGTTAATCCTTTAATCCCTGGAAAAACCAATTTTGTTGACATGAAAAGGGGATATTTAACTTCATCCAATTAATTTTCTACCTTAGAGATGCCATGATTATGAAGATTAGATTGAATAGATTTATTAGAACTATGATTTGTGTATCAAATAGTGGCTTTGACACCAAAAAGGAGCATCAGAAGCAGAAATCCTATGTTCCAGTTTTGTTTACATTCACCCACTTTGAAGTGCCAGGGCTCTGAGTCCTTGCATTGCACCAAAGCACTTAGATCTGCAATTGCTCAGCCACCACTGCACACAGCCATTAAATGAGGGACTTGCTGACATTCCTGTAATACCAGCTCCTTCTCTCTCTCTCTCTCTCTCTCTCTCTCTCTCTCTGAGCCCCAATTTAGAACTGTGCTTGCGAGGAGGCTGCAATGCTTGCTGCAGAAACACTCTTAACAGTAAAAAGTTAGCAAAGTGTGAACTCAATTTTAAATTCCTAGTGGGGGAAGTGCACCATTCAAATCGTTCTCAAAACAATGGATTGGAATTGGAGATGGAAGATAAATGGTTAGAGATTTAATTATTTTTGCATTGGTCTTCAACATGCAGACATGGAAAGGTTTTAATTCCATCCCCACACCCAGCCCTCAGCCAGAACTGAATTCACAGGGATGAAAGAGAAGAAATGATGAAAAGTGGAGGCTGCATTGGGGCTGCAATATTTTAATGGTGCAATGAAAAGCCTTTGGACTCTTCTGGGTGAGCATGGTCCCTTAAGAATAAAAAATAGGAAATGGAAAATGTCCAGGTGTTACACTCTTATCCCAGCAACCCCCTTCTATAGTCATCGTTTGCTAGCAGCCTGTCACTGCAGCTGGAAGGCAGGAGCACAGATGAAATGTGTTGGCATCCCTTATGTGTCTTGTTCAGTCCTTGGCATGCAAGCAGTGTTGTCTTGCACAATGCTTTCTACTGAGGAATGACATGCTGAGACTGCAAAGAAATGGCAGTGATGTTCTGTTTGTGGCTTGTAATGGAACACAGAGAAATGGGAGGTTTGGGAAAGAGTCTGGAATCTGAGTCATGTCCTACATCCTCTAGCTCTGTAGCAATGGACAGACTGCTTGACTTATTTAGCACTTGATTGTCTTGTCTGTGAAATGGGGAGAATAGTGTCAACTTGTTAGAATTTTTACAGAGTTATAGAAGACAATATAGCAAAAGGCTTCAGTGTGCTGCTTACCAAACAGCAGGTGCCAGGTGAAGACTAGAGTGATTTCTTCTCTCCCCCATGTGGAAATTAATTGTGTTATTTGATTGAATTTAGCCTAAGTAATAGAAGCTTACAGGATTATTGAGGTTATGTAGGTTCCCCTGTACTTTTGCACTTGAAAAGTGAAATGGTTTGCTTGGTACCAGGGGCTCCCTGATTCTATAGTCAGAGCTATTCCCATGACCTTGGGTAGCTTGGTTTTATCAACTACTGACCATATTTTAAGAGAAATATTTCTTATCTAGTTCATCATTTCCTGGGTGACTAAATGTTCCCCCTCCCTAACTTGATCTACTCTGCTCCAGAGTAATCACAATATTCCTAAGCATTTGAAGGGTATGTTTGGGTCCAACACTGACTTGCCTTCATTCTGCCTTCCATTTGATTTTAACCGTGGACATGTTGATTTTACCTTAGAAACTATTCTTTGCCGAACCTTTGTCCCTGAGTGTCAGAGCCTGGCAATACCTGCTTTTGTGCACATTTCAGTACCCAAATAAGAAATTGTCCTTTCAACCTGCAGTCTTCTTAGGCAGCCAAACTAGAGCTAGGGAGCAAACATTCCCTAGTCTTCTGGAAAGGAACTGAGAATACAAGCTTCAAGATTCCAGGTGCAGCTCTGAGTGATTACAGCAAGTCCAGTCTATCTGTACGTGGCAGTGGATGTTTTTTCCTTGTAAGTTTTCTGTGATCATTCTCAGATTACCAGGTGTGAGGTGAAATGCCCCCAACCCCATCCCTGGACTGGTAGAGCAGACAGATAGTGAGCGAGGACAAAGCAAGGATTTTTCCAGACATGGTTCAGCCAAGAACAATCGTCATTAAGCTCTGCTACACTCCTGGAGTAATATTGCATTTGTTCCTGCCAAAGGCCAGCCTTCTGATCATGTTTTCTGCTTCCCAAAGCTCCACAATCTTCAGAAAATTGTTGCACTTAAAGGAACCATTTATGTGAGTGGAAATTTCCAATAAGATCCTGGCCGCAGTCAGATCTGTAGGGGCTGAATGTGGCCTAGATTGCTGAAGTAAAGGGGGAAAATCAGAAGGTGGTCTATGTGCTGTGGGGCAGTTTCTGTTTCTGTGAAAATTAATTTATTCAGTTAACAATTATTCATACCTTTTCTGTACCAGAGGCTAGGGATACTACAGGGAGAAATCAGAAATGTTGAATGACTTTCAGGAGTCTCCAATGCTTTCTCCCCATAAATGTACGTGCTGAGTCCTAAGTACTGACAGAAAATAACCTCTTTACAACTTTTTAAAGAACTGTCATAATTTGAACTTTAAACACTCCCTCAAGGCCTCTGTGTTGAATGAGGGCTTAGCCCTCAGTCTGGTGTTACTGAGGCGGGGCCTACGGGAAGTTCCTTCCTTCACTGTGGGTGCATCCTTGAAGGCTCTGTGGAGATCCTGCCCTTCTTCTGTGTCTTTTGCTTCTGGCCGTAAGTTGAGTGGTTTTTTCAAAAACTGCCATGTTGCCTTACCACAGGCCCAAAAGCAAAAAGGCCAATTAATCAAGAACTGGAGACCAAAACTGGAAACCAACCTGCAAACCAAAACAACTTTTTTCTTCTTTATAAGTTGCTTATGCCAGGTACACGTTACCATAATGTACAGCTGAATAACATCACTGAAACGTGAACTTCTTGACAACTTCATGGATGTATTTTAGTTCCCATTTTATGCAGGGGATGCTGGAGACTAGGAAGGTTAAGTGTCACCCTAAACTATGCTACATTTGGCTCTTAGATTCCACATCTCAGAGGGACTTGGCCATGAACTGGAAAATTAGTGCAGGTGCCCCTACTTTGTCATAAGAATGAGACTGACACATTGGTCCTTCTCGTCAATCTCTAAAGAGCCACATTGCTCAGCAGAGACCTCTTTGGAGACCAACGTGACTCTCCTGTACAGAGCTGCAGAAATTCCCACCCTCGTCCTTTCCAAGTCTAACAAGTCTACATGTCTAACAAGACCCTCTTTGGCCACCCCACCAGGGTCATCTTAGAATAGTTAAAGCTGCACAACTGGCAACACAAAGCCAGGTGACACAGAAGGCAGACGTTAGGCATCAGTGTTTTTAAAGATGGAAGTGAGTTTTAAGTATGTATTTTGAAAGAGTCATGTTTTAGTCCCTGGAATGCCCCTACTCTGGATATCTGTTCTTGAAAAGGACCCAAATACTCTCACTTCAATTTAGTCCCAGCAGCATCTAGTTTCTTGCTCTGGTTTGGCTGCTTGAGAAACCATGGGTTGAAAGAAGAGCAGGACAGAGATATTATTAAAACACGGTCATCTTTGATACACTTAATTGTCTGTTCTACCCCTACCCGTAGTCAGGACCTGCTGACTGTAAAAAGAAGACCCAGAGGGACTGCAAAAGCAACAAGGCTCAGCTGGCCCATCATCACTGCAGGAACATTCAGTTCTTTACCTTTCTCTGAGACCCGGAGCTCTAGGGGCTACACTGTATCCTGATACCACTGTCACATCTGCCTACAGTGAGAGAAACTCTAATTCTTAACTATTTTATTTGGCTCCAGCCTTTCTGTCTAGGCACCTTGTGATCTCTTGAGGAAGTGCGGAGAGCTTTCCAACTTATTTATGTTTTTGTCTATCTATGTGTGATGATTCACGTGGGGAAAAGTTGGCTTTACTGAGCCCTGTAAGTGGTTAAGTAATTCCTTATGAGAAATAACTACTTCTGTAGATCTCGGTCCCTGCTAAATTATAACGAAGGAACACAGAAATGTCAGGAATCTGACCATTTGCAGTTTAGGAGAAGAGAAATACCTGAATATCTAAACAATGAAAAGGCACCCCAAAAGCAGAGTTAAACAAAGGTTGACCTGTGGTCTGTATAAATAAAATTATATAGACTATGTCTACTTATAAGTGTGCTTTATCATTTCTTACCCCATTAGCCCTTCTTCTTGGAGTCTCCATCTGAGGTGGGTACCTAGTCTTTCTGAGGCATATTCTCTTACCCATCACTAAGTGAGGTTCTTTTCTGTGTCTCTTCCTTCAAAATCTCTCTCTCCTCTTCCCTAGTTTCTCCCCCGCACCTTTTACCAGGAATCAAACTCAGGAACTTGCACTTGTAAGGCAGGAGAGGCACCACTGAGCTAAATCCCCAGCCCTCTTCTTCTTGAGTTTCCAAAGCTGGACCAGTTTCTCATTCTCAACAAAATATCATTCCAGTTTTAGTATATGTGCTGCCGAAGCGAGCACAACTCCCAACAAAATAACAAATACTAATTATAATTTAAGTAGTTTAAGTTAGATTTTTTTACTAACACCGCTTCCTCCTCCCTCTCCCTCTAATTATGGTTGATTTTATGATATAAAGGGCAAAAAATCACTGTTTAGTTTGAACATATGAGGGCAGTATGGGCTGGAGGCCTGGAGATAGGTCTGGCAGAAGCTTGAAGATGTTTAGCCTTGAAAGGACTGGCCAAATTGGGCAGAAGGAAAACTGGATTTGGAGGTCATCTTTCTGGAGCTAGGTTGGCCCTGACCCAATACCAGATAAAGGCTTTGGAAGAGCCATTACATTCCACCCCGTCTGTCATTTGCAGATTAGATCTCCCTGGATAGTTCCTCACACTGCAGACTCTCAGCATGTACCCCTGCTCTCTCTGTCAATAATCTGTCAATTAAGAGCTGCTAATAATATGCATCGACACAGCAGGTGAGGCAGACGTGGTCCCATTGGTCGGCCAGCTCTTCAAGTCAACGATTGTAGGATTATCAACCCTGCCATTGACGTTTGCCTCATTCTTTCCTCTCCTGTCCCTGGTGAGATGCAAGAGAGAGCTCCATTCAAGCCTAAAGGCTCAAAAAACAAAAGAGTAATCTCAGCGTGAGGGCATGAAAAGCAATTCAGATCAAGAGAATACAGAAGCAACCCATGGCTTTCCTCCCTCTCCTCACTGTCTTCTCCCATCTTTGTGCTGAATTGTTATTTGTGGAGTTGAGCTCAGTAGACGGGTATCAGAATCCTCTAATCCTTTAAACCCAGTTTGCCCAGGGAGCGACTTGTTCTGGGAAGTTGTCCTGGATATCCTTCAGAAAGGTAAGGCTGTTACGATCCTGCTGCACCTTCCCCCTGCAGATTGGTAAGCACACGGCTACAGATGGAAATAAAGGTGTGCCTTGAAACTGGCCTTTGGAGAACTAGGGGCACTTATCTGTCCAAAGAGATAATGGAGAGTCCCTCTGGCCTTTTCTTCTTAACCTCTCCTCTCTACCAGCTCCAGTCCCTCCTAAGGGGAGCTTCAGTGTTGTTGCATGGTGGAGAGTTAAGCAGATGGTGGTGGGTTCACAACCATACAGGTGGGAGGCTAAGAAGGACTACTGCCTGAGACCGATGTTGGAACTATGATTCTGTGATGAGGCCATCCAAGAAGTCAACCCAGTCCAAGTCAGTAAGTACAAGTGTGTCTGATACCTCAGTTTTCAATGCCTTGCAAGTAGGGTGAGGTGGAAAGAGAGTACCAGAACCAAGTCAATGGAGACAGTTAGGGAATGAGAGGTGAAAGTCAAGAATGCAAAGGAAGAAGGGGCTGGGAAGCTTCAAATGCAATACACTGCTTCTTTGACCTTGGCCATGGTGTGCTGCTAGTATATTCATATTACCATGATCCCTCCTAGCAGGTAAGGAGAGGAGGGTAAGAGACCCCCTCTGCAAAGTCACAGTAACCCAATCTTGCTAGTGTGCTATGGCTACTATAACAATGCCATAGACCAAAAGGTTTAAATGACAGGGATATTGAGGCTGGAAGCCAGAGATGGAGGTGTTTCATCTGAAGTACATCTCCTAGGCACGGAGATGGCACTCTTCTCACTGTGTCCTCCCACATTCTTTGATGCGTACGCATGCCTGGTGTCTTTGTTATGTCTATATTTCCTCTCACAAGGACACCAGTCAAGGTCCATCTTAATGGCCTTATTTTAACTTAGGTAACACTTTTAAGGACCTACTTCCAAATGCAGTGTATTCTGGTGCACTCGGGAGGAGGGCATAACATTTAGTCCATAGCAGTCAGAAGGCTTAGCTCTGCTGAAAGCTGGGAGGAATTGAACCTCAAAGGCCATTTTTCTCAGAGTGATGCTTGCCTACAGGAAGGGGGTGGTTGAGATAGTAAGCACTGTTTTTTTCTAGGCTACTGCTGTATCCAGCAAGGAACAAATTTCCCCCAAAACATGAAGAAAAAAGTTGTGATGGATTTGAGTTTAGAAGTATGCTGCAGAGAGACTTATTTTCCTTAGCACCATGTATTCCAAGATTTCCAGTAGATTCCAGGAGACTGATAATGGTGTTTGCAGGACATTACTGAGGACATCTGCCCTGTCCAAGAGGCAGACTGGACAACTCTCTATCAGAGCCTTGTAAACGTTGAAGATTATGCCCATTGCCTAATTCATTGCTGCCTCTCTGTCACTTACTAACACATCCATGGCCATGGCCACCTACCTGGTTCTTGATCTCTCACATCAGAATGCACAAAACACGTTTTCTTGTTCTGTTGATGGTCAGGTGACTTGGTCAGGTGACATGCCCAGGGTGCAAACATGCTATGTACACTTACCCAATTTGCCTGTCCCTGTAGTGTCCCTGACATCTGCCAGGGGAGGAACATGGTTGTAGAACGAAGATGTATGGGAAAGAGAAAGACAAAAAAAAAAGTAAAAGAAATAAAATAAAAAAAAATAAAAAGGGAGAGAGGAAAAACAAATCTTCTGCCAGGGGAGGAACATGGTTGTAGAACGAAGATGTATGGGAAAGAGAAAGACAAAAAAAAAGTAAAATAAATAAAATAAAAAAAAATAAAAAGGGAGAGAGGAAAAACAAATGTTTGCTGCTGTAAGATCCTGAGATTGTGAAGATTTTTGTTACTCAACCAAAACTGATGACACCTATGGGAACTGGGCCTGCCCAATAGGGTCAGTCCTAGAAAGCTGGCCCACCCCTCGGCCCCTTACATCTGGGGACACTGGGTGACATCTTAGCTGCCCTTTCACTTCTAGGGTAGTCGTGCTCCCCCTCCTCCACCGTGACCTTCTCCCTTATCACTGGGCTCCCACTAAGATTACTTTTGAGAAGAGAGTTTTGCTTCTAAGCAGGTTTGAAATCACTAATTTGGTTTAATCATCTTGATCCTGGGGCCTGGACACTTGTCTGGCAATAACAGTTGAGCTGGAACAAAACAATATCAAGTCTTCATCCTTGGCCATCCTGATTTTCCTTGGGGAGCTGCTCTTATGCCAAGGGCCTCAGATGCTCGCAATTGTCATCTTTGTGAGAGTTGCTTTAAGGCGGTAGAGGATTAGGTAATGTGACTTTTCTGAGTTTAAAAATGAAACATGATCCCAACAATGAATGTAACTGTACTGTATCCCTAAATGTACCAATAAACTCAATTTAAAAAAAAAATGAAACATTTCGATATTAAAAGACTGAACTGGAACTTCAGGTTGATTAGAATTGGATGAAGCATAATCCTTGGTTTATACTATTGTAATACTCCATCATTGTTGGTTCCCTAAAGGCTCTCTAATTTGTTTGATTGTTATTTAGTTGTTTAACATTTAGTAGTCATTGTCTTAATTCTCTATTACCGCTATAGCAAATTATCACAAAATTAGTGCCTTAACAAACACGTATCTATTCTCTTGTAATTCTGGAGGTCAGAAATCTGACATTGATCTCACCAAGGGAAAATCACGTTGTCAGGGCTGTGTCCCTTTCTGGAGGCTCCAGAAAGTCATCCCTGCCCTTGATTTTTCTAGCTTCATTGGCTTACGGCCACTTCCATGTTCAAAAACCAGCAGTGTGCAGTTGAGACTTATACTTCATATGACCTGGTATTGGCTCTCTTGCCTCCTTTTGTATTTATGGGCATTTTTTGGGAAGTCATTATTCAGCCAGCCAAAAATCTTCCAACTCCAACTAGAACATAACACAGGTGTTCATTCCCTCGGCCAACTTCCTATTTTCTCTAATCAAGAAAACTACTATTCTGAATACATTAGCATTACCTTGCTTTATTTTAAACTTTTACCACACACACAATTTATGTATATTGTATGTGTGCATGTATGTATGTATGTATGTATGTATGTATGTATCTATCTATCTATCTATCTATATATTGGCTTTTCTGTTCATAGCAGGTGCTGCTATGAACATTACTGACCAAGTATTTTTGTGCGCCTATGCCACTGTATTATCTTATACATCTCAGAGAGGAGCTGCTAGTCCATTAGGTATGTGAACATCCAAGTTTACAAGACAATGCCAGTTGCCCTTCCCATCTGCAATACGTGAGAGTCCCTGTTAACCTATACCATGGTTAATTTTTGCCAGTTGTGGCCTTGATTTATATCTCCCTGTATGTGGATGAAGTTGATTATCTTTCCATATATTGATTGCTCACCTGTATTTTTTCTTTAAAATATCTGTATTTTGCCAATATTTCTATAAGATTTTTTTCTTAATATGTCATAATTATTTGTATTTTGGGAAGTAATCTCTTATTAGATAAATACGTTGCAACACCTCTTAGGTAGTGACTTGTATTTTGCTTTTTAAAGTGTTTTATTTGAATTTGGTCACATTTATCTATGTTTAAAATTTATAACTTACATGTCATACCTAAGAAATCTTTATTCTACCCTCTAGGTTAAAAAAATCCACCTACCTAAATCTTTTAAATTAGACTTTTAATATTTAAGTCTTCAAATTACCAGTAGCCAATGTTTGTGAGTGCATGGTATGGGGTAGAGATTCAATTTTTCCCCCCTGCAATCTGTATGACATTTCCCAGTTCCATTTATGGAGTGATCCTTCCATTCAGGCTGCTCTGTCACTTTGCCAGGCATCTAGGTTCCGTAGATACACAGACCTGTTACAAGCAGTCTTTTCTGTCCCAGTGATCTTTACTCTTTCTGACAATAACAAGCCTAATTGCCCTGACTTTGCAGGTGGCTTGGTGTTTATTATGGTTAGTGCCTTCTCCCTTCTACTCTTTCTTCTTGTCCTAGTCAACTTTCATCTTAGAATCATTTTTTCAGGTTTCATAAAAATTTCTGTTGGAATTTTTTACTGGAATTACATTGAAGTATTGCTCAATTATAGCATTTTACAGTGTTAGGTGTTCCTATTCACAAACAGAATTGTTTTCTATTAATTTAGATTTTCTTTAACATCTTTTATAAAGTTTGAGAGTTTTCTATTATAGGTCTTCTATATTTTTGATTAAGACAGTTTCCAGGTATTTTGAAAGTGTAATTATAATTATAAAAGGTCTTTAAAAAAACATATTTCTCAATTATTTTTTGCTGGTTTAGATAAATGAAATTAACTTTTGAAAACTGATCTAATATTCAGTAATTTTAAAAGTATTTTATATTTTTAATTATTCATCTATAGACTCTTTTGTAACATTTTCAAATAACAACCATATTTTTCTTACTTTCTAAAATATTTTTTATTCCAGTCTCTTTGACGTATAATTTATAAACAATAAAATGCACATTTGAGATGAATAAAGATACCTATTAAAAAAATCACTATTCCAACCAGGATATTTCTATATTCCTACCACCCCAGAAAGTTCTCCACTCTTTTGAATCTAGTATCTTTTGTTCCTGAACTGGGCAAACATTAATCTGACTTCTGTCACTTTAAATGTTTTGCCAGTTCTAAAGCTTTACGCAAATGGTATCATATAATGTACACTCTTCTGTGTTTGGCTTCTTCACTCAACATGATGTCTATAATTTCTGCGTATTTACTGTTAGTAAACTTTTATGACTGTGTAATACAGTAGACTAATGATTATGTCAGGACTTGCTTATCATCTATCTGTCAACAAATATTTGTGTTGGAAGATGTCTATTTTCTCTTGTAGAGAAACACATGAGTATGGCATTGCAGGGTCAGAGAGTAAGTTTACTTTTAACTTTTAATTTTAATTAATTTTATTTGTACGTTTAATGTATACAATATAATGACATTCATTCTTGAAAATTTGTACCTTTACATTATTAAACTTGGTTCTCATTTTTCCCCATTCCCCTGCCCTCCTTTCAACACCTCCCTCCCTCCCTATCTACGAAGATTTTGTTTCCATTATTTTTTAATTTTCTCATATTATCCAACGGTTTATCAAAATTGTGCTATTTATGCTGCTGCTGCCAACTTATGAATGTTTTGCTTATTCTTCATTCTCTTCAATACTTAGCATTATTAGATATTTTAATTAACCTTTATGTAATATAGCTGACATACAATAAAATGCATCCACTTAAGTGAACAGTTTGGTGAGTTTTCACATGTACACATATACAAGCACCATGATCAAGATACAGAATATTTTCACCATCCTTAGAAATTGTGTAATGCTCCTTTGCAATTGACTCTTTTCCTCCTAGCAGTAATTAATTACTAATTTGCTTCCTGTTTTGCTTATCTGCCTTTTTTCTTTTAGTCATTCAGTGAATGTGAAACTGTATCTAACTATAGTTCTAATATTCATTTCCTTGATGACTAATGATGTTGATCATCTTTTTATTTATCACTGGATATTTTTATATATTTTTATACTTCAGTAGGAAGTGTCTGTTCAAATATTTTGTCTATTTAAAAAATTGTCCCATTTGTATTTTTTTCAAAATTGTTTTGATTTTTCTAGATCCTTTGTATTTTTACACAAATTTTAGAATATGCTTATCACTTCCTTAAAAAAGATTGCTGGGGTTGTGATTTGGATGTGAACTGTAAATCAATTCTAAGAGAACTGATAGATACATTGATGATGTTAGGGCTTCCAGTCCATGAACATAGTATATTCTCCTTTTATTTCTCTCATCAATATCTTATACATTTTAGTATGAAAATCATGCATATTTATGGAACTTTTATTTCAAAGTATGTTTTATAATTGTAAGTGATATCATTTAAAATTTTTCTATTTTCCAAATGTTTAGGATTGGGATATAAAAAATGTAAATTAGCTTTTGTGGTTGGAGTTATCCAACCAATTGACTAAATTCCAGGTGTTTCATAGTTTCATTAGAATTCTCTACATAATTGATCATGTCTTTAAATAAAGAAAATATTACACATTTTTTTCACAATCTTGAGATTGCTCAAGTCTTACATTGTACTCTCTGTCTTCCAAACACATGGAATGCATTTGTAAGTGGGAACATATTGTTCCTGATTTTAAAGGGGATGCTCATAATTTTTCCTCCATAAAGAATAATATTTTTTAGGTCTATCTTTTTGTAGTTGCCTTTGACATGTTTAGCAATGCTTAATTATATTCTTAGTTTACTGAGAGTTTTATCAGTAATGGTACTGTTATAGTCAATGCTTTTATGCCTCAGAGAATGATAATAAGGGTTTTTTTTCCAGTATCAATGAGGGATATCAAATTAATGATATTATGTTTTTAAAAAATATTAGAACAACTTTGCTTTTGGGGGGTAAACAATTTAATCATAGAGCATTTTGAGTTTTAAATTTTTTGGGGGTAAACAATTTAATCATAGAGCATTTTGAGTTTTAAACTGAATTTGAATTTGGTTTATTTATAGCTTAAAGAATATTTATATTTGCAAATGGAAACTACTTTCTATTTCTCATACTATCCTTTTCTCTCTTTTATTTATTTATTTATATATTTTTTTATTTTTAGTTTTTTGGTACTGGGGATTGAACTTGGGTCCTTGCGCTTGTGAGGCAGGTGGCAGAACCACTGAGCTAAATCCCTGGCCCCTTTTCTCTCTTTTATATCAACTCTAGCATTCTCAAGTTAAAATTTTTTCTGAGAACACTTGCATATTATAGAATGATATGGGGATCCTTTTTAGGGAATATGGTAAATGGTGGTGAAATGCTTTTTTTTTCATGTAGAAAACTGTGGGTAGCAATTAACATTGCTTCAATGTCTATATTTATTATCCATCTATTCAGCATTTTGTTAGAAATAGAGCATTTTTTTTTAGACACATGTTCACTTATTCTGTGTTTACATATATTGTGACTAATTGATAATGTTCTCATATTTTTGGAATTTATATTTTAACTCTATGTTTCCATCTCATTTCTGAAACTGTCATTAAATAGGAAAACTATTACCTTTTACAGGGTCTACTAGAATGTTTCTGAATGAGAGTTTTAATTGGATTTCTGAGCAAAACAGGGTCTTGGAAAGGTGAATCATAGAACTCACCAGGGGGAGAAATAGAAATAGGAAATGTGCACCCACACCCCTGTGATTCAGGTGGAATTTAAATGCAGATGGTCTCAATCTAGAGCCAGAACTCTCTGATGTTACATTATTGGCTATTCGAAGAGACAAAGAATACTAAGGGCTATGTTGGTTATATACTTACACACACATACCTCCTCCTTCCCCTTCTCCTATTCCCTCTTTCCTTCCTGTCTGTATAATAGAGGATTCAATATGAAAGTTTTCTAATGTCTTTTTCAAAATAAGATTTTGTTTGGCAATAAATAGGAAGACAGGAATTCCAGGCCTGGCATGTATAGTGTTTGACTCTGCTCTATTGATATGTGGCTTCCGGAAGATGGTGGCAGCCTCTGTGTTGAAGAATTGCTGGCATTTTGTACCTAATCCTCTACTGCTTAGTAACTGCGCTTTTGGTAGGTTGCTTAACATCTCTGAGCCTCAGTTTCCTTTTCTGTAAAATCAGCTATTCCAGGGAGGATTGTGATGAGCAAGAGAAGGATGAGAAGATATATTTATCATCAAAACTTGCTATACAGTTCCAATGAGTACAGTGCCCAGAATGTAATAGCTAATGGGAGATATCAGTTTTACCTGAAGACTGGTGAAGACCTCTTCCTACTCCCTACACTTGACATTTCCCAAGTAGAGCAACTCTTTCAGCATTTCTGCAGCCTCTGAAATCTGCATACTAGCTGCAGTTTGCTCTTTGCCTCTGCCATGTTTGATATACACATACTTACACTGTGTGCCTTCTGCCTTAAAGTGTAGACACTTCTACTTTATTCATCAAAAATATCATCTCAGAAGATCAAACATTAAAAATTTTTCACATCCTTCATACAAACAGGTTTTTAAATGCTTTCCAGAAATAGAAATTGCAGAAACCAGGCAAAGGTGTGTTACTGTTTGTAGGTCTTTAAATTTTGTCTCACAAAATCACTTTTCATTTTGTTCTCCAAGGGATTAATTTCTGAGCAATGAAGATTAATGATGTCAGGTTAGAAAAGCAATCAACACTACAGTCAACTAGTCTGACAAGATTAGTCCCCAAATAAAGAATCTACAATCTGTTTTTTTTCCTCATTGAGTTTATTGGTACATTTTAGGTATACAGTACAGTTACATTCATTACTGGGATCTTGTACCTCTACATGACAGGTCTTGGTTCTCATTTTTTCCCCGTGTCCCTGCCCTCCCTTCACCCCCTCTCCCCTCCCCATTTACAAACACTTTATTTCCATTTTTTTCATTTTCTCATATTTTTTTCTTTCCCTTATTACCTTTCCCCTATGCTTCCCACTTTCCCTACACTTTTAGACCTTTTCTTCCTATTTCACATTATCAATTATCTCATTAGGATTTTATGTACTATTATAGTTTGTTCACACCAGAGAAACTATTCGGTATTTACACATGTGTGACTTATTTATTTCACTTAAGAGTATATCCTCAATATGTATCCATTTTCCTATGAATGAATCTAATTTCTCATTCTTTATGACTGAGTAGTATTCCATTTTATAGAAAAACCACATCTTATTTATCCAGTTTCCAACTGCTGGGCAAATGGGCTGTTTCCAAGTTTTAGCTATTACAAACTGTGCCCCTATAAACATAGGTGAGCATATATCACTGTGATATGATTCTTTTAATTCTTTTGGAAAGATACTGAGCAGAGGGATGGCTGGGTCAAATGGAACCTCTAGTTTTAAGACTGTGTAACTTCCTTTGAAAGCTTTCAATACCTTGAGAAAGGAAGCATGTTTCTGAGGCTAGGGGTGGAGGGGTGGGTAATATGGCCCACAGGCAGCTAGAAGTGAGGAAGAGAAGGCAGCAGAATGAGAAGACTTTCTCTTCCCTTGGTGTTATGAGAAGAGATCCCTGGTTGGGCACCACACCAGTGCAGGGACAAGTAAGTTGTGAGTGCCGTCTGTTAGGGAGCCTTAGTAAGATGGTGCTGGGCAAATGTTGTCATTCATAGGACCAACACAACAATGGCTCTTGTCGGTCCTGGAAGTATTTAATGGGACCTACAGGGTTTTTTCATGACGAAGCTACACCTATCCCTATCCTAACACTTGACCATGTTCTTCTTCCAATTTAACTCATTCTCTGGATGCATAGTTTCAGAGACCACCTGTCTACAGTGCAGTGCATCCTCTGGAGTTCTGTTATGGGATAGAAACCTGATGGTAGTCATCTCCTAACCTTGGTCAGAAGATTCTCTCCAGGATCCCTGGTTTCTGTCTCTAAGTGTCCCTGTACCATTGTGAGTTTGGCAAAGCTCAATGTGAAGGTCAGAGTGCAGGATGAGAGTCTGACTGCTTGCACTTAGGTCTGGGCTTGACTTTGAGTTGACAAACCTGAGTTTCAGGCTTTTCATATGTAAAATGAAGATAATAAGAGTACCAAGCCTATAAAATTGTGAAGGACTTAAATGAGCTAGAGCATGTGATACACATTGTAAATGTTCAGTTAAAAATTCGGCAATGATTATGCACCATTCATAGTGGATGCTCAATAAATGTGTGCAAAATCCATCTATAAATAAATTTTCCCAGTTGTGTGTTAAATTATGACCATTTATGTTAGTCATTCTTCTGTTACTTCAACAAAATACCCAAGATAATAGATTTAAAAAGAGGAAAGGTTTACTTTGGCTCACAGTTTCAGTGGCTTCAGCCCATGGTTGCTTGGCTCTGTTGCTTTGGGCCTATGCAGTACATTACATCATGGTGGGAGCAAGTGACAGAGAAGGCTGCTCATCTCCTGGCAGAAAAAGTGAAAAGAAAGGGAAGGATGCACTAGCAGTCCAATACTCCCCTCAAAGCCATGCCTTGTACTGATCTAACTTCCTTCTACAAGGCCCCACTTTCTAAAAGATCTACTACTTCCCAATAGCACTTCAGACTGCCACACGTGCTTTTGTGGGGCACCCACATCCCAAACCGTATCATCCCTCAAATATATTTGTGGATATCCTAAGCCTGAGGACCTCAGAATGCGACTTCATCTGCAAACAGTCATTGCATATGCAGTTAATTAGTGATGTCATACTGGAGTATTGTGGGTCATTCATCTAATATGGTGGACATCCTCGTGTAAAGAATGCCATGTGAAGAGACAGAGACTCAAGGAATGTGACCTGAAGACAGAGGCGGAGATTGGAATTTTGCAGCTGCACATCAGGGACTGGCTGCAGAATAGTAAAATGGGGGGGGGTGCAGGAAGTATTCACCACTGAAGTCTTTGCAGGATGTATGGCTCCACCGACACCACATTTTAGACTTCCAGCTTCCAGAACTGTGTGAGGGTAAATTTCTCATTCTTGGCCATGCAGCTCTTTGTGCTTTGTTATAGAAACCTTAGGAAACTAACAAAATTCCCCACCAACCTACACACAGTACACTTTTTACAACACCTGTTACCATTTTTCTTTATTCCAGTATTTTTTGTCTGGGTCTTCTGTAAGGCCTAGATCCTGTCTACATCCCCTATAGGAGGGCCATAATGGGAGAAACACCATATGTTTTGGTTAATTTAATTGAATAGAGGTGAAACATTCTCGATGATTTACAAATGCTGTCCATGTATGTGTCAGAGGCACAAGAGAGACTGTGGGAGGGATGTGTTTGTAACAGTTGGTCTCTCTTTACCCTCTGAATCCTATTGCACAGATGCTTGCCTCCAGAGGATCTGCTACAGCTGTCTTCTCTCTTTCTCCTTCTAATTTTCCCTTGAAGTCCATCACACAGTGGTCAAGAATCAGCACTGAAGATAATGGCCCTAGACCCTGACCTTCCAGTGAGTATGTACTTGATCATGAGAGCAGATGGCAGCATTACTTCCAAGCCTTCTGATTGTCCCATCCTCAGTTGGGGAGAATATATTTCTTTTTCTTCTTTTTGTATGTATATTTTCTTCCTAAACACAAATAACAATCCAGTTGCCCCATAATTAGGTTGGATTATGGAATAATTACAACCTTGTTTGCTCTCGGTAGATTACATGGTAATTATACTTGGCATTACCATGAAGAACCAAGAAATTCCAACGATGTCATTACATGGTTATTTGTACAGTACAATACAGCAGTGTAATTATACATGCAACATTTGTTCTCCAATAGGAGAAGGATTAAAACAATGCTAATGCTTCAAAGTGTTGATTAGGTGCCAACACGATATGACACTTACAATGTGAGGAGTATGTCTGTTTTATTAATTGTTTGTTTTAAACATAGCAATATCTAACTTACTTTCTTCTGGACTCCCCTGTGGTGCCTTCAGTAGGCTGTACTGTGGTCAAGAAGGACGTGTGACCATACATACACCCAGCTCTCCTCCCATGTAGTTCATTCATGCTCACAGCAGGCAGTAGACTTCAGGCCGCATTAAGACCAGGAGAAGCTGGCACTTGCCTCTCATCACATCTGCTTCATCATCTTCCATGCTTTTTGAGGCTGCCTTTCTTAAAATCTTTACAGCTCACTGTAAAGGCGCAGGGGATAGAGCATCAGCTGTCAGCATTCTGTTTGGAATCTGCTTTCAAAACTCTGTATGTATGGACAGAACATTTTTTCACTTGGGGTCCCAACTTCTTCATCCGTAAAATCGGGGCCTTGGATGTAACCTCAAAATGTACTATAAGTCTATCACTATTTGAATTTTCATATATTTCAGTTATCTAAGTGATAATAATCATTTTATGGGAAGGGTCTTCTCTTTCTTTAAATTTCCATGGAGCTCAACAAATATTAGTTGGATAGATGAAAGAATGACTTTTCTCTAGTATTAGATGTTGTTAGCTTTATTGGCAGGTCACTTTTTAGCTGCAATGTTCAGTATTGTCTTTGGGACAAGGGTAGATGTATACATGGTAAAGGGGAAAGAATGGAATTTTGAACCTCACTGTCAAAACTTTGAAAGTTTCTCTTTCTGGAACCTCTTTGAACCTGCTTCCTCACTACTATGAGGACATGAAGTAGATGATGCCTACCATGGAGCATCACAAAACTTAGAAGTTATGTATACAAAGCTCCAAGTGCCTTGCCATATATGAGCTAGAAAGTGCTCAATAAATGGTTGCTGTTTTATGTGAGCATCAGACACCAAATGTGCTTTCAAGGTAACAATCATGGAGCTCTTGTCGCTGCACTGTTTTTCCTGGATGGGTACAAGGGGCAGTGTATGTGCCACTCTGGGCAAATCAAACTTAGGGCCAGAGCTCACCCACCTACGATGCATTTGCATGTGGCCTGGCTAGAGGAGCTGGTGTTCATGCAGCACCACTGTGTGCCCGCTACCTTCTACCTGATTCTTTATTCATTCTGCCAAGCAATCTTCTGAGGATCACAGTCCATCCTCTCAGGAGCAATGTGATGTACTCAACCATGAAATCCACCACTTGACTGGGGTTTAAAAATTTTTTTGTCCTCCTTTAGTCTCTTTTATCTGGGCCTGGATAAAGAAATGAAGGTGAGACAACAGCAAGACAGACAAGTAAATATGGTCTAGGGTCTTCTCTATCTGACTGGTTGTGTGTGTGTGTGTGTGTGTGTGTGTGTGTGTGTGTGCTTGCATGTGTGTTTAAAACTTGTATATTCATGCAGAAAAAACTCGTTCTTTAGGTTGATCCTGGATGCCACTTGGGTCTGCTAGGGTCAAGGAAAGGAAAGAAGACAGGGAGGAATAAGAGTGGAATAGGAGAGTCGATAAAACTCTGGGAAATAAAACTAGTTCTGCGAAATGTTCACTGACCA
The DNA here is from genome assembly GCF_012274545.1 of Fukomys damarensis. Taxonomy (NCBI): domain Eukaryota; kingdom Metazoa; phylum Chordata; class Mammalia; order Rodentia; family Bathyergidae; genus Fukomys; species Fukomys damarensis. The sequence goes on along the minus strand of NW_022900941.1, from coordinate 10,735,360 downwards.
ACTGGTATTTTAGCAACCTAGTGATCGCTGAAAGCTATTTGGAAGTTTGCCAAAATTTCAGTCCTGGAAGATGCAAAAATCACTCATCAAAAGTCTGGGAAACCAGAAAAGTTAGTGAGAACAGAATTTCGGATTAAGACGTTGGCCTTACCAAAGGAACTGGGTACAAAGGGATCCCACAGGAGAAGGGGCAAAGTCCAAGGGACCAAGCTTTCAGGACAGGAAGCTTAATGGTGCTAGAGAAGATAAAGCTTCCATTTGACTCAAGCACACCCTGCTGCTAGGAACCAAAAGTCATTGTGGGAAGACAATAAGCACCTCCCCAACCTACAAGTATTTTAGAATATTATTTTGTATGGGCAACATTAAATATATATCTTATATCTATAATATAAATAGAACATATATGTAGGATACGTATACAGAACATTGTACACATGCACATTTATATTCTGTTTCCCATTCTGTCCCCAGGCACTGTGGTATATGTGTTCTGTAGCAGGAAATAAAAATAAGTCCAATTCCATTTCATATTCAGGTAGCATTAAGGCTGTGAAGGAAGGGGCTATAAAGATGTATACAGATGGTTTCCAGAGCATAAATTCCATGTGGAAATTTCCACACTGGAACTCTGTGTTGAGTTGAGGGCAAGTCTGGGCTGGTGGACTGGTAAGCGGTAGAATCCCACCAGGTCTGGGGAGGAAGAGCAGGCAAAGATCACATTAGGAACTCATGTGCCACCTGGTATAGGGATGTGCAGAAGGAAGGGCCAGTCTGTCAGTGGCACCAAAGGAGGACCTGTCTCCAAAGTGCCTGTCTCCTAGTCTTGTCATTTTCTGTACCCATTTTGTATCTGTCCTTTCAATCTTGCTTGAGTCAGTTCTGTTCAAGAGGCAGTGTTTCTGTGTCAAGGTGGAAATGAGTCCTGGACCAGGACATACCTGAGTTAAAAATCTCATCTCTGTCATCTTGACCATGTGGTCTTATGTAAGGTCTTGAGCCTCTCTGAGCCTCAGTAACTGTAACTTGGAACTAGGAAAAACACACCTGCCTTGCATCATCACAATTAGGATGGTGTGTAATGATTTGTTTAAAGGGCTTACCATAATTTCTAAAACACATTTTAGTCCCCAAGAAATGGTGACTGTAATTAATTTCTGTAAGTTTCCAGTGGAATTAAGATATGAACTCAGGGAAAAGACCCACAGCAAAGGTGCCTAGAATAGGGGCCCAAGGTCAGCATGAGCGGCTGCTGAATGTTCTGCTGGCTATCACTGTGACTGGAAGACTTTTGTATGGCCAGGTCCTGAGGCCATTTACAAACCATCTTTTAAAGTATGATAGATGTTATGACCAGTAGGACTGTAACAGCAGCTGTTCATTATAAATACTTTTGCTGTTCTTGCAAATTTCTTTGCCTCACTTTCCCCAACTGTAAAATGAAAGATTTGAGTAGGATAGTTTCTAAAGTACCTTGCAGTTTTAGAATTTTATGATCTTGATTTTTTTCCTCCTGCCAGGAAATATGACTACACTGTATATTTGAGATCAGTTTAATTTTATTGAGTTGAGCTTCATTCTACACATGCATATGCATATTATAAATATACACATAAGTGTATATACACACGAGCACTGAAAGAGGAAATTGTCCTTACAGCTTAGTGCTTTCAATTGAGCCATCAAACCATTCAGGTGTTTATGATGGAGAGAAAAATACAGGCGCTGTTTTCCTCTCTCTCAAGGATCCTGCAAGGAATTCTGTATGGATATAAAACTCACGTTGAGAGAAAAAAACAAGACTTAAGTGAGCGGTGGCTGCATGGAAAATATGATAAGTGTCTCCTCTCTTGTCCTATATTTCCATGCATCAGCAGGGCTGTTCTGTCAGAGGATTAGATGGGTTCAACTAAAAGACATCCCTTTTTGCTCCTAAACCCTCTAGTATGTGAATTGGCTTGATTCTTGCTTGCATATTTCAACTGCTGTTGGTTTCCTTGGCCTGTGGATTTCTCTCTGTCATTCCTGGAACAGCTGCCATTCAGCCCTCGCAGTGAGTGTTTCAGTGCCGGGGAGAAAGGAGGAGAGAGCACAGACTCGTTTTCTCCTTCAGTAGTCTACAAGGCTCCTGTTAGACCCTGTATGGCTGCTCAGATCTGTGTTTTAATATTAAAAATTGATTTTTAGTTTATGTGCTATCAGTTGAACATGAGCATCGAGCAGGCAAAATACAAGGACCCAGGCTCCAATAGGGAAGCACCATTAGGCTTTCCCATGCTCCTACTTGGTCCTTTACTTTCCTTTGATAGTTGGGCAGGGCTGCCTCAGCTCTGAGACGTCACTCATCACTTGGTGTGTGCTAATGTAAGTCCACATCTCTGTCCAGACTTGGGGGTGCTGGGACCCCTTGCATGATGGATGGCAACACAAATCTCCAATGCATGGATGCTAGACAGGCACCTGCCACAAGGGGCTCACGGGATAGGAAAAGTGCGGTGTTGGTGAGATACCATGGGCCACAGCTCCAGGTGCTGCAGTGGGATGGGGAGAAGAGGGAGATTCAAGAGACAGGTAGATGACAGATCCCCTAATAATAAACACCAGGAGGAGGTCCTTGGTCTCATCCTCCAACTTGCACCATCTGAGCCACCTTTCAGCAGTCTTTCTGTTAACACTTACCTGTCCTCGGCCAACAGAATTAGATGGCGTGGCCATGTCATCCCCTGTATCAGTCAGGGCTCTAAGTTGCAGATCACACAATCCACTCTAGACAATGTAAGCAGAAAAGAGAGAGAAAAATGTACAAAATCACAGGGAAGACTGATGAAGCAGATTCTAGGCAAGACTTTCAAGAAGAATTTCCAACACTCAGTACAGATCTGAGCTGCCATGAGAGTGGTGCCTTCTGCCATCATCAGAACATTGTTACCTCTACTGTCCCCTTGACAGCCACCCTGCTATGCCTCTTAAGGGTAATGGGAGCTATGAAGTATACTCTGGGGGAAATGCTCATAGGAGAGGAGATTTTGCACTCAGGTAAAAAATCAGAATCAAATAGAGTGTTCAAACAGGTTTTGGGCTGCCACAAATGACAAGTGTCTGTGCCACAAATGACAATGTCCGTGATACCTCCCAGATCACCGTGTTGTCTGGTGACCTGTGTCTTACATCGTCACAGCTGTGCAGCTGGGGCACTTTCTTCTGACTCACAGGTGATGACAATGACTCCTAGAGCCTAGGCAGGTGTCCCAAGGTTGAATTGAATGGTGTTTCGTCTGTCACAAAAGCCTGCCTTTAGCCTGCTGAGTCCGTGGAGTTACTTATCAATTATTTTTTAAAGGGAAACTCTCCTTGATCTGACTGCATGCTACTCCTCTGTGCTTATTTTGCCCTGTGCCTCTGGTGAGGGTTCAGTGACAGCAATCTGTGAAGGGGACATTCTTGGCACACCAGGGGCAGAACTGGGCCAAGCTATACATGATGACAGGCTGTATCATTTAAGAGCTGGTCTTGTTAACACACCCCATACACTGCTGCTCTGGGCAATAATGGAAGAAATACAGTCATTAAATTTTAATTATGAAGAAAAGAGGTTCATTATTAGTTGTCATTCCTCATTGTTTCCTAATTATGCTCATTGCATGATAAAATGAAGGAGTACATTTCCCTCGTATTGTTCTGGCCTATGGCTGATGGAGAAGAATGGCGTATCCAGATTCTCCCTCCCTCTGCCTTGTCTGTGCTGCCCCGCTTCACTCAGCACACTTGCCAGGAGGTCAGGGGAGGTTTGCAATCCAGAGTAGCTGGGCTTGAGTCCTGCTCTCTCACTCTCCAGAGGTCAGGTCATTTGTCACAATTGTCTCCTCCTCCCCCTTTTATTTCTTTATTCGTTTTAAACCAGGATCTGGTTATGTTGCCCAGGACAGCCTCAAATTCCTGGACTCCTGCCTCAGCCTCCCAAGTAGCTGGGACTATAGGCTGGTGCCATAGTGCTCAGTATGTTCTCTCTTTGTAAAACATAAATCAAAACCTCCTTCCTGAGATGCTATGAGAATGACAGTGCATAAAGTAGCGCTCATAGTTCCAGGCACGTGAGAAGTGCTTCAGTATGACCTGGCTACCTTTATTGTAATGTTATGACTTATTATCCACCTCGGCTCAAATGCAAGGCTACGCAGTCTAGATGGGTCACATAAGTAGTGAGAAATCCCTGCACGTTTTCTCCACAAGGAGGCCAGGAGGGAGGTATGGTTTTGTCTGGTAGTTCATGCTGAAAGAAGGACCTTGATCCATGAGAGGAAGATAAAGCACACTCAGTTCTAAACATCATCCACTTGGTTAGGTTTCCCAGGAAACAGGTGAATTTTGACTGATATCTTTCATTCTGAGAATGAGTTTGGCCTAAACAAACTGGTACCACAGGGCCACCACCATAGCTTTTGGCATGAAGTGCCAGATTGAATTTAGGGCAGTTCTTTGGGCCAGAGCAAATCTAATGGATTTGGGGGCATCATACCTTGTTGTTGTATGTAAGCATCTACAAGCAGACTAGCCAAATATTTTTGAACTTTATTCTTGCCGAAAAGTTTATACCTCCATTTATGTTTAATTATTTGAGGTCTTTGAAATGAAATTCACCTAGGGTGTAGGGAATTGGGAATTTTGCATTGAGCTGATGCCTTTTTCAGTGTGTGTGAAGTTAATTTTCTACGGCAGAAAAAGAGAAAGAAAATAAAAGCTTGGGAATGATTTTTTTCATTTGATATTGAGCCACATATATTTATTTGGGTTAAAATGTAGAACTCTCAGAACTGATAGAAATTCACAAGGCTGAGGACACCTCATGTGTGGCTTGCTGCAGAGAAACTACTGCTGAAAGAAAATTGTCTTGTTGACTAATTATCTTTCCAAGAGTCCTTAATGAGATCGGGGGTAAATGGGTGGTTTAAAAAGCAGCAATCTTATTTTTGTCCCTTACCAACTAAGGAGTACCCACATAATATAAATGTTCCCCTCACATTTAGAGAGAATGGAAGGGGGTAGTATTCAACCGCTGGGGAATGGGTAAAAAAGACAGGGAAGTAGAGGTCTCCAGACAGCTCCACTCATGTATTGCTTAACAGGTAGCTTCTGAAAAATGTGCCCTTAGGCAGTTTTGTCTTTCAAACACCATAAGGCATGCTCACAAGAACTGAGAGGGCTACAATGTCCCTATGTGATATAATCTTATGGGACCAAGATCATGTATGCAGTTCATAATTGACAGAAAGATTGGTATGTGGTTCACCACTATATCTGGACAAAACTAAGGATTTTTTCAAAAGCCCCATTGATTTGAATCTTGGGATGATATCAAAAACTACTTGTAGGGGCAGGAGCTTGTAGAGTTGGGTGCCACAGTTAGAGATCATTGGTTCAGGATTGTGGTGTGAGAGCTCTCCCTGAGATATTAAAAAAATTAAAGGGTATTCATTACCTGGCATAGAGGGGTAAAACGGTGATGGTGGGGTCTGGGAGAGTGATTCCTGCAGACTGGAGGCCTCAGGACGTGGCTGTCCGTAAGGCATATTGCTGCAACTCAGGCCTGGCCCTTCGTCCTATAGCTTCAGAGTTGCCCTCTTGTCCGCACTCCTGTGAGGTACTCAGGTGCAAAAATTGGACTCACCTTAACCAAATTCCCAGAGACAGATGTGGATACCAGGACCTTCTTGGAGAGGGAGGAACTGGCCATAAAACTGGAGACCTTCTCTCACCACTGGCTTTTCTGTTTTGTCCTGGGATGCCTCTGTCTTCCACAAACATAGCTGGGCTGAAAGGCAGAGCTTTTGGGATTCTTATATCTACCACATCTAGAGCTGCTTTCCTGCAGCAGGTTGTGTTCGGATGTCCAGAAGTCATTCTTTGTAGTTGCAAAAGTGTTTCCATTTTGAAATAAAGCTGTCCTTTTGGCTGATAAAGGCAATGTATGCATGATGTGAAATATTGGAAAAACACTGAAGAATAGGAAGAAGAAAAAAATCCAGTAACAAAAAGAATATCACTATTAACATATTTTTATATATTTCTTTCTGACGTTTTAAAGATGTAAGGTATATGCAATAAACTCAAGACCAGCCAAGTTCAAGAGATGCCATCGCTTTAGCATAGCACTGTCTTCACCAACTTGGAAACCTCTCTGTACATATTTTTAAATAATTCAGATAGTACTACATCTGTATTAACCAATATTTTCATGATTATTTTATACTTAAGATGGTTTTTTAAATTTCTGCAAAATGGGGGTATAATAATTAACTATTTTTCTTACTATTCTTATTCTTAATATCATAAACTCCATACACAAAACTCTCTCCAAATTTGTATTATTTTCTGAGGGTCAAGTCTCAGCTATAACTGGGTATTTTAAAGGTTTCTAGAACATAATGCAAAATTATATTTGACAGTGTTGTACTTATTTGCTTTTCCACAAGCAATGTATGAAGCTGACTGTTGTATCACACCTTCATTCGCACTGGGTATTTTTATTTTAAAAATAGCACCTTGTTTCTTTGTCTGTGCATTTGAGTATCTTTTTATGTTTATTGGGTTGCACTTGTAGGGTGTTCTTTCAATAAAACAAATCTGAGACTTTGCTTTTCTTCTTAGAAAGTTCCTCCACCCTCCTCCACACCTCCCCTAGTGTCTACATCTGGGACAAAGTCCAGTAGTGTGTCACAGTGTGAACACATATTCCACCAGAGAAGCCTTTTCCAGCCACAGCTTGTCACCCTTTGTGTGACCTTGGACGAGTGCTTGATGCCCCTTAGCTTTAAAGTTCTCAGCTACAAAAATGAAGATAATGACAGTAACCTCTTAAAGGCAGAGTGAAGATTAAGTGAGCTGCCCTCTGGAGGGAATTTAGCAGTGTCTCTTACAGAGCAGAGCTCCAGAATTAACTTCAGTTTCTGTTGTGACAGTAGGCATATACCTTAATAACAGCCAGTGTTTTCAGAAGACCTTCTACTTGGCAGACCCTGTGCTAAGCCCCAGACAAGTATTAACTCATTTTAGCTCCAACAGTGTGTGCAGGAGATGGTATTCACTATGTTTGTTTAATAGCTGGGGAAATTGAGGCACAGAGTCACACTGTAGCAAATGGTAAAGCGAGGCACTGAAGTAAGCTACATTTCATGCACTTCCTGCCGCATGGAGCTACATGGCCATCCCGGAGCACTCCTTGCCCTTCATCTCATGTCTTTGCACTTCCTCTTCCCCTTCATGAGTGCATCTCTCTGTCCTTCTTCATCCTTTAGCATCTGACTTAAATGTTCCCTATACTGAGGTCAAAATTGGCCTCCCTTATTTTGTGTTCCATCCACACTTATACTTTTACTTCTAAAGCCCTTAGCCTATTGTGTGTGTGAGTGTACATCCGAATGTTCAATGTGTGTGTGTGTCTTAGTATTTTGCTCATAACTTATAATATATATCTCTTTTATGATATATATCTAGATACCACCCTTCAGAGCCTTATGAGCTCATAGGCAGGGCTTTTAAAAGGTGATTGAATCACGAGGAAGCAATAGCCAAATGCGATGTTAGGAAGTGGGGCCTGCTCAGAAGAGGCAGGTCCCTGGGTGAGGCTCATCTCCCTCCCTACTCCCTGCTTCTTTCTCAGCTTCCTGGCTGCCGTGACACAAGCTGAATTTCTTCCCCTAGGCCTTTCTGCTATGTAATTTCTATGTTTGAGCCTGCTGAACATGGACTGAAACTTCCAAAACAGGAGTCAAAATAAGCTTCTCCTTTGTGTTGCAGGTGTTTGGTAATGTGTCTCAGTGAAAATAAAGTAACTAAGATGATCTCCCTTTCAGACTTTGGAATCCTAGTAATTTCAATTTTATTTTTTATTACCTCTAACCCTAGTTTGAAACTTTATAAGAAGGATGTCCCAATTACTACTTGTTGCCCAAATGGACAAACTGTGCTATTTTAGGCATCTTGAGAGTCAGACAAGAAAGACCCAGAAGCAGTAGAGTTGCACACACCTCTCCAACATGGGTTTACACAGGATGAGTCCAATAATACACTCATCTCTCCACTGAGCACAGCTTGCAGTCCATGCAGAACTGCCCATGGTCTCTGGCTGTGGTACTGACTCAGAACTGACTGTGCAGTATTTTTAGTTTGTTTTTGGTTTTTTGTTTTTTTGAGACAGGGTCTCACTATGTAGTTGAGACTGACCTGGAACTTAGTGTGTATTCCAGGCTGGCCTCAAACTCACAGCGATCCTCCTGCCTCAGCCTCCCCCAAGTGCTGCGGTTACAGGTGTGCGCCACCACGCCCGGCTGTGCAGTATTTTTGATAGTTAAAAATACAGCGTTTGCTTCCTGTTGCTGCTGTAATAAGTTACCATAAACATGATAACTTATTATATAACACATTTGCTCTCCTTCAGTGCTGAAGGCCAGAAGCCTGAAATGGATTTCCTAGGCCAGATTCCAGGGGCCAGCAGGATCATGCTCCCCTTAGAATCAAGGCCAGTCTGTCTCAGGGACTGTCTTAGCTACTACTTAAGGCTGTACTTGTTCTTGGGCTCAGGGCCTCTTCTTCTCCTGCTTCCATCAAACCATTCTTTTTGTTCTTTATCCCAAATATTCTTCTGTGTTCCCTTTATGACCGCATGTAGGGGCAATTTGGATAGTCGAAAATCACCTCCCCAAGTTCAGATCTGTTGTCGTCCTCTGCTTGGTCTGTGGAGTTCAGTTCGGGAGCTCGGACTGGGAGGGTCAGGCGCAGAATCACCAGGCACACTCTGGGGAGGTTTCTGGAATGCTTCCGCTTTATTTAGGAAACGCACAGGCTTGTATAGCTTACCTGTGGGCAACCATGGGGGAGGAGCATGGGAGGAGCATTTGATTACATGGCACTTTCTTATAGGTTATGCAGTAGTGGAGAACACTGGGTGATATCTTATTGGCTAGACATACGGTGGGGTGATTTTTCTTGGGCGAGGCGAAGGAGTCACGGACTAGGAGTGGAGGTGTAGCCTGTTAGACCCGAAGTCTACACTCTTAGCCGAGCTTGCCCAGCCTTAGCATGGTCTCCGAGCTTGCAGTGCACCTGGCCCAGCCAGGCTTGAACTTCTCCCGTACAGGTCCTTGACACAATTATATCTGTAAAGTCTTTGTTACTATAGAAGTTTCAGGATTATGACCGGGTATCCTTGGAGGCTGTGTTAGTCAGATTTCCTGGACAACCAATATCCAACACCTCCTCCTTAAAAGAGGAGAGTTTCAATTTGGTTCATGTTTCCATTGAATTCAGTCCATGGTTGGCTGGCTCCAAGAGCGACATTGTGGCTGAAGGGTGTAATGGACCAAAGATGTTCAGTTCATGGTGGCAGCGAAGGAGAGCAAGGAAACAGTGCCACCGAAGAAGGGGCCAGGGACCATAAATAGTATCCATAGTCTGGCCTTCTTGAACCATTAGACACACCCAAAAGTGTGCCTTACTAATCCCCTTGAGCTCCCAAGTCAATCAAGTTGGCACAATTAAGTTTAATCATCACAAGCCATTATTCATCCCAGGGCAAATCCACACTATGGTGTGTGCAATGATGTCAATATGTTGTAGCTTATTGAGGTTTGGGGCTGGGTAACTTGTGGTTTCATTAATTGGATATGAATAACAGAGAAGACAAAGGCAAGACCAAGAAATAATAGGTGACACCTACGGTATTGATAGCCACTTGTCCAAACCCCTTCCTATCTGAGGAGATGAAGGACCACCTAAAACCAACTCATTTTTCCTGGAGATGATGGCATTATGTTTTCTCCCATTATTTGAGTATTTAAAATATTCCTAGGCCAGGTTTTTCTTGCACTTGTGTCTTTGTGTGTGTCTGTGATTATTTACTTCATATAAGTTCTTGGAAATAAAATTCTTAGGACTACTTCTAATTCATATTGCAAATAATTTGAGCTCTAGATAAGTTCTATTGATTTATACTTCTATACCAAAACTCAGTTGAAATTTAATTCCCAATGTAACTGTGTTGAGAGGTAGTTGGTCTTTAAGAAGTGATTGGGTCATTAAGAGGGAATTAATGCCATTTTCAGGACTGTGTTCATTCTCAGGATAATGAGTTCTCACTCTCTAGGGATTGCATAGGTCATCTCTAGAGAGAGTTGTTCTAAAGTGATGTAGTCCCTCATGTTTTGCCTCACAATTTGGCACACACCTGCCCTTCCACTTTCCGCTGTTAATTGAAACAGCCCAATGCCTTCACCAGATATAGCCACCTGATCTAAAACTTCTTGGCCTCTAAAAATATAAGGCAAAGTAAATCTTTTTGCTTCAGAAATGATCTCATCCCAGGTGTTTTGTCACAGAGCAGGAAATGGCCCAGTCTATCTCTGTTCTCTCACCCTGAGAATGAGGTTCAGGGCAACACTTCTTCCTCCCTCTTTTCCCCTGGATGGCACAGGTTTGGTGAACCCATCCTGTAACAAGCACTGGAGACCCAGGGAGGGGCACAGTCTCATCTACCATCCTAAGGGCAGGGTGACAGATGAATAGCAACTACAGGGTAAGTACAGTATGACAAGTGTCACAAAGAGCAACAGTGAGCATCAGAGGAGGCACCACAGCTCTGCTGCTGACTCATGAGTATGTGGGTCACAGAACTGAGTTCCAGGAATTGGTCCTTATGGGCTAGGAGCTCCTAAGTGACAGCTTTCAAAATCCAGGACACAGCAGAAACCAGCAGGTCAAAACAGATGCTCTTGGCACCTCAGGGAGGAGAGAGTTGGGCAAGATTATCTCTGATGAAATGTCTAGATGTTTGATTTCTAAAGTTCACAAGTGACATCTGAACAGTTGAATGTGGTGGGGGGCAGGGAATGACTGACTGATTTGAGGAGTATCCCAGTCTTCACCAGGAGTCAGGAAACCTCCACTGACTTGCTGGCTTATCTTAGGAAAAACACATGAGGCAGACAGGCTTCAGCCCTTAACCTGTGACATCTCTGCGAAGGTCACAAAGAGGGCAACAGCCCACTCCCTCCCTCTGACCTTGGTTCTTCTTTCCTGCATTGTGCCTTTATGTCACCCAACCCCGCATAGGCTGCTCCTCCTTCCCTGATCTCTCTCCCTAAATCAGTCCAGCACTAAGCTGTTGAGGGAGGTGGTAGAACACAGCTTCAGATTCCTAACTTTGAAGTCAGGCTGCTTGGGTCCCAAATCTTGACCCTTTTTCCTACTTGATTCTTTGAATGCCGTATCCTAGGTATGAATCCTCATATCTGCTTTTCCACATCTGAAAAATGGGTTCAAGGCAGAGACACTCACTGCACTTAATTTTTTACCACATGCGTTTTGATCTCCTTCTGGAACACTCCTATTTCCTGGGGCTTCCAAGCTATAAAACCTTTTCCAGTCTCTTCATCCCTGGTGCTACAAAGTTCTTGGACCTTGCTGATACCCCTGTGTAGCCCCTCTGACCACCGGAGGTGGAGTCAACCCCTCCTGGCTACTATGAAAGGGACTTCTTCACTTTTTGCTCCAGTTCTTCTAATATGACAGGTAAGGTAATCACTAGGGGGTTGGCAACAAGGTCTCACATATTGTTTCCAATGGAGGAAGTGGTAAGAAATGTAACTGGCTTCCAGGGTGAAACTTTATTTTCAGTTTTTCATTCAGAAATCCTTGGAATTTTGATGGAATCCATTTCCATCTATCCATTTAGCCATTCACATATTCAGCACAAACAAGTCAACCCTGCTGAGTGGCAGGCTTAGTGTGTCAAGGCAGCAGGGACCTGGTGGGCAGGTGGAGTCTGCCCCAGTGCAGGTCTCCTTTTGCAGGGGCAAGGTTCCCATTCTAATAGAGCATCATAGGAAAAGAGGCCCAGAGAGCAGAGGATTTCACACACACTGAAATGCCACCAAGGGCTGTTTGGTGCTTTTAAAGGGCTGCTGACAGCTGTCATTAGCTGAGCATTAGGAAGGCAGCGATAATCACCCCTGAGTGGCAGTAAACACCATGTCCCTGAAGAGGATCAGGAGCATCCAGCAACTTGTTAGCTTTTGTCTGGAATGGGGAAAGAAAGAGAAGTTCCCTTAGAGCATTTGCCAGAGTAAAAACATAAAATCAATCGTATGGTTCTAATTTAATTTTAATTCACATTTTTATACGTGGAGTTCATTAGAAGGGCTGACATTCCGCTGTAGAAATCTATAAGGACTGAATTGTCCTCACATTAGAAGATTTTTAAAAGAAGTTCTTTGCCACTGGGTTGCAATTTGTTAAAACAAACAATAGCATAACCACTGTGCAATCAGAAGCGAGGTATTACTGGACTCAGCGAAAATCAAGTAATCTTTTTTAGGTTCCGTTCTCTCCCAACTGCTCTCTCCGGTAATGTCAGAAAATGACAAATTGCAGAACGAAATGTAAGAGCAGTGCCTTCAAAAATACAATAGTTATACAAGCCATCTATTGTTAATGAAGAATATAATGCAATTTGCCTGTCTGTAATACAATTATGCAAATCAAAGGAGGAACTATCCAGAAATCTCTTTACATTCCGATTAAAATGAGATAATTTATCAAACAGAATATTACTGATTATGTTTATGTGTTGCACATTAATCCTGTTACAATAATGTATCCTTCTCCTAATGTAATGGATTTGTGCAATCTAACAGAAAATGACTTTTATACTATCCACAATTATAAAAATATTCAAAGCATATCCATCCTGGTGCAATAGCACATGTCTGCAACTGTGCAATAAACCTATTAAAACAAGAAGAGCTTATGAACGTAACCTTCATCCCAATAAAGATGACAGTGCATTCAATTTTATTGTATTCATCTGAACAACTCCATAGGTGATGAACACTAGAAATAAATTAGCTTAACCTTCTTTATCTTTTCTCTTTTAAGAAAAAGAAGCAGACTTTAATTAATAGCATTAAAGAGCACTTTCCCCATCTAGATCCTTTGGATGGTCTAGTATTGATCTGATTTTATATATGAGAGATTTCACAGTCTCATAAAAGAGTTCCTCCTACTTCTATCTCTTCCTAGATGTTTGGATTTGTACATTTCCATTGGGCCAGTTCATTTACAAAATGTATCACTTCCTGTGCTGTTTGTTCAGTGTGTTACAGAATATGTGTGCTGTGGATAGAAATATTCCCTGGGCTGCATTCATCCATAAAGGCACATGAATCTCTGTTTTCATATCAACATCACAGTAAAAAACTAATGAGGAGCGTTGTGAGGAAAAACAAGAACCCCAATAATTGGCTAAGGTCTCACTTGCACTTCTATTGCCAAGGATAATCATTTTTGCTTTTGAAACAATCTCTTTTACCTTGATGAGAGTTAATAGCATCTGACAGTGAGTGATAATGTACTCAAATTTCACACCTCTTGGCCGTGTTTGCATTGTCAACATTTTCCCCTGTGCATAACTTCACACTAGGCCTGAAGGTTGACTTAAACAAATGTTTGTCTTTAGTGGTAAAAGTATAAACCCCAGTGAAACTGCAAATTATCAGATCGTTTTGCCATGACTTTAAATATTCTCACAATGCTGGAGGCTAGGGAATGGTAAAGGGGTTCTCTTTCCCCTTTGATTAGATAGACCTACCTGTCAAGTCAAGAAAAGAAAAAAAATAAACTCTGTGAAAAGAGATTTTTTTTTGCTTTAAATAGCTGAATATGTTTGAGCACAAACACACTCAAAGTCCAATAGACAAAACAGTCTCAACAAGGCAGCATTTGTTATAACTATAAGAGTATTTTTTTTTCTATATAGTCTTAAAAAAGGGTTTTGTCCTGATCAACTGATCATAGATGGAAAATATCCCTAAGTTGAAAATGTACTTAATACACTAAAGATATCATAGCGTATTATGAAGATAATACACTATAGAGTATGGCTAGCTATATAACACTGCATATCACTAACTGTGGGAAAAATAAAATTTAAAAATTCAAAGTACAGTTCTTTCTAATAATGCATATCATTCTAGCACCATAAGGTTGAAAAATCATCAGCAGAACCATCATAAATTTGGGATGGTATTATCACCTAGAGTATTTATTTCAATGCTTTCCATAGTGATTTAGAAGTGAAAACTTTATATTTCTGCAGGATAAGATTTAGCAAACAATAAAAAAGCTTTGTTGGAACTTGGCTGGGGCAGTTAATAGATTTTCTCTTTCGATGGCTTACCAGTTGGTTTGGAGTGCTTCTAAATTTTCTTTCCTTCAGGTTCAGACTAGAGATTGTCCTCAGTAGAGACATTTGATGAAGAAAGAACTGGTTTCACCCCTTTGCTATCTGGATAAATTTTGTACCCCTGCTCAGGAAAAAGCCAAAGAACATCTTTCATTCAATAAGATCACCGAGGTCAGGCAAGGAGATCTGGTGCCTCTGACTGATCAAACTTGAGGATATTTAGATGTGTCTTAGCAATGGGAATGAGAAGTCTGAGGAGACGACCCATGTGGAAAGCTATCAGTCTCCTTTAGGCCTGTTGAAAAGGAAGTATGCCTTCTTTTCAGGTCCAAATGTGGCTGATCATGTATTTAAAACTTAGGATTGGAAGACAGTGGCAGGAAGGGAGGGAGACTTTGATAGATGGTTTGGGTTCCCGGAGTTGTGCTTAGCTATCTGAATAGCATACTGTGAATTTAAGATTGGGATTTCCAGCCCCCTCTGCTATGAAAATGGTCTAGAGAAAATGAGATGAGCCATGTCATTCATAGCCAAGGTATTGGGCTGAGAGCAACCAGGTGACCAGTGAGAGATAGGATAATGTTACCATGAGCAAACATGGGCAATTGCCAAGTTTGTTTTTCATTTAACATATACTGCTGGTTTCCAACACTGTCAGAGAATCTGCAGGGCACTTGGTATGAACTGTGAGCAAGTAGAGATAAATCTCTATCCTCATGAAGCTTACACTTGTAGAGGAACAAAAAAGACAATAAATAAATAAGTATATATATTTTAAAGTATATAAATAAAAAAAACACTGCTAGCATCTTAGAAGGTAGTATATGCTTGGAGGAAAAAGGTAGAGCAAAATGGAGATCAGTGAAGAGTGTAGGAAAGTATGGTTTTGAAAAGACTTGATTTTTGTTGTCAATGTTTAAACATTTTCTGTAAATAAAGTATTCTGTCTAGTTAAAGTCACTTGTCACAAGGATATGCAAATAGTAGGGCTTTCTGTAACCAAATGAGATGTTTGATACACAGGTTTTAAGGGCCATTTTCTTTTTTTTTTCCATTAAATTTATTGGTACTTTTTAGGTACAGTACAATTACATTCATCATTGGGATCTTGCACCTTTACAGATGTATCTTTGGTCTTATTTTTTTCCATACCCCTGCACTCCCTTTACCTCCTCCACCCTTCCCTATTTATAAAGAATTTGTTTCCATTTTTCCTTTTCTCATATTTTTTCGTGTCCCTTATTTACTTTCCCCTACCCTTCCCACTCCCCCTACTCCATTAGCTCTTTTAACTGGTAACTTCCTATGATTTACATTTATAGTCAGGACATAAGAGGAGAATCCTGATTCATTATTTGACTATTTCTTCTGTTTTGAACAAAAAATTTTAATGAAACTGGAGTAAAATATTCTTAATTTTTTTTTAGCTTAATTACATTTAGATGAAGCAGTATAGGTAGGTTTCTTTAGAGGGAATGATGGTTTAGGAGTCCCAAAAGACAGTGTCGGAGAGTGCGCTTGTCTCCACAGTTATGTGGATGGCTGAGTTTCTTGGTAGAGATTTTCATTTCTGCCAGTGATATCTACCTTACCAGGTGTCCTAAAATCAGAACAATTAATCAAATACCTATGTTACGGATGGCCTCTAGAATTGTATTCGGGGTATAGTTCAACTGCTGCAAACCCATTTATCAGGGAGGCAATCTATCCCCAGCTGCTCTCAGCATAGGTAGCATGTGAGGCCACACTACCTTTGGGGACATCCTGCATCCTGTGATGAGTCAGCAGTTGGGGTTCTGAAGGCCTAGCTTTCTTACTTCAAGGAAGGATAACTCTGAAAGGACAGCAAGGCTCCTGAGCTCCTTGTGGTACCAGGCCCCTTCTGGGATTGCACTGAAGTTCAACACCTCCCTCTACCCAGCACTGGTTCCTTCACTCTCAAATAAATTTTGCGCACGTACATGTTCTTGGCATCTGTTTCTTGGAGAACTTGACTGAGTAAATCATTTCAGCCTATTTGCGGAGATCAACTGCAGAGATAAACATTGTGCTCCAGTTGTTCCCCTGGCCTTGCTCTCAATGCCTTTCTCTTTCTGCTAACATCTGGCCCTTTGGGTCTATCTCCTGTGTCCAGTTTTACTCTATCTATTTGGGCCTTATAATAGCTTCAGCTTTTTTCTGCATTTTAACCTTTTCTCTACTGATTTTAGCCTTCAAAACCTGTGTGTGTGTTTCTGGGGGGGGCACCCATGTGTCCATGTATAAAACTCTATCCGTTTTGGACGTGGTTTGCTGGACCTGATGCTGGGGGCCTCCTCTCCCTCTCTATTCTGAGCAGCTGACTTCGGGAATAACTGTTCTCTTACAAGCCATGCTGCACTCATTTCATCTGTTTAAGTCTTATGAGGAAAATATGATGAGAATAGGACACAATAACCATGAAATTGTGGGCTACACACAGCAGTAACGGGGTCATTTCCTTCCCCACACTGGTTGGGTTTGTGTGTACATGCATGCCCTCCAAGCACAGAGTCCTCTTAAGGAAAGTGAGCACTTGTGGTTTTCAATGATAATATTTTCATGATGCTGAATTTGGATTTGAACTCGTGGCTTAGGAATCATAACTGACTTAAAAACATACTTTGATGTCTCCTTAAATAATCTTCCTGTTGGTATAATATTACCACAAGGTTTTGTAAGTATGGCCTCTCTTGTTGTGTTATTTATTCCAAATGAAACACCATGCAACCATAAGTGACTTTTGGTGCCCCTTAATATCTTAGGAATTTTTTTCAGCTGCCTGTCTGTCTAATATTATCCATGGCTCCTGCCTGGGTGGGTGGGTAAAGTTAATGTTTCCAAAGTGTTATAAATCTAGTGTCCCCACTGAGTTCATCATTTTAGATCCAAAAGTGTATGAATTGCTGCCCCAAGATATTTCTTTATTCTTTGTTATGAAATGGGTAACAAGATCTCACTGAATGGAAATCCTCCTTCGAAGACATTCTGGCATCCAACTCTGCTTTCAACTCCTGCAAGCTTATTTTGGAAAATAGTCATTTAGAATATCAACATTTCTAGATCACGTTGTAAAGAAGGTTTCAGGTATTTGGAGGAACCTTATGCCAAACCTGTCTACTTCTAATCTAACACCCCCTAGGTTGAAACCAGAGTGAAATTTAGACATAGGCAGCCAAGAACTGAAAAACTCTTGGGGAATATTTATAATCCCAAAATTCAACCAAAATTGTTTCTACTCAAGATTAATACTTGGAATCAGATTTTGAAGCCCACATTTAGACCCTGTCTCCAGTTTCTTGATTTATCATGGAGCCATTTACTTGAAATAAATGTATTTGGAGCTGATTGAACATTAAAATGATTGCCTTTACATTGAAAAGACAAATAACACAAACTGTTTAAAGGGATGCCCTCTTTGTCCCAGAGCTCCCATAGCCAGGGCTCAAGGGTTGGCTGATGTCCATAGCAGAAGGGATTGTTACTGAGCATGTGGATCCCACCTCTGTTTACATATTTGATTCCTCTACAGCTTAAGTAAGAGTCTCTGCTTGGTGAATGTAGTTGCAATTCAAATTTATGGGAGTAATGTGATACAGTGGAAAGCATTTGACCTTGAAGTTAGAAAATTGCGGTTCAAAGTACTGTTTTATCAGTTCCAAGCTGTGCAATCTTGAACAAATCATTTAACCACTTGGAATCCCAGTTTCTCCATATGTAACATGAAGCCAACAAGCTCTGCCTTCCTTTCTTCTTAAGAGCTGATTAGATGCTCAAATGAAGAAATATGGAAATGCTTCATCACTATTCTAAATGTATATATAGTGTTTCTCTGTTCTATGTTATTTTACTTGCTATTCAAATTTCAGCAATTCTTGCAATTTCAGATCCCATATTAGACCTTCTTTAACTAGTAATTTGCTAAGAAGATATATAAATACAAGCAAATTGGACTTCTCAAAGACAATCCTTATGATGGACATTAATTAGGTCATAATCTTTGTCCCAGTATCTAGGGACATGTTTTTATAGAGGTTGTTAAAGGCTTTCCCGAACATTTATCAAACCAATTTCAACAGTTTGAGATATTAATTTATTTCTGTGTTCATGAATTTCACAGAAATGTTTTGAAAATATGTAAATTTTTAGGCACTGTTCTGTGTAATTCGATAATTTGAATGTTAGATACATAATGAATACTTTTTAGGTGTAACACTCTTACTTTAAATATAGACTCACCTAAATTACCCAAGTATTAACAGCAAAGGTACTATTTTTAAATATTATGTTGGCCAAAACTAAAATAAAATTGCATAGGATACATTTACACTGGAGATATTTGTTACTCATCTGATTTACACGTCTAACTTAGCAAACCTATACTATTATTTAATGAGTCTGGCAGCCCCCTATATAGCCTGGGAATGGGGTGGCCCCACCGGCAGGTAACATTCATCTCAGGAGATGATGCAGATGATAGATATGTGAACAGTTACACAAGATAAGGACAGATTCTTGTCAACAACATTGCATCTCAATAAGTCCATCATAAGTTAAAAACAGTCCAAATCAAAATTCATTTAGTGACCCGAAACCTACTGAACCAAATAGCTGAGCCTGGCTCATCTTAAGTGTACTCAAAACATCTATGTTAACCTACAGTTGGCAAAATCGTCCAATTCAAAGCCTATTTTACAATAAAGACTTGAAAGTCTTCTGTAATTTACTACATATTATACAGAAAGTGAACATAGAGTAGTTGTATGGGAATGCTTTCACACCATCAGAATGTAAGTCAGGCACTGTCTGTATTATGAAGACAAAGCTGAGTAAGAAGATTAGTCATAAAGGAAGCAGTCCTGTGTTGAAAAGAGTGGAAGTGAAGAAGGCCTCTTTGGTGACATATTTTGAAAGCAGTTGTGAGAGGCATGAAGACACCGGAAAGGCCACCCAAGCAAGATGGCAGGAAAGCCTGGGTGGAAATAAGCTTGGCAAGTGAGGAGCAGCAAGAAGGCCCTGGGACCAGAGCCTGGTGTGTAGGAGTGGATGGCAGAAGAGGAGATCAGAGATGCAGGCTGAAGCTGGGTCTTCTAGCTAGCAACTTGAAGGCCAGAGGTTTGGTTCTACTTTGTGTGCAGTGTGGAGCCTTTGGAGAATGACTCGATTGATTAGAAACAGATCTTCAGAAACAACATGGGCAAAAGACTATATAAAGGCAGAAGCTGAAGCAGGATGCATTTGGAGCCTACTGCAGGAGTCTCAGTGAAGGGCCATGGAGATTCAGATGAGTGGGAACAGAGGTTGGGAGAAATGCTTAGAGCTAGAGTTGGAAGACTTGTTATTGGGTTTGCTAGAAAATAGGAGAAAATGGTGAAGTGAACATCAGCGTGAGTGATGGTGACATTTACTGGGACATAGAAAAGTGGAGGAGAAGCTCATCTGAGACAAAATGGAACATTTGAATTATACATATTATGAGTAAGTGGCCCATTAGACAGATATTCTAGTGATAACAGTAAAATGTGGAGGTGAGAGTAAGAAGAGATTAGAAAAGGGAACCAGCAAGAGTTGGGTCATCCAGGACCTCACTGGTCATTGTAAAGAATTTCAGTATTGTTTTAAAATTTACAGAAATCAGCACATGCCCATTATTCCAGCACTATGGGACGCTGAGATAGGAGATCTCAAGTTTAAGACAAGCCTTGGCAATTTAGTGACTTAGAAAACTCTGTTTCTAAATAAAAAAATAAAAGGGCTCGGGATGCAGCTCAATTACTAGTACTAGAATAAAAAACTGTCCCAGTGATACATGTACAGATGGCCCACACTTTGAATAGTAAGGTATTAGGAGACAATTCAAGCAATCCTGATGAGAGATGGTGGTGACTTCCACCTTCCCAGAAGTGGTAGGGGTGGAGAGAAGTAGGTAGACTCAAGATATAATTTCCAAAAAGAATTGAAAGGAGAGTTGATGGATTATATGTGAAGGGAAAAATAAGAATAAGGATGACTCAAATTTCTAGCTCTAATACTGGATGAGTCACCAACTGAGATGTAAAAGCTGGGGTGGGTACAGGTTCTCTGGAGGAATGGAGAAAGGAGGAGTTCTGTTTTGAACATATGAGGTAAGAGAAGTCCATAAGACAATCAAGTGGAAGGCTGGGGAATTAGTTCAGTGGTACCACTTGCTGCCTTGCAAGCAGAAGGTCCTGAGTTTGATCTCTGGTACAAAAAAAAAAAAAAAAAAAAAAAAAAAAAAAA